>NC_045594.1:9196181-9513226 GCF_009819795.1 Aythya fuligula
CACAAAAGAAAATAAAGTCAAAGGACCTGCACGGGAGATCCGGTTTTTAGGAATAAAATGGCAAGATGGACGCCGTCTAATCCCAATGGATGTGATCAACAAAATAACAGCTATGTCTCCACCAACTAGCAAAAAAGAAACACAGACTTTCCTAGGTGTCATGGGGTTTTGGAGAATGCACATCCCAAATTACAGTCTGATTGTAAACTCGCTCTACCAAGTAACCCGTGAGAAGAATGAGTTTGAATGGGGCCCTGAACAACGACAAGCCTTTGAACAAATCAAGCAGGAAATAGTTCATGCAGTAGCCCTTGGGCCAGTTCGAACAGGACCAGATGTAAGGAATGTGCTCTACACCGCAGCTGGGGAGAATGGCCCCACCTGCAGCCTCTGGCAGAAAGAGCCCCGGGAAAAGCGAGGTCGACCCTTGGGGTTTTGTAGTCGGGGATACAGAGGACCGAAAAGGAGATATTAGCAGCATATGAAGGAGTTCGATCTGCCTCAGAAGCGGTCGGTACTGAAGCGTAGCTCCTCCTGGCACCCCGACTGCCGGTACTGGGCTGGATGTTCAAAGGAAGGGTCCCCTCTACACATCATGCAACTGATGCAACATGAAGCATCAGTTGCATGATGTGCAACTGATCATGTTGCATGATGTGCAACCCACGGAGCAAGTGGGTTGCACTGATTACTCAGCAGGCTCGAATAGGAAACCCCAGTCGCCCAGGAATCGTGGAGGTGATTATGGACTGGCCAGAAGGCAAATACTTTGGGATATCATCATCAGAGGAGGTGGTCCGTGCTGAAGAAGCCCCACTGTACAACAAGCTACCAGAAAATGAGAAGAAATATGCCCTGTTCACTGATGGGTCCTGTCGTATTGTGGGAAAGCATCAGAGGTGGAAGGCTGCTGTATGGAGTCGTACAGGATGAGTTGCAGAAGCTGATGAGGGAGAAGGTGAATCGAGTCAGTTTGCAAAAGTGAAAGCCATCCAGCTGGCTTTAGATATTGTTGAATGAGAAAAGTGGCCAGTTCTCTATCTCTACACTGATTCATGGATGGTAGCAAATGCCCTGTGGGGGTGGTTACAGCAATGGAAGCAGAGCAACTGGCAGTGAAAGGGAAAACCCATCTGGGCTGCTTCATTGTGGCAAGATATTGCTGCTCGGGTAGAGAACCTGGTTGTAAAGGTATGCCCTGTAGATGCTCATGATGGCTGAAATATAAATATGGAGAGGCCTAGCAGATTGATTACATCACACTCCCTCAAACACACAGTGGCAATCGCCACATACTTACAGTGGTGGAAGAAACCACCTGATGGCTGGAAACATATCCTGTGCCCCACGCCACCGCCCGGAACACTATCCTGGGCCTTGAAAAGCAAGTCCTGTGGCGACATGGCACCCCAGAAAGAATAGAGTCAGACAATGGGACTCATTTCCGAAACAACGTTATAGACACTTGGGCCAAAGAACATGGTATTGAGTGGGTGTATCACATCCCCTATCATGCACCAGCCTCCGGGAAAGTTGAACGATACAATGGACTGTTAAAGACTACATTGAAAGCAATGGGCGCTGGGACATTCAAAAATTGGGATACGCATTTGGCAAAGGCCACCTGGTTAGTCAACACTAGGGGATCTGCCAACTGAGCTGGACCTGCCCAATCAAACCTGTTACATACTATAGAAGGGGATAAAGTTCCTGTAGTGCACGTAAGAAACATGCTGGGTAAAACAGTGTGGGCTACTCCTGCCTCAGGAAAAGGCAAACCCATTCGTGGAATAGCTTTTGCTCAGGGTCCTGGATGCACTTGGTGGGTAATGCAAAAGAATGGGGAGGTCCGGTGTGTACCTCAAGGGGATTTAATACTGGGTGAGAATAGCCCATGAGTTGAATTGTATCATGTTAATTATTATTATATAATACTGTATGTCATCACTACCATGACTACTATATCACAGAATCACAGAATTTCTAGGTTGGAAGAGACCTCAAGATCATCGAGTCCAACCTCTGACCTAACGCTAACAGTCCCCACTAAACCATATCCCTAAGCTCTACATCTAAACGTCTTTTGAAGACTTCCAGGGATGGTGACTCCACCACTTCCCTGGGCAGCCTGTTCCAATGCCTAACAACCCTTTCAGTAAAGAAGTTCTTCCTAACATCCAACCTAAACCTCCCCTGGCGCAACTTTAGCCCATTCCCCCTCGTCCTGTCACCAGGCACATGGGAGAACAGACCAACCCCCACCTCGCTACAGCCTCCCTTGAGGTACCTATAGAGAGCGATAAAGTCGCCCCTGAGCCTCCTCTTCTCCAGGCTGAACAAGCCCAGCTCCCTCAGCCGCTCCTCGTAGGACTTGTTCTCCAGACCCCTCACCAGTTTCCTCGCCCTTCTCTGGACTTGCTCGAGCACGTCAATGTCCTTCTTGTAGCGAGGGGCCCAAAACTGAACACAGGACTCGAGGTGCGGCCTCACCAGAGCCGAGTACAGGGGGACGATCACCTCCCTAGCCCTGCTGGCCACACAGTTTCTTTTGCAAGCCAGGATGCCGTTGGCCTTCTTGGCCACCTGAGCACACTGCTGGCTCATATTCAGCTGACTATCCACCATCACTATATACCCTAGATGAAAATGGTGATTAATTAGAATGTATTGGAAAGAGTGTAACCTGAGCATGACATAAGTGGTATGGAATAAGGGGTGGATATATGTCCTTGTTTCAGTTAGGACAGAGTTAATTTTCCTCCTAGTAGCTGGCAGGGTGCTATGTTTTGGCTTAGGATGAGAAGAGTGTTGATAACACACTGATATTTTAATTGTTGCAGAGCAGTGCATACACCAAGCCAAGGACTTCTCAGCTTCTCACTCTGTCCTGCCAGCAGACAGGCTGGGGGTGCAGCAGGAGTTGGGAGGGGACAGACCCAGGACAGCTGACCCAAACTGGCCAAAGGGGTATTCCATCCCATCTGACATCATGCTGAAGGGGTGGCTAGCCAGGGTGGGGGGGCCATCTGCTCGGGGTTAGGCTGGGCATTGGTCAGCGGGTGGTGAGCAATTGCATTGTGCATCACTTGTTTCGTACACATTATTATGAGTAGTGCTATTATCATCATTGTTGTTATTATTAGTATTGTTATTATTATTTTCCTGTCTTAATAAACTGTCTTTATCTCAACTCACAGGCTTCACTTTCCTTTTTCTCTCCCCCATCCCAGAGTGGGAGGGGGTAGGGTGAGTGAACGGCTGTGTGGTGTTTATTTGCCAGTACAGTTAAACCACAACAAAGGTGGGGCTTGAGCCAACAGCCCATGGGTCCTGAGAGATGACAAAGAAGAGGACAACCCCAGAATACAGTTCTTAAGAAAACTCTCGTTTCGAACTGTGTTATTTCATCCCTTCTGCCCAGATAGGGGAATCCAAACAGCATCTCATATGGTGAAATACCTATATCCTTTCTTGGTGCTGTTCAGCTTGGTGCTGAACCTGTAGGAGTGCTAAAGGTAAGCATTGTATCCAAGGAAGTTGGGTTTCTAACACTAGTTTAGTTAATTGCTTCTTTAATGTCTGGTTCATTCGCTCTACCTTCCCAGAAGAGGAGGGGTGCCAGGGGGTGTGAAAATCCCACTCAATCTCTAAGGCCTGCGTTAACCCTTGCAGTACTTGTGAAGTGAAATGACTTCCTTGATCTGAATCAATGTTTTCAACTCTCCCATATCTAGGGACTATTTGCTCCAGTGATACCTTAGCCACCATGTTCGCAGTGGCAGATATGGAGGGGAAAGCTTACACCCATCCAGTCACGTGGTCAATTAGGACAAACAAGTAAAGTCTCTCTACTTTAGGTAACTCAGTAAAGTCTACCTGTATACTTTGGAAAAGTCGAATCCCTGGCCACCGTCCCCCTCTAGGTGGGTTACGGATGACCTTTTTATTTACCTTTTGACATATGGTATATCCTCAGCATATTTGCTTTGCTAAAGTGTATTTTCCTACCCAGACATACTTTCTTAGCACAACATCACACATTGCTTGCACCTCCCAATGACTCTTGATGTAAAACAATTAAGATTTGCCTCATTGGTGCTTTATTCAGCATTTCTCTCCCATCAGGGAGTATCCATTATCCTTCAGACTTCATGGCTCCTGATTCCTTAAAAAAAAACATTTCTCTTAAAACTTTTTAGTTCTTTCTTAGTTTTCAACAATCCCCTGAATCCTCTCTGGATTTATTCTTCATTTTCCCTCAGACATTATATGCCTTATATACCTGACGTCTCTTCCTGCATACTGTAATTTATTTTATAATACTCCCAAGCCCTGCTTTCCCAGAAAGTTGAATAGCTTGTTAGTAGCTTCCTTCAGAATTGTTTTCTCCTGTCCTAACAATAAACAATCATCCACATATTTGTAACAGTAATACCTCCTCGGGAGGTTGGAATTGCTCCAAAATCTGTTCTAGAACTTGACCAAATAAATTGGTGTCCCTGTAAACACCTGAGGTAAAACTGTCCATCTGTATTGCTGCTTCCGCCCCCATTTCAGGGTCTTTCCAGTCAGAGGTGAATATATGTTTGCTCTCAGGGCCTGAGAGCACTCCATTAATAACACTGTTATTCCAGTCTAACAATTTACTATTTGAATGCCTAATTTCATCATCAAATCCCTTCCCAACAAGTTAGTCCCTGCCTTGGGTACGTACAATAATTGCCCAGTGATCATTTTATCCCCTAGTCTCAGCTTGGTATCCCCCAAAAGTGGCACTGTTATCCCAGCCCCTTCTACCCCCATCACTTTTTAGGGTTTCATTAGTTAATTTAATCCCTGATACTTTACAGGCCAGTAATGACCTAGGTGCCCCAGTGTATTGGGTTCAATGGCAAGGTTCTGCGGGGGGGGGGCCTGCAATGGCAGCCCCCGTGAGAAAAATCCAGAAGCCTTCACTGTGGCAGATAAGGGACAATTTCAGGCAGCCCCAAAGGGGCCTACTGCTGCCCAGAGCAAAGCCATGAGCAACACAGTCCATGCCTCTGTGAGAGCACATCCACAAACAAACAAACAAACAAAAAAAAACAACTCTGCTGCTCAACAGCAGCTGGGAGAGCAAGGAGCAAGAAACCTCCCCACAGACACAAAAGTCCAGCGCAGAAGGAGGGGGAGGAGGCACTCCAGGCACCAGAGCCAAAGCCCCCCTGCGATAAGTGGAGAGGCCCCTGGTGGAGCAGGCTGTCCTCCCCCTTTAATCACAAAATGAACTTTCAAGAGCCTTTGGGATACCGGGTCCTCAGGATTCATCCCCGAGTACTTTCTCATTCTGACCCCAAGTCTCTCATATGATTTCTGCGTTGCACACTATTATTATTCCAGCCAGGATCGGCAAGTGGGTATTTCTGCCCTGCCGGTATTACCCCTGGTCCTGGAGGATGAGCTGTTTCCCATTCTTGTATAGCAGCTCTCCTCCTGACATTCCCATTTCTTTCCCTGTAAACAAACATACTTATAGACATAATTCCCCCCCGTTGCAGGAAGAACGGCCGAAAATATGACAGACACTAGTATGGTCAGATCATGCTCCGTTTTATTACCCGAATAGCCTGACTTTTATAGTGAACTTAACAGGGGTGGATAGGGTCTCACACAAGATTATTGGTCAAAAGCACTCAGACAAACAACTACAAGAAAACAACCCCACCTGCAAGAAAACAACCCCCTTGTGATTAGAAGTCACATAGATCTTGTCCTTAAAGCCAGCTGCTGGCAACAATATTTCTCTAAATTCCTCAATGCGGCGATGTGGGAACACTGTCATGGGAACTTCTCATAGTCGTCCTGGTAGCTTGGTAGACTCAGTAAAGTCTACCTGTATACTTTGGAAAAATCTTGATAAAGCTGTGCTGCCAGCATCTGTGTCGCTGCCAGGCAGCACTAAATCCACTCGGGATGCTTCACCAATGAGAGGTGCAGCAGCAGCTTGCGAAAATCCACCTTCACCGGAGGAGTTGTTCTAAGAACTGCTAGTGAAATTCTAGAACTTAAAAATTACGGATTCGGAGGAGCTTCCTCTCTCGTCTGCCACACCAGAGCCGACTCCCTCATTATTCGTCGCTATAACACCATTGGCACCAAGGAGGGACAGGTGCTCCGATGTCATACATGATGCTTTCATAGAAGGGAATAGGCATGCTACATCCTTGGCCAGCCCTATTATTATCGACCCTGTGCAAGGCACCGGGTTGTGGCAGCCACATGATTGCAAACTTTTACAACAAGCTCGAAAAACGGTTTTGGACTATGGATAAAAATCCCAGGTGGCTCGACAGATAATTCAATGGATTTTTCAGGCAAAAACAGTGTGTCCACTCGACTGTCGAAACTTGGTGCACTTATTGTTAGCTCCTTCCCCATTGTTATTTTTTGAAAGGGAAAGGTTGCAGTTAGCACAGGGGGAAGCAGGTCAACTGCATCAACCGGGGGACCTTCTGTATGGGATTACTGCAGAGATGTTAAAGGGAACGGGTCCTTATCTCAATACCCAGATTCAGTTGCAGTTCCCTGTGATTATTCACCAAACAGCTGCACAGCTCGCACGGAGGGCTCTTCTTAGTCTCCCAGGGAAAAAGAAAGCACCTTCATTCGCATCAGTAGAACAGGCCCCTGGGGAACCATATGATAAATGTATTGATTGGTTGTGGGCAGCAATTCCTGATCATCCTGATCTAACAGTGGAGTCTAAAAGCAGTGTGTTTAAAATCCTTGCGTTTGATAATGCAAACCCAAAAACTCAAAACATCTTAGTCACACTGCCGAGAACCGTGCCGGTACAGGACATATTGGAATGGGTACAGAGAGCTGATCACTCCAGGCAACCAGATGTGGTGGCACAGGACTGTCAGAAATTTGCTTTTACGGTACCCTCCATTAACAAACAGGCCCCGGCAAAGCGCTATGAATGGCTAGTGCTTCCGCAGGGGATGAAGAATTCCCCTACATTATGTCAATTGTATGTGGCCTGGGCATTAGAACCAATTCAGAAAGCGTGGTGTGACGTAATTATTTACCATTATATGGATAACATTCGGTTTGGTAGGCCAGAATGCTTCCAGGATTCATATTTAAAGTTTATTTGGGATACTTTGGAAGCAAAAGGGTTAAAGATACCCCAGAGAAGGTTCAACAGAAACAGCTATGGCTATACATGGGATGGAAAATATTTGACTCTACTATTCGTCCCCAGAAAGTTGATATATCTACAGGGTTACGTAATTTGACAGATGTGCAAATGTTCCTGGGCAATATTCAGTGCGGTCGCCACATGGTACGGATTACTAGTGACGACTTAGCTATATTACTACCTTTATTGCGGGGCAGGAGTGCAGAGCAGCAGATTACACTAACAAATGACCAACAGCAGGCTCTGTCACAAATAGCTTCTAAGGTTGCAGCTGGTGCTGCTTGTAGACGTATAGCAGAAGTTGCACTCTCCTTACTGGTAAGCAATCGTGTCTCATCCGTTTGCGGTGCTTGGTCAGTGGCAAAAAGAAAAGGGGGAGAGTAAGGGACGGCAAAGACAGAAACAGTATCAGGAGAATGCCACTGACACTAACAGCACGGGTAATAGGAGTAGTATAAGTGACACAGGTGATAACAAGGATGGAATGATAGGGCAGCATTTTCGAGTTCTGGAATGGATTTTCCTACCGATTCAGCCAAAAATGAGTGTTCAAACACGGGCGGAAGCTATCGCAGAGTTAGTACGTGAGGGTCGCTCTCGGAGTATTGAGATCAGTGGGCAGGAACCAGGAGATATTATTCTGCCGATGACTCAGGATCATTTGGAATGGTGTTTACAGCAATCCATACTGCTACAAGAAGCTGTGTTAGGTTAACCGGGATTGGTACACCCCCCAACTCCAAAGGGGCCTCTCTGGCAAGTTATAAGATCATATAAATGGCAGGTAGTACCACGACTCTCATCCCGACCAGTGGTGGGTCTCACTGTATACACTGATGCAGGTGCAGCAAGTAGGAAGGCTGCATGTGTGTGGTGCGAGAACGGAAGTTGGGAAAAATACATAATTCCGGGGGAGACAGGGGATTCGTTACAAGCATTGGCATTGTCAGCAGTTGTTTGGGCTTGTCAATGCTGGATGCATGAGCCGATTAATATCATCTCAGGCTCTCTGTATGTAGTCAACGTGGTAAACTGGATAGAGGATGCCTTGATACGGCAAACTAAGAGGGATAGATTGTTGTCATTATTTCTGCAGCTACGAGATGCCATTCAGGGGAGATCTGCACCTTACTGTGTTGTCCATATGCATAGTCATCAGTTCTCAATTGGGTTAGCAGAAGGTAATGCACATGCAGATAAGTTGGTGAGTATGGTCACAGCGGGGCCTGAGAGTGATTTTGTGTGCACGTGAGTGTCACACAAAATGTTCCATCAGAATGCAAAGGGTCTGCGGAGGCTGTTTGGACTTACCTGGACAGAGGCGAAAGGAATAGTAAGAGCGTGCCCTTCTTGTAGTCACCATGAACCAGGGTTAGGTTTGGGTATTAATCCACAGGGTGTTAAAGCACTTGAGGTATGGCAAATGTATTTAACGCATGTACTGGAATTTGGTACTAAAAGATATGTGCATGTGAGTATTGATACTTTTTCAAGATTCATATGGGTAACGGTGCAGGGGGGAGAAACAATACACCATGTGACGGTGTTTTTCCGTTATGGGAGTGCCACAGCAGATGAAGACGGACAATGGTCCAGCGCATGTTAGCAAAAAGGTTAGAAAATTTATGAAAATGTGGGGAATAAAGCATATCACAGGTATTCCATATTCTCCCACGGGCCAAGCGATGGTCGAGCGATCACATCAAGTTTCAAAGGAACAATTAGCAAGATTAAAAGAAATCAAGGACACCGATGAGCGATTGTCCGAGGCATTGGTTGTCTTGAATCACTTATGTTTGACTGGTAACTGAGAAGACCCACCTGTGAGTATTCATTTTCAAACAATAAACATAGCAGCACCAAATGTGTTACCACAAATAAGTGAATTACCGAGATCCTGCAATCAGGATGCGTTCACCTGGACGTCAAAAATAATCCTTTTGTATTTCTCGCAACTCAGTCAGGGATAGGGATCGAGTGGTTTCTGCTTCCTTTATGATATTCATAATCTTCTTCTTCTTGTTTTTGTGATGGCTGTGCTTTAGAGGTGCCTGCCATTTCTCCTTCTCCCTCCTTCTTAGGATAGCCTTCTTCCCTTACTAAACGAGCTGACCTCCATTTCCATTGTTTTGACTTGACTATGGGGGGCGACTGATACCATAGTTGGTTGGTCCTCTGGGTCAGCCACAGCATGTGTTATCTGGTCATCAGACTCAGAGACTTCCTTCCTCTCTTCAAGGTGCTGGACACAGTGTTTGAACAGTGTTTAAACAGTGTTTGATAGGAGTAAGCCAGGACCCAGCACAATGCTGCAAGCTGTCGTTCTCCGGCATTATCAGGGTCAGGACATACAACTCTCAAACATTCTACCAGGTTTTTAGGATTTAGCACTTGCTCAGGGGTGAAGTTCAAAACTATTGGAGGAGACACCTGTAACAGGCACCTGCCTATATCCTCCCACACACCTTGCCACTCGCCACCAGACTGTTTTGGGACAGATTCCTGGGTAAGCATTCTAAACAATTGACTAATCTTAGAGAGAAGAGGAAACCCGTTATTCAAAATTAGAAATAGCAATATATGGGTTACACAAGGATATTCAAAATACTCAAAAACTGTTGTAAGTAGCTCACTGTGAAAGAAGGAGGAGGTACCATTCCTCATATTATTCATAAACTGACATCCAGATGAGGAAAGGAAGGCAGTGTAGTTCTGAATATTCTCTAAAAGATAGTTTCCATGAGACCCAAATGTGCAAGTTGCTCTGTTTCCATTGCCGCAGCCACCCCCACAGAGCATTTGCCACCATCCATGAGTCAGTGTGGAGATACAGTACTGGCCATTTTTCTCTTTCGTCAGTCTCTAGGGCCAGTTGTATAGCTTTCACTTCTGCATACTCACTTGGTTCGCCTTCCCCTTCCATGGCCTCCACAACTCGTCGTGTGGGACTCCACACAGCAGCTTTCCCTTTCCGATGGCCCCTACCACACGGCAGGATCTGTCAGGAAACAACACATACTGCTTTCTGTCTTCTGGCAACTCATTGTATGGTGGTGCGTCTTCAGCACGAGTTACCTCTTCTGTCGGTACTCTGAAATCCCTGCCCTCCGGCCAGTCCATGATCTCTTCCAGGATTCCCAGGTGATTGGGTTTCCCCATTCGAACCCGCTGTTTAATTAATGATACTCACTTACTCCACGTAGTGTTGGTTGCATGATGTGTACTGGGGATTTTCCCTTTGAACATCCAATGTAACACAGGTAGCGGTGGGTCCAAGAGGAGTTGTGCTTCTGTCCCAACAACTTCTGAAGCGGCTCGAATCCCCTCATATGCTCTTAATATTTCCTTTTCAGTTGGAGTGTAATTGGCTTCTGATCCTCGATAGCCCTGGCTCCAGAACCCCAGAGGTTGACCTTGAGTTTCTCCTGGGGTCTTCTGCCAGAGGCTCCAGGTGAGTCCATGCTCCCCAGCTGCAGTGTAAAGTATGTTTTGCACAGCTGGTCTGGTACGGACAGGCCCAAGGGCTACTGCAAGAGCTACTTCTTGTTTGATTCGTTCAAAGGCCTGTTGTTGCTCGGGGCCCCACTCAAAAGAGTTCCTCTATCAAGGCTAGGAACAATGCAGTTAAGTGCAATTTATTACAGCAAGAGGTACATAGGTTCTTTGGATTGCTGGCGATAGTTAATGTCTGCAAAAGCAAGATAGCATGCATGAAATATACAGGTGTGCAGCCTGGAAACTAACCCATTAAAAGGCACAAAGACTCTATAGAGACTCCTACGTTTCTGTGGGGACACCCAGTATAGCCAGGTGTTCAAGTCTCACCCAAAGGTGTCCCAGTGGGGGGGGAAGAGAGGCTCAGCCCGTCGACTGATCCCAGGAGTCAGGAGGTCCAATCGTAATGGTATATTCACTTGTAATGGTATCTCCCCTGATGACGGTATCTTCCCTAACGACAGTATCTTCCCGAACAATGGTATCTTCCCCAACATCCCCTCTCTCTTAGGCCAATTTATATTATTTTCTATCTGTTAGGTAGAGCTTGAGTGACTCTAGTCAAGCATATCTGAGTTATGATTGGTGAAAAGTTTTCCCGTCTCCATTTAAAGGAATAGGCTCCGAGAAATTCAGAGCGCATGCTCAGTGAAGGGTCGTCGCACCTTGGAGGTGGGTAGCTTTTGGGATGGAGGTGTGTTTTGGTATTATAATGATATTATAAAGAGCAAGAGTACACTAGGGTACAGCATTTGTCAAAACATGACAGGTCCTTGGCTCAGGGTAGCAAAAAGTGCGGCTTATCGGTTTCGGTGTGCACAAGAACAATTGAGTCCCCACCTGGTCACAGAGCCTAGCCGTGGTGTCTCCACTCCACTCTAGGCTCCGTACTGTTCCTTAGAGTCAGCACACCAGGTTCCCCCAGTACGATAGCATCTAAGGTTGGAAGCCTAGAGAACGCTCAGGTAATGCAGCTACACCCTACCCTGAAAGCCTCTCCAATGCTGTACATTTTTTTTTAAATGTGAATATTAGTTTTAATTTCCAAGTTACTTTAGGCAATTGCACCACAGAGAGTCAGGTCGTTTAGAAGGCAGAGAAACTTCTTCTAAGACCAAGTGTAGAGAAGACAAGGCCGGGCCATCAGAGGAACAGGAAGATGAAGACGTTGGAAAAGCAACAGTAACTACCTGTGGTGGTTTTACTCGGGTGGGCAGCCAAGCTCCACCACAACCACTCTCTCACTCCCCCTTCTCAAAGAGGAACAGGAAGAAAATACGATGAAAAGGGCTCAAGGGCTGAGATAAGGACAGGGAGATCACACAGTAATTATTGTGATGGGCAAAACAGCCTCAGCATAGGGAGACAGTAAGATTTATTGCTTATTACTAACAAGCTAGAGGAGTGAGAAACAAAGGAAGGAAACCAAAAACACCTTCCCCCTTCCCCCATCCACCCTCTTCCACCTCCTCCCCCCCAAGCGGCGCAGGGGGACAGGGGAATGGGGGTTATGGTCAGTCTATAGCGCTTCTTCGGGGGTTTTCAGTCGCTCTCATTCCCTGTGCTGTGGGGTCTCTCCCATGGAATGCAGTCCTTGGTTAACTGATCCAGCATAGGCTTCCCACAGGCAGCAGCTTTTCAAGAACTGCGCCAGATATGGGTCCGTACCACGGGGTCCATCCCTCAGGAGCAAACTGCTCCAACCTGGCTCCCCCACTGGCAGCAGCTCCTGCCAGGTCACCTGCTCCTGCGTGGGCTCCTCTCCACGGGCTACAGGTCTGTCCTAGTATCTGCTCCGTCAGGGGTCTTCCACCGGTGGCAGCCTCTGTCGGTGCAGGTCCACATGCTCCACCATGGTCTCCTCCACGGGCTGCAGCGTGGAACCCTGCTCCACCGTGGTACTCCATGGGCTGCAGGGGGACATCCTGCTTCACCATGGTCCTCACCACAGGTTGCAGTGGACTTTTGCTCTGGCGCCTGGAGCACCTCTCCCCCTCCTTCTGCACTGACCTTGGCGCCTGCAAGGCTGTTCCTCACTCCTTTCACTCTCCCAGCTGCTGTGTGACACAGCGGTGGTTTTTTTTTTTTTTTTTTTTTTTTTCCTGTCTTAAATATGCTCTCACAGAGGCGCAGAACAACATCACTTATTGGTTCAGCTCTGGTCAGCAGTGGGGCCCTTACCAAACATGGGGCAGCTTCTAGATCCTTCTCACAGAAGCCACCCCTATGGCCCCCTGCTACCAAAACCTTGCCACTTAAACCCACTACACTACCCAAAACCTATACCATCATGAGATACGAGATGTGCAAAAAAATTTTGGTCTCTGTATAGGTGAGCAGCTTGTCACCTGGCTGCTCCGGTGCTGGGACAAAAGAGCCAAGAGTCTGCAATTAGAGGGCAGGGAAGACAGGCGGCTGGGATCCCTTGCTACAGATGCAGGCATTGACAAAGCAATTGGAGATGGAGCACCAACTTACAGCCTCTGGAGGCATCTCCTGGCAGCAGTGAAGGAAAGGTATCCCTTCAAGGAAGAACTTGTATGTCTACCAGGCAAGTGGACCGCTATGGAAAAGGGAATCCAGTATCTGACGGAATTAGCCATATGGGAGGTGATTTATAGGGACCTAGACAACGGATAAACATCCACAGATCCAGATGAAGTCAAGTGTACACGACCCATGTGGAGGAAGTTTGGACAGAGTACACCATCATCATATGCCAGCTCATTGGCAGTAATGGCCTGTAAAGAACACAAGGAGCCCACGGTGGATGAATTCACTCAACTACTCTGGCACTACAAAGAAAGTCTCTCCTCTTCCCTACAGGCCTGTGTCTTGGCTGTGGAGAAACTTTCTGAAAAGGTCCACCAACTTAAAGAGAGATTATTTTCCTCCCCACCTGTACAAACCAGTGTCTCAGCTATCGGGGTAAGTGTCCATTCATGCAAGGAAGACGATAGGGTGGGTACACACCCCGTGCCACCCTGTGGCCACCTACGTGTCCATGGAGAGGACATGAGAAAACGGGAGGGAAAATCTACCTTGATCCCAGAGGCACGGGTGCGTGAGTTGCAAGGAAAAACAATCAGGAAAAAGGGGTTCTCTGAGAAGCTTTGTACTGGGTCTGGCTGGGATGTTAACTTCCCCTGCAGCAGCCCATAAAGTGCTGTGCTCTGCACTTGTAGCTAGAACAGCAGTGGTATCACACCAGGGTTGTGTCAGCTGCTGAGCAGTGCTGGCACAGCACTGGGACTCTCTCTAACCCTCCTAGGGGGTGGGCAAAAAGTGAGAAGAGAAACATCACCAGGGCAGCTGACCTAAACCAACCAAAGGGATATTCCCTACCATGTGGTGCCACACTCAGCAATAAAAGGTGGAAAAGGGAAGAAGAGGGGAGGGGTGGGCTCTAATTGTGAAAACGTTTGTCCTCCCGAACACAGGCTACGTGCGTTGAGGCACGGCTTCAAGGACGTGGTCAAGCAACGTTCATTTGTGTGAAGTAGAGAGTAATTTCTTTCCTCTGCACTTCCACATAGCCTTAACTTGTTTTGTTTTGTTTTGTTTTATTTTTCCCTTCTCCCCTCCCTTTTCCCCGTTCCCTTTTTTCCCTTTTTGTAAATTGTTTAATTAAAAATAATCTTTCCTTAATAATTTTTTCCCTTTTAATTAAATTATCCTTATCTCAACCCGTGAGTTGTTCTTTCCTTTACTTCTTCCCCTCCTCTTCTAAGGAGTGGGAGTGAGAGCAGTTGTGGGGTTCAGCTGCCTAGCACGGTAAAACCACCACAAGCTTGCTGCTCCATCTTCCAGCAAGCAGTCCTTCAGACCATAGTGGTGTGTAAAGGGACAATCGAGGTTATTAGACTGTGTGGATTTGATGGCCTGGCACATCAGACGCACAGAAGTATAAGGTTTTAGTAGACACCGGTGCACAATGTACTCCAATGCCATCTAGCTATAAAGGGCCAGAGCCCATCTGTATTTATGGAGTGACGGGGGGATCCCGGTAGTTAATTGTATTGGAGGCTTGTTGCAGGAAGAACGGCCGAAAACATGACACACACCAATATAGTCAGATCATGCTCTCTCTTTATTACCCGAATAGCCTGATTCTTATAGCAAATTTAGCAGAGGCAGATAGCATCTCACACAATATTATTGGTCGAAAGCACTCAGACAAACAACTACAAGAAAACAACCCCCTTGTGATTAGCAGTCACATAGATCTTGTCCTTGAAGCCAGCTGCTGGCAACAATATTTTTTAATTCCTCAATCAGGTGATATGGGAACATTATCATGGGAACTTCTCGTAGTCGTCCTGGTAGCTTGGTTTGCTCAGCTGAAGCAAGTCATGGCCTCCTTTATGTTTCAAAAATCCCTCAATAATTCCCCCTTTTCCTTTTTGAGAAAACCAAGCCTGATGTAACAGTTTTGCAAGTAAGCTTTTAACCACATTTATTACAATACAACACTCAATCATGATTAACACCACAATAAACAGAAGCCTTAATCCCTCTTTGGTTAATCCCAGTAACCATCTAGGCGTCGTCCCAAACAAATCAGTGAGCCATTGATCGAAAGGATTAATATCGTATTGAATCTTTCTCATGTGCTCTTTCAGGAAAGTAATGGATTTGTGAATTGACTCACTATGATCAGAAAGGTTCAACCAGCACATTCCTTTGAAGTCCTCACAAAGTCCTCACTGCTGTCTTTTAGGGGGTAGACTGAGGAGTGGGAGGGGGAGGGTTTTTTCTCAGGAATAAGCTTCAGGCAGCAAAATCAATACTTTTGTGTAGTGAAGCTAATACTCCCAAGAACTGCTAAACTTATTTTGCTCACGTAGTACATTTTTCACATAGCTACAAAAGCAAAAATGCCCAGCTATTATGGCACTAGGGAATGTTTGATTTCTTGCACACGCGCAATACAGAGGGCTCAGTGCACAGTAAGTCTGGTGCTGGAGGGAAGGGGAAACTTTTTGCTGTTATTGGGAGATGTGTGGCGCGTAGAACAGTAAGACAGCATTATTTTTGCAGAAAGAAAAGTTATTCTTGAATTTTTAAGGTGTAGTAGCAAAAGAAATGCTATAGTGTTAAAATAGTAAAGGCAGATAGACATAATAGGGAAGACAGCTTCTGTAATAAGTGATATTTTTTGATTTAATCCCTTTAGGTATGAGTTCTAGTGAGGATGTACTTTGATTTGAGTGCTATTCTCAGCATAAGGTTTTAACTTACGCAGTATTTCCTACTGGTATATTAAAGATTTACTTTAAAATTTCTATGATCCCTACTTATGAGTTGATAATTTGAAGTATATTTGTGAATCTATACTTTTGACTGTTTTATTTGCATTTCATAACTAGTTGAGTTTGCCTTATTGAAATTTAATTACAAGACTAATATAATAAACTGGGTCTTTTGGTACTGCTACATGTGATCAAAGCAACTCCTTGTTTTCTGTGCAATGCATGCGTGGTCTCTGACAACCCAAACTAAGATCCCAGATTTTGAAATAGCCTGCCTTCCAAATTATGTTCTCGTGTCCTTTCTTACCTTTTTTTTTTTTTTTTTTCCCTCTGCTGCAACACGTGACACTTGTCTTCATTCTGCTGCCAAAGCAGAATAAACACTTGACTTTTTTACCCTGTGTCGCAAGCATGGTCCTCAACACTGTTTCGGTGTCCTGGAGTGGAAGATACAGCTTCCACTTCTGCTGGCATGAAAGGTGATGAACACGTGCATACTTGAGAGTTACTGTATTGTCTGCCAAAGTCCTTTTAAAAATGGTTTGAATGTACCATGAGTAATGCATGTTACAGTTCTGATAATTCAGTTTTCTTATTAATCAGATATCTCGGGTCTACTACTTTTGCTCTACTACTTTTTGCAAAGTTCAGTCATCACTGAACTTTGAGAGACATTCTGAAAACATTTTGTGGACAGAGGATCGTTATGAAGTAAATCGCAGAAGACGCAACTCCTCAGATGGGCTTGATTTCTGCAAGTTCCATTTTGTCCATTACAAGCTACTTCATGAGATTTCACCAGTTACAGGTTATCATGTAAGGGATCACCCTTAAGGAGGTGTTAGTCATTTGTGCACTAACTTGTTTCTCTTTTTATCTCTGTGTTTATCATTGTATGTTTATTATTGTCACTTAAATGTTTGGGGTTCTAAGTTGATATTTTTGTAGTGTTTTGCCACAGTAAACTGTGGCACATGTAATTGTGTAGAATTTAATACATACCTTACTGGAAAGTTGAAGTACTACTGAAGGTGTTCATCTGCCATTGGTCCTTTGAGGTTTCATGTTTCAACCTACAATTTTAGGATATAAGAAGAAGGATAAACTTCCTCTTTGAAGAACCATACATAACTTTTTTTTTTGCTTTGTTTGTTTTTTTTTGGCTTTCTTCAGATAGTTTATATACTGGTATTGACTGCTGCTTGAGATCACAGAATCACACAATTGTAGGGGTTGGAAGGGACCTCAAGAGATCATTGGGTCCAACCCCCCTAGGTTCCCTAGAGCAGGTTGCCCAGGTAGTGTGGTGGTTTTACTCAGGTGGGCAGCTGAGCTCCACCACAACCGCTCTCTCACTCCTCCTCTCCTCAAAGAGGAAGGGGGAGAAAATACAACACAGAGAACTCGAGGTGTGAGATGAGAAAGGTTTAATTAAAGGGAAAGGGAATGGGGAGGAAAAAAAGAAACAAAAAAAACAATCAGTCCGTGCGGAAGCACAGAGAGAAGGAAAAAAAATTATTCTCTACTTCCCATCAACGAGAGATGTTAGGCCACGTCCTGGGAAGCAGGGCTTCAAACGCGTAGTGGTTGTTCAGGAGGAACAGCCCCCTCCCCCACGAGAGCCCCCCCTTTTATTGCTGAGTGTGACATCAGGTGTTATGGAATATCCCTTTGGTTGGTTTAGGTCAGCTGCCCCGGCAATGTCCCCTCCCCATCACTTGCCCACCCCCAGCCTGCTGGCTCTTGGGGGCTTGGAAGGAGTCCTGATGCTGTGCCAGCACTACGCAGCAATAGACACAACACTGGAGTGATATCAGTGCTGTTCCAGCTATGAGTGCAGAGTACAGCACTGTGTGGGCTGCTGCAGGTAAAAGGTCAGCTTTTCCCTGCAGCAGCAGAGAAAGCTGGCTGGCTTGGGTCTGTCCAAGCCAGCTCAGACAGACCCAACACAGGTAGGCATCCAGACCTGTCTCAAATATCTCCAGAGAAGGAGACTCCACAACCTCCCTGGGCAGCCTGTTTCAGTGCTCCGTCACCCTCACCGTGAAGAAGTTCTTTTGCATGTTGGTGCGGAACTTCCCGTGATCCATTTTGTGGCCATTGTCCCTTGTCCTGTCCCCACAAACCTCTGAAAAGAGGTTGGCCAAATCCCTTTGTCTCCCACACTTAAGGTATTTATAAACATTAATAAGATTCCCCCTCTCAGTCTTCTTTGCTCAAAGTTGAGCAGACCCAGGTCTCTCAGCCCTTCCTCATAGGGGAGATGCTCCAGGCCTCCTATCATCTTTGTGGCCCTCTGCTGGACTCTTTCTAGGAGATCCCTGTCTTTTTTGTACCGGTGAGCCCAGAGATGTTTTATTGAAGAGAAACAAGTGACCACTGGTATATTTGGGTTTGCAGAGGGAAGTATCTAGTCTGTCTCCATTTCTAGTCTCTCATTTCTAGTCTGTCTCCATGTTGCTGGAGGCCACCCGTGGGCGCGGGCCCCCTGGGCGGCTGGAGACCACACATGGGCGCCGGGGGCGTGGGCCATCGGGCAGCCAGAGGACATGATCGATTGGGCACCGGGAGCCCAGACTTGCGATCGGAGATGATGCATTGGGCGCTGGGAGCCCGGGCCCCCGATCAGAGATCCTCGGGTCCCGATCTGTGATCCCGATCTCTTAATTGCTAACCGCTAACCCTAACATTAGCCCTATCCCTAATCCTAACTGTAACTGTAACACTTACCCTAAACCCCAACACTAAAACTAACCATGACCCTATTCCTAACCCTAACCCTAACCTAAACCTAACTCTAGCCCTAACCCTAACCCTAACCTCTAAAGCTCTCCTCTAACCCAAGGCTAACCCCAAAACCTAACCCTTAACACTAACCCCTAACCCTAACCCTAACCTCTAAAGCTCTCCCCTAACCCAAGGCTAACCCCAAAACCTAACCCTTAACACTAACCCCTAACCCTAACCTTAACCCTACTCCTAACACTAAACCTAACACTAATCCTAACCCTAACCCTAAACCTAACATTAAACCCTAACCCCAAAACAAACTCAAACACAACTCTAACCCTAACCATGAACCTAACCGCTGAGCTAACCCTAACACTAACCCTAAACTTAACCCTAACCCCCAAGGATCGAAACCTAAGGCTAATCCTAACCCTAATGCTATCCCCAAGGCTAATCCTAACCCTAACCATAACACTAACCCTAACCTTAACTTTATCGCCTGCGGATGTAATCCTAAATCTAATCCTAACCCTAAGGCTAACCCTAACGCTAAACCTCACCCTAACACTAATCCTAACGCTAACCCTAACCTTAACCCTAATTCCCGCGGATCTAATCCTAAACGTAATCCTAACCCTAACGCCAATCCTAACGCTAAATATAACCCTAACCCCGCAGATATAACACTAAGCCTAACCCTGACCCTAACGTTAATCCTAACCCTAACACTAACCCTAACGCTAATCCTAACTATAACACTAATCCTAACCCTAACTTTAACCCTCACCCCCGCGGATCTAATCCTAAACCTAATTCTACCCCTAATGCTAAACCTAAGCCTATACCTAACCCTAACCCTAAATCTAAACTTAACCCTAACCCCTGCGGATCTAACACTAACCCTAATGATAATGCTAACTCTAACCCTAACTTTAATCCTAACACCCGCAAACCTAATCCTAAACCTAATCCTAACTCTAACGCTAACCTTAACACTAATCCTAATCCTAAATTTAACCCTAACCCCCGCGTATGTAACCCTAACACTAAAGCTAATCCTAACGCTAACCCTAACCTAACACTAAATTTAACCCTAACCACTGCGGATCTAATGCTAAACCTAATCCTAACCCTAATGCTAAACGTAACGCTAACCCTAACACTAACCTTAACCCTAACCCCTGTGGATCTAATCAAAAAACTAATCATAACTATAACAGTAACCCTAACACTAACACTATCCCTAACCTTAACCCTACCCCCGCAGATCTAATTCTAAAGCTGATCCTAACGTTAATGCTAACCCTAACACTAACCCTAACCTTAAACCTAATCCCCATGGATCAAATCCTAAATCTAATCCGAACTCTAACACTAAACCAAATGCTAACCCTAACACTAACCCTAACCATAACCCTAAAACCCACGGGTCTAATCCGAAACCTAATCCCAACCCTAAAGTTTACACTAACACTAAACTTAACCCTAACCCCGTATATATAATCCTAAAATTAACCCAAACACTAACGCTAACCCTAATGTTAATACTAATGCTAACCCTAACCCTACCTAAACCCTAACATTAACAATAAACCCTGCGGATGCAATCCTAAAACTAATCCTAACCCTAACGAAAACCCTAAAGATAAACATAACCCTAACCCTAACACTAACCATAACCCTAACCATATCTATAACCCTAAATCCCGCAGATCTAATCCTAAACCTAATCCTAACCCTAATGCTAACCCTAATGCTAATCCTAACACTAACCCTAACCTTAACACTAACCCCCACTGATCAAAACTTAAAATTAATCCTAACCCTAACGCTAACCCTAAAGCTAATAATAATGCTAATCTTAACCCTACCTAGACCCTAACCTTAACCCTAACCCCCGCACACTCTAATCCTAAACCTAATCCTAACCTTAACGCTAAATTTAACGCTAACCCTAACACTAACCCTAATCTTAACCCTAACCCCCGCGGATATAATCCTAAACCTAATCCTAACCCTAACGCTAACCATATCCCTAATCTTAACCCTAATCCCGGCGGCTCTAACCAGAAGCCTAATCCTAACCCCAACGCTAACCCAAAAGCTAATACTAACCGTAACCCTAAATTTAACCCTAACCCCTGCGGATATAATCCTAAATCTAATCCTAACCCTAACACTAGCCCTAACCCTAACCATATCCCTAATCTTAACCCTAATCCCGGCGGCTCTAACCAGAAGCATAATCCTAACCCTAACCCTAACCCTAACCCTAACCCTAACCCTAAAGCTAATACTAACCGTAACCCTAAATTTAACCCTAAACCCGCGGATATAATCCTAAACCTAATCCTAATCCTGACCCTAACGCTAACCCTAACCATATCCCTAATCTTAACCCTAATCCTGGCAGCTCTAACCAGAAGCCTAATCCTAACCCTAACGCTAACCCTAAAGCTAATACTAACCGTAACCCTAAATTTAACCCTAACCCCCGCGGTTCTAATCCTAAACCTAATCCAAACCCTAATGCTAACCCTAACGCTAATCCTAACACTAAACCTAACCTTAGCCCTAAACCCCTCGGAGCTAATCCTAAAACTAATCCTAACCCATATGCTAACCCTAACGCTAATACTAATGCTAATCTTAACCCTACCTAGACCCTATCCTTAACCCTAATCTAATCCTAAATTTAATCCTAACCCTAACGCTAACCCTAAACCTAACCCTTACCTTAACCTTAACCCCCGCAGACCTAATCCTAACCTTAACGCTAAACATAACGATAACGCTAACCCTAAACCTAACCTTAACCCTAACCCCCGTGAATCTAATCCTAAAACTACTCCTAACCCTAAGGCTAATCCTAAAGCTAACACAAAAACTTACCCTAACCTTAAACCTAACCACCGGGGATCTAATCTTAACCCTAACGCTAACAATAAGCCTAACCCTAACCTTAACCATAAACCCCGCAGTTCTAATCCTAAACCTAATTCTAACCCAAACGCTACCCTAATGCTAACTGTAACCTTAACCCTAAAACCTGCAGATCTATTCCTAAACCTAACCCTAACCCTAATGCTAACCCTAAGCCTAACCCTAATGCTAACCCTAACCCAAAACTTAACCCTAACCCCAGGTATATAATCCTAAACCTAATCCAAACCCTAACGCTAACCCTAAGCCTAACTCTAACCCTAAACTTAACTTTAACCCCTGCAGACCTAATCGTAACCCAAACGCTAAGCCTAACTCTCACGCTAACAATAAACCTAACCTTAACCCTAACCCCCATGAATCTAATCCTAAAGCTAATCCTAACCCTAAGGCTAATGGTAAAGCTAACACAAAAACTTACCCTAACCTTAAACCTAACCCCTCCAGATCTAATCCTAAACGTAACGCTAAACCTAATGCTAACCCTAACACTAACCCTATCTTTAAACGTAACCCATGCGGATCTAATCCTAAACCTAATCCTAATGCTAACCCTAACCCTAACGCTAACCCTAACCTTAACCCTAACTTTAACACTAACCCCCATGGATCTAATCCTAAAACTAATCCTAACGCTAACCCTAACCCTAACCCTAACTTTAACACTAACCCCCGCGGATCTAATCCTAAAATTAATCCTAAACCTAACGCTAACCCTAATGCTAACCCTAACCCTAACCTTATCCGTAACCCCCGCGGATCTAATCCTAACCCTAATCCTAACCCTAATGCTAAACCTAAAGCTAACCATAAACCTAACCCTAACCTTTACCCTAACCCCTGCGGATCTAATAGTAAATCTAATACTAACCCTAACAATAATCCTAATGCTAACCCAAACCATAACCCGAACCTTAAACCTAACCCCCGTGTATCTAATCCTAAACCTACTCCTAAACCTAAGGCTAGTCCTAAAGCTAACAAAAAAACCTAACCCTAAACTTAACCCTAACCCCCGCGGATCTAACCATAAGACTAATCCTAACCCTAACGCTAACCGTAACCCTAACTCTAATCTTAACACTAACCCCGCGGATCTAATCCAAACCCTAAGGCTAAGCCTAACGCTAACCCTAACACTAAGCCTAACCTTAACCACACCCCCCTCGGATCTAACCCTAAACCTAATACTAATCCTAATGCTAACCCTAAAGCTAATTCTAACACTAACCGTAAAACTAACCTTAACCCTAACCCCCGAGGATCAAATCCTAAACCTAATCCTAACACTAACCCTAACGCTAAACTTATCCCTAACCCTAACCTTAACCCTAAACCACATGGATCTAATTCTAAGCCTAATCCTAACACTAATGTTAAACATAACGCTAAACCTAACACTAACCCCAACCCAAACCTTAATCCTACACTCCGCGGATCTAATCCTAAACCAAATCCTAAACCTATGTAGTGGGTTTACGTGGTAAGGTTTTGGTAGCAGGGGGCTATAGGGGTGGTTTCTGTGAGAAAGATCTAGAAGCTGCCCCATGTTTGGGAAGGGCCCCATTATTTTCCAGAGCTAAGACAATAAGAGATGTTGTTTTGCACCTCTGTGAGAGCATATTTAAGACAGGGAAAAAAATGCTGCGCCACACAGCAGCTGGGAGAGTGAAGGGAGTGAGGAACGGCACCAAGGTCAGTGTAGAAGGAGGCGGAGAGGTGCTCCAGGCGCCGGAGCAGAAGTCCCCTGCGGCCTGTGGTGAGGACCATGGTGAAGCAGGATGTCCCCCTGCAGCCCATGGAGTACCACGGTGGAGCAGGGTTCCACGCTGCAGCCCGTGGAGGAGACCATTGTGGAGCAGGTGGCCCTGCACCGATGGAGGCTGCCACCTGTGCAAGACCCCTGCCGGAGCAGATTCCGGGCCGGACCTGTAGCCCATGGAGAGGAGCCCACGCAGGAGCAGGTGACCTGGCAGGAGCTGCTGCCCGTAGGGGAGCCAGGTTGGAGCAGTTTTATCCTGAGGGATGGACCCCGTGGTACGGACCCATATCTGGAGCAGTTCTGGAAGAGCTGCTGCCTGTGGGAAGCCCACACTGGATCAGTTCATCAAGGACTGTATCCCGTGGGTGGGACCCCACAGCACAGGGGACGAGAGTGACCGAGAAGGAGCGGCAGAGAAGAAGTGCTGTAGACTGACCATAACCCCCATTCCCCCGTTCCCCTGCACCACTCGGGGGGAGGAGGTGGAAGAGGGTGGATGGGGGGGGAAGGTGATTTGGTTTCTTTCCTTTGTTTCTCACTACTCCAGCTTGTTAGTAATGAGCAATAAATCTTACTATCTTCTTATGCTGAGTCTGGTTTGCCCGTTACAATAATTATTGCGTGATTTTCTCGTCCTTATCTCAACCCTTGAGCCCTTTTCAAATATTTTCTCCCTATTGCTCTTTGAGGAGGGGGAGTGAGAGAGCGGCTGTGGTGGAGCACGGCTGCCCACTCGAGCGGAACCACGACAACCTAACGCCAAATTTAATGCTAACCCTAACCCTAATCCTAACCATAGTCTAATCTTAACCCTAACCGTAACCTTTAACCTAACCCCCGCGGCTCTAGTCGTAGGCCTAATCCAAAATCTAACACTAACCCTAACCCTAACACTAACTCTAACCCTAAAGGTAACCCTAACCCTAACCTTAACCCCCGTGGATCTAATTCTAAGCCTAATCCTAACCCTAACGTTAACACTAACGCTAAAACTAACCCTAACTCCAACCTTAATCCTAAACGCCAAGGACCTAATCCTAAACCTAATCCTAACCCTAATGCTAAACCTAACCGTAACCTTAACACCAACCCCCGCAGTTGTAGTCCTAGGCCTAATCCTAACCCTAACGCTAACCCTAACTCTAACCCTACACCTAACCCTAAACCTAACCTTAACCCTAACCTTAACACTAACTCCTCCGGATCCAATCCTAAATCTAATCCTAATCCTAATGCTAACCCTAATGATAACCCTAATCCCCGCGGATCTGGTCCTAGGCCTAATCCTAACACTAACACTAACACTAACACTAACTATAACCCTAACCCTAACCCTAACCCTAACCCTAACCCTAACATTAACACTAAACCCCGCGGATCTAATTCTAAAACTAATCCTAACCCTAACCTTAACCCTAAATCCCGCCGATATAATCCTAAATCTAATCATAAACCTAACGCTAACACTAACCCTAACATTAATCATACCCCCCCCTTCGGTCTAATCCTAACCCTAATCCTAACCCTAACACTAATCTCAACCATAATCCTAACCTTAACACTAATCCCCACGGATCTAATCCTAAACCTAATCCTAACCATAACGCTAACAGTAACCCTAACTCTAATCTTAAACCTAACCCCCGCGGATCTAATCCTAACCCTAACCCTAACGCTAACCATAACCATAATCCAAACCTTAATTCTAACCCTTGCGGATCTAATCCTAAATCTAATCCAAACCTTATCCCTAACCCTAAACCAAAACTTAACCTTAACCCCTGCAGATCAAATCCTAAGAATAAAATTAACCATAACGCTAAACCTAACACTAACCTAAACCCTAACACCCGTGGATCTAATCCTAACCCTAATCTTAACCCTAACCCTTGCGGACCTAATCCTAAATCTAATCCAAGCCCTAACCATAACCCTCAACCTAACATTAAACCTAACCTCCACGGATCTAAACTTAAGCCTAAACCTAACCCTAACGATAAATCTAACGCTAACCATAACCCCTGCAGATCCAATCCTAAACTTTAATCCTAAAGATAATCTTAACCCTAACGCTAATCCTAACCCTAACCTTAACCCTAATCCCCGCAGATCTAATTATAACACTAATCCTAACCCTTCTGTTAACCCTAACGCTAAACCTAACCCTAACGCTAACCCTAACCCTAACCCTAAATCTAACCCTAAATCTAACCTTAACCCTAATCCCACAGATCTAATCCTATACCTAATCCTAACCCTAAATCTAAGACTAAACCTAACCTTAACTAAATCCCTTCGAATCTAGTTCTAGGCATAATCCTAACACTAACGCTAACCCGAACGATAACCGTAACTCTAATCCTAGCACTAACTCTAACCTTAACCCTAACCTTAACCCTAAACCCTGCGGATATAATCCTAAACCTAATCCTAAAGCTTTCATTAACCCTAACGCTAACCCTAACCGTAACCCCCGCGGATCTAAGAGTAAACGTAATCCTAACACTAAAGCTAACCCTAACCCCCGCAGATCTAACCCTAAGCCTAATCCTAACCTTAACACTAGCCCTAACCCTAAACATAAACTTAACCCTAACCCCGCGGAACCAATCCTAAAACTAATCTTAACCCTAAAGCTAACCCTAACCCTAACCTTAAACCTAAACCCCGCAGATCTAATCCTAAACCTAATCCCAACCCTAATGCTAACCCTAACGCTAACCCTAACACTAACCCTAACCCCAGCAGATCTACCCCTAAATCTAATCCTAACCCTAACGCTAGCCCTAACCCTAAACATAAACTTAACCCTAACTCCCGCAGATCTAATTCTAAAACTAATCCTAACCCTAACACTAAACCAAATCCTAACCCTTTCGCTAACCCTAACGCTAACCCTAAACCTAACCCCCACGGACCTAAACCTAAACCAAATCCTAACCCTAATGTTAATCCTAACCCCCACGGATCTAATCCTAAACCTAATCCTAACCCGAAAGCTAACCCTAAAGCTAATACTAATCCAACCTTAACCCTAACCCCCGCGGATCTAATCCTAAACCTAAACCTAACCCTTTCACTAACACTAACACTAACCCTAATCTAAACCCTAACCTCCGCGGATCTAATCCTAAAACTAACCCTAAACATAACGCTAACCCTAACGCTAACCCTAACCCTAACCCTAACCCTAACCCTAACCCTAACCCTAACCCTAACCCTAACCCTAACCCTAACCCTAACCCTAACCCTAACCCTAACCCCCCTTGGATCTAATCCTAACCCTAATGCTAAACCTAACGCTAAACCTAAAACTAACACTAAATTTAACACTAACCCCCGCAGATCTAATCCTAACCTCTAACCGATCTAAACCTAACCGATCTAACCCTAACCCCTAACGATCCTAACCCAACTCTAACCCCTAACCCTCTAACCCTCTAACCGTAACCCTAACCCTCTAACCCTAACGCCTCACCCTAACCCTAAAGCTGCACCCTAATCCTTACATGCCCTCCTGCCCCCCTAACCCCCTAACCCTAACACTAAACCCAACCCCCCCCCCATATTAATTGTTCAGCATGACGTCAGATGGGATGGAATATCCCTTTGGCCAGTTTGGGTTAGCTGTCCTGAGTCTGTCCTCTCCCAGCTCCTGCTGCACACCCAGCCTGCCCGGTGGCAGGACAGAGCGAGAAGCTGAAAATTCCTTGGCTTAGTGTAAGCACTGCTCTGCAACAATTAAAATATCAGCATGTTATCAACACTCCTCTCATCCTAAAACCCTTCCCAATAATTGGTGCTTTAATTTTTTACTGTGACTTGTGCCCATTCTTTAACTAAGTTTTTCCCAGATCTGTCTCCCAGATCTGTCTGTCACTTTTTCTCCTGCATGGACAGATGCAAGGACCTTCCTCAGTCCATCTCCTCAATCCCCCCGTCTGGGTCCTGTGGAGGAGGCAGCATACAAATCAGGTGAATGATTGTCTGCATAGCTGGTGACATGATCAAGGTTTTGGGTTCTATGATCTCGGGCATGCTTTTGAGAGACCAGGCATGCTGACAGGGGGTGGGGTGCACCTGACCAAGTGGGACAAGAGCGTTTTGGGCAGCAATCTGGCTGGACTTATTAGCAAGGCTTTAAACTAGATTCCATGGGTAAAGGGGATGTACCTGTAAGTGACTCAAAAGAACCACTGAATGCCAGTACTTTAAAAAACAGCAGGGAAATACCTGTTAATAGTCCCATAGGAATTAGGAAGGACTCCTCCAACAAGGCAATACAGCACATAGCCCAGTTGACGTGCCCCCTGGTGACCTGAACGTGCCTTTTGACCCAGGCCTATTGGCCTTCACAAGGAGATGGACATGCTTTTTTTTGGGTCTGGGAAGAACGGGATACATAAGGCCTGAAGACCGAGTTGCTTAACAACTTAAAGTGAGACATATTGTTCACACGACTAACCCTGGAATTATGGAAAATGGAGACTGTTGTTTGTAATCAGGAAAATGGAGACTGTTAAGTTATGGAACTTAAAGGATTGTTTGTTACCTATCCTGATTGTATGTATGTAAAGGCATACTCAGGTTATTATGTAAAGCAATGTTCTGTATACATGTATTTAGAATGTTTGATGTGTGTGTGTGCATGTTGATGGAGCGTAGACTCCCCGCACACCCAGCGCTGTTTACTTGCCTTTTATACCTTTTATAGCTTTTATACCTTTTAGAAATATTTGTTTTATAAATATTACAAAATTCAGATTGACTTGAGACCTCATTTATAACACTTGTAACTAATCAGCTTTATTTAGAATTAGATAAATATGTTTAAACAGATTGAAAAAAATGTTATTTTAAAAATTGAATATGTTAAAAAGGATTGAAAACCATGTTTAGAAGAAATTCAGTGTTTCAATTTGAAGAAAAATCAAAACCTATTTAAGAGGTTAGATGAGCTCAACATCCAGTTTATTGGGCTGAATGAATTCAGCCCAGTAAAAAGGTTTTCAAAAAGCAACAACTAATATTAGAGAGCCAATGGATTTCCTGTAAAAGTACACAACACTTAAGTCAAGATTCTCATCTTAAAGATTTGGTCTATATAGGAAAGTTTTAGTGCCTTTTTTTTTTTCAAAGTTCTTTGTGTGAGAAACAATCTGCAGCCTATAACACAGGCTCAGGTGAGGATCTCACTGAAATAGCATTTTTATTTGCGATTGCAATAGCAGGCATCCTGCAAGCAGGAGTGCACAGCGGAAATGTATCATAGCCCTATATTCCCTATTACCCGACCATTGATTCCTCCCGTTTTCTCACTGGCTGAGTACTACAGGTTCACAACCTACCCAACGCTTGTTATTATGCCCTGCATGTACAGTTTTATTTGACCAACCTTTAATTTCTCCTCTTTTTTTTTTTTTTTGTTTGTTTTTTTTTTTGTTTGTTTTTTTTTGTTTGTTTTTTGTTTTTGTTTTTTGCTGTTCTGTAACTGCTTATCTTGTTTTTCTTAGCCATCCTCCTTATTTTCGGACAGTGGGATTTTCCACTGTTCCCTTATTTGCTTAATATACCCCCCACTGCTATGCCTGTGCAATCACTTTTGAATGTGCAAGGTTAGTGGAATTTTCCACTGCAAAAACACAACTTCAGTTCTTTCGAGTGTCAATTAATGATTTTATTTTTTTCTTTTTATCAATAAAATTCTTCACTTTTACCAGTGTGCTTACATCCCTTTTGTAAATGTGTCAAGGAATGATAAACCACTGAAGAGGAAGAGTCTAATAAAAGACTCTCTGCTTGGGGCCCGTATTCGTGACATCACAAAGAGGCTACCGAGTTTGGTTAAGCCAGAGGACTATCACCCATCCCTGCCCTTTCACATAGGGACAACTGAGGCCATGACAAGGAGACTCCAAAACATCAAAAGGGACTTTATGTTTCTTGGAAAGATGCTGAAGGGATCAGGAGCACACCTTTCCTTTCCTTTCCTTTCCTTTCCTTTCCTTTCCTTTCCTTTCCTTTCCTTTCCTTTCCTTTCCTTTCCTTTCCTTTCCTTTCCTTTCCTTTCCTTTCCTTTCCTTTCCTTTCCTTTCCTTTCCTTTCCTTTCCTTTCCTTTCCTTTCCTTTCCTTTCCTTTCCTTTCCTTTCCTTTCCTTTCCTTTCCGTCCTAATAAACTGTCTTTATCTCATCCCATAAGCTTTCACTTTTTTTTTTTTCCTGATTTTCTCCCCTGTTCCACAGGGGGGTTGAGGGAGGGTGAGTGAACTGCTCTGTGGTCCTTAGCTGCTGGATGGGTTAAAACACAACAGTGATTACTTAAATTATTTACTCAAAAATTAATTTATTCTGAGCGTTGGTATCCTTTGTTTTCTTGATTTTTCAAAGGCCAGGTTGGAGATATTTTATAAAGAAGGTTATTATTTTTTTTCACTGTTAGCAGATGCAATTCTAGACATTATATTAATTTCTAATACATGGAGCAAGTCAGAGTAGATCATAAGGAAGAGGTTCTTCATTGAGAGGGTGTTTGCACACTGGAACAGGCTCCCCAGGGAAGTAGTCACTGCAACAAGCCTTTCAGAGTTTAAGAAGCGTTTGGACTGTTGTCCTGGTTTCAGTTAGAACAGAATTAATTTTCTTCCTAGTAGCTGGTGGAATGCTGTGTTTTGGCTTAGGATGAGAAGAGTGCTGATAACACCCCGATGTTTTAATTGTTGCAGAGCAGTGCTTACACCAAGCCAAGGACATCTCAGCCTTTTGCTCTGTCCTGCCAACAGGCAGGCTGGGGGTGCAGTAAGAGCTGGGAGGGGACAGACCCAGGACAGGTGACCCAAACTAGCCAAAGGGGTATTCCATACCATCTGACGTCATGCTAAACAATATATAGGGGTGGCTAGACGGGGGGAGGGGGCCGGACTGCTCAGGGTTAGGCTGGGCATCGGTCAGCGGGTGGTGAGCAATTGCATTGTGCATCACTTGTTTGTACATATTAGTAGTAGTAGTACTATTATCATCATTGTATTATTATTATTATTATTGTTATTATTATTATTGTTATTATTATTTTCCTGTCTTATTAAACTGTCTTTATCTCAACTCACGGGCTTCACTTTCCATTTCTCTCCCCCGTCCCAGAAAGGGAGGGGGAAGGGTGAGCGAACGGCTGCGTGGTGTTTAGCTGCCGGCTGGGTTAAACCATGACAACTGTGCACTTAGTCACGTGGTCTAAACTTCTGGGTAGACCTGTGTGGTGCCAGGAGTTGGACTCGATGATCCTTATGGGTCCCTTCCAACTCAGAATATTCTATGATTCTATAAATGTTACTACCTCTGTAAAATCCCTGGATACTCTGTAACAAGTGCACCATCATCATATGCCAGCTCATTGGCAATAATGGCCTGGAAAGAGGATGAGGAACCCACAGTGGATGAAGTGGCTAAACAACTCCGGCAGTACGAAGAAAGTCTCTCCTCTTCCTTACAGGCCTGCGTCTCAGCTGTGGAGAAACTTTCTGAAGAGTTCCACCAACTTAAAGAGAATCTATCTTCCTCTCCACCTGAACCAACCAGTGTCCACCAACCAAAAGAGAACACTTGGGAGAAACTTTCTGAAAAGGTTCACCAACTTGAAGAGAGATTATTCTCCTCCGCACCTGTACAAAGCAGTGTCTCAGCTATCAGGGGTAGTCGTTCATCCACACAAGGAAGACGATATGGTGGGTACTCACCCCGTGCCACCCTGTGGTTTTACTTACGAGACCATGGAGAGGACATGAGAAAATGGGATGGAAAATCTACCGCAACCCTAGAGGCACGGGTACGTGAGTTGCAAAAGAAAACAATCAAGAAAAAGGGATTCTCTGAAAAGTTTGCTGCTCCAACTTCCAGCAGACAGTCCTTCAAACACAGAAATGAAGAAGATTCTGACCAGGATTAGGGGGGCCCTGCCTCCAGCCAGGGGGAGGAAAGGGACAATCGAGTTTATTGGACTGTGTGGATTCGATGGCCTGGCACGTCAGATGCACAGAAGCATAAGGCTTTAGTAGACACCGGTGCACAATGTACTGTAATGCCATTGAGCTATAAAGGACCAGAGCCCATCTGTATTTGTGGAGTGACAGGGGGATCTCAGCAGTTGACTGTATTGGAGGCTGAAGTGAGTCTGACTGGGAATGAGTGGGAAAAGCACCGCATTGTGACTGGCCCGGATGCTCCATGTATCCTTGGCATAGACTATCTTAGAAGAGGATATTGCAAGGACCCAAAAGGGTTCTGGTGGGCTTTTGGTATAGCTGCCTTAGAGACAGAGGGCATTAAACAATTATCTACCTTGCCTGGTCTCTCAGAGGACCCCTCTGTTGTGGGGTTGCTGAGGGTCGAAGAACAGCAAGTGCCAATCGCTACCACAACTGTGCACCGGCGGCAATATCGCACTAACCGAGACTCCCTGATTCCCATCCATAAGCTAATTCGTCAATTGGAGAGCCAAGGAGTGATCAGCAAGACTCATTCACCTTTCAATAGTCCCATATGGCCAGTGCGAAAGTCTAATGGCGAGTGGAGACTAACAATGGACTATCGTGGCCTGAACGAAGTGACGCCACCACTGAGTGCTGCAGTGCCGGACATGCTGGAACTTCAGTACGAACTTGAATCGAAGGCAGCCAAGTGGTACGCCACAATTGATATCGCTAATGCATTTTTCTCCATCCCTCTAGCAGCAGAGTGCAGGCCACAATTTGCCTTCACTTGGAGGGGAGGCCAATATACTTGGAATCGGCTGCCCCAGGGGTGGAAACACAGCCCTACCATTTGCCATGGGCTGATCCAGTCTGCGCTGGAGCAGGGGGAAGCTCCTGAACACCTGCAGTACATCGATGACATTATTGTGTGGGGTGACACAGCAGAGGAAGTTTTCGAGAAAGGGAAGAAAATAGTCCAAATCCTTCTGAAAGCCGGTTTTGCCATAAAACAAAATAAAGTCAAAGGACCTGCACGAGAGATCCAGTTTTTAGGAATAAAATGGCAAGATGGACATCGTCAAATCCCAATGGATGTGATCAACAAAATAACAGCTATGTCTCCACCAACTAACAAAAAAGAAACACAGACCTTCCTAGGTGTCATGGGGTTTTGGAGAATGCACATCCCAAATTACAGTCTGATTGTAAACCCGCTCTACCAAGTAACCCGTAAGAAGAATGAGTTTGAATGGGGCCCTGAACAACGACAAGCCTTTGAACAAATCAAGCAGGAAATAGTCCATGCAGTAGCCCTTGGGCCAGTTCGAACAGGACCAGATGTAAAGAATGTGCTCTACACTGCAGCCGGGGAGAACGGCCCCACCTGGAGCCTCTGGCAGAAAGAACCTGGGGAAACTCGAGGTCGGCCCCTGGGGTTTTGGAGCCGGGGATACAGAGGATCTGAGGCCCGCTATACTCCAACTGAAAAGGAGATATTGGCAGCTTATGAAGGAGTTCGATCTGCTTCGGAGGTGGTCGGTACTGAAGCACAGCTCCTCCTAGCACCCCGATTGCCAGTACTAGGCTGGATGTTCAAGGGAAGGGTCTCTTCTACGCATCATGCAACCGATGCTACGTGGAGAAAGTGGGTTGCACTGATTACTCAGCGGGCTCGAATAGGAAACCCCAGTCGCCCAGGAATATTGGAAGTGATTATGGACTGGCCAGAAGGCAAATACTTTGGCATATCATCAGAGGAGGAGGTGGTCCGTGCTGAAGAAGCCCCACTGTACAACCAGTTACCAGAGAATGAAAAGAAATAAGCCCTGTTCACTGATGGGTCCTGTCATATTGTGGGGAAGCATCAGAGATGGAAGGCTGCTGTATGGAGTCGTACAGGACGAGTTGCAGAAGCTGCTGAGGGAGAAGGTGAATCGAGTCAGTTTGCAGAAGTGAAAGCCATTCAGCTGGCTTTAGACATTGCTGAACGAGAAAAATGGCCAGTTCTCTATCTCTACACCGATTCATGGATGGTAGGAAATGCCCTGTGGGGGTGGTTACAGCAATGGAAGCAAAACAACTGGCAGCGCAGGGGCAAACCCATCTGGGCTGCTGCATTGTGGCAAGATATTGCTGCTCGGGTAGAGAACCTGGCTGTGAAAGTACGTCACGTAGATGCTCATGTGCCCAAGAATCGGGCTACTGAAGAACATCAAAACAACCAGCAGGTGGATCAGGCTGCTAAGATTGAAGTAGCTCAGGTGGACCTGGATTGGCAGCATAAAGGTGAATTATTTATAGCCCGATGGGCCCATGACACCTCAGGCCATCAAGGTAGAGATGCAACATACAGATGGGCTCGTGATCGAGGGGTGGACCTGACCATGGACGCTATAGCACAGGTTATTCATGACTGTGAAACATGTGCTGCAATCAAGCAAGCCAAACGGTCAAAGCCTCTTTGGTATGGAGGACGATGGCTGAAATATAAATATGGAGAGGCCTGGCAGATTGATTACATCACATTCCCTCAAACTCGCAATGGCAAGCGCCACGTACTTACAATGGTGGAAGCAACCACCGGATGGCTGGAAACATATCCTGTGCCCCACGCCACCGCCCGGAACACTATCCTGGGCCTTGAAAAGCAAGTCCTATGGTGACATGGTACCCCAGAAAGAATAGAGTCAGACAATGGAACTCATTTCTGAAACAACGTTATAGACACTTGGGCCAAAGAACATGGTATTGAGTGGGTGTATCACATCCCCTATCATGCACCAGCCTCTGGGAAAGTTGAACGATACAATGGACTGTTAAAGACTACATTGAAAGCAATGGGCGCTGGGACATTCAAAAATTGGGATACGCATTTGGCAAAGGCCACCTGGTTAGTCAATACTAGGGGATCTGCCAACCGAGCTGGACCTGCCCAATCAAACCTGTTACGTACTGTAGATGGGGATAAAGTTCCTGTAGTGCATGTAAGAAATATGCTGGGTAAAACAGTCTGGGCTACTCCCGCCTCAGGAAAAGGCAAACCCATTCGTGGAATTGTTTTCGCTCAGGGACCTGGATACACTTGGTGGGTGATGCAAAAGACCGGAGAGGTCCGGTGTGTACCGCAAGGAGATTTAATACTGGGTGAGAATAGCCCATGAACTGAATTGTACCATGTTAATTACTATATAATACTGTATGTTATCACTACCATAACTACTATAGGTGACTAATTAGAATGTATGGAAAAGAGTGTAACCTGAGGATGACATAAATAGTATGGAATAAGGGGTGGATAGATGTCCCGGTTTCAGTTAGAACAGAATTATTTTTCTTCCTAGTAGCTGGTGGAATGCTGTGTTTTGGCTTAGGATGAGAAGAGTGCTGATAACACCCCGATGTTTTAATTGTTGCAGAGCAGTGCTTATACCAAGCCAAGGACATCTCAGCCTTTTGCTCTGTCCTGCCAACAGGCAGGCTGGGGGTGCAGTAAGAGCTGGGAGGGGACAGACCCAGGACAGGTGACCCAAACTAGCCAAAGGGGTATTCCATACCATCTGACGTCATGCTAAACAATATATAGGGGTGGCTAGACGGGGGGAGGGGGCTGGACTTCTGGGGCCGTGTTAGGCTGGGCATTGGTCAGCGGGTGGTGAGCAATTGCATTGTGCATCACTTGTTTGTACATATTAGTAGTAGTAGTACTATTATCATCATTGTATTATTATTATTATTATTATTATTATTGTTGTTATTATTATTTTCCTGTCTTATTAAACTGTCTTTATCTCAGCTCACGGGCTTCACTTTCCATTTCTCTCCCCCGTCCCAGAAAGGGAGGGGGAAGGGTGAGCGAACGGCTGCGTGGTGTTTAGCTGCCGGCTGGGTTAAACCATGACAACTGTGCACTTAGTCACGTGGTCTAAACTTCTGGGTAGACCTGTGTGGTGCCACGAGTTGGACTCGATGATACTTATGGGTCCCTTCCAACTCAGAATATTCTATGATTCTATAAATGTTACTACCTCTGTAAAATCCCTGGATACTCTGTAACAAGTCTTGTATGTGTCTGCACTGTTACCTATTTTTAAAGTGCTGTGTGGAGATATCACAGAATCACAGAATTTGTAGGTTGGAAGAGACCTCAAGATCATCGAGTCCAACCTCTGACCTAACACTAACAAGTCCTCCACTAAACCATATCACTAAGCTCTACATCTAAACATCTTTTAAAGACCTCCAAGGATGGTGACTCCACCACTTCCCTGGGCAGCCCGTTCCAATGCCTAACAACCCTTTCGGTAAAGAAGTTCTTCCTAACATCCAACCTAAAACTCCCCTGGTGCAACTTTAGCCCATTCCCCCTTGTCCTGTCACCAGGCACGTGGGAGAACAGACCAACCCCCACCTCACTACAGCCTCCTTTAAGGTATCTGTAGAGAGCGGGTCACCCCTGAGCCTCCTCTTCTCCAGGCTGAACAAGCCCAGCTCTCTCAGACTCTCCTCATAAGACTTGTTCTCCAGACCCCTCACCAGCTTCGTCACCCTTCTCTGGACTTGCTCGAACACCTCAATGTCCTTCTTGTAGCGAGGGGCCCAAAACTGAACACAGTACTTGAGGTGCGGCCTCACCAGAGCCGGGTACAGGGGGACAATCACTTCCCTAGCCCTGCTGGCCACACAGTTTCTGATACAGGCCAGGATGCTGTTGGCCCTCCTGGCCACCTGAGCACACTGCTGGCTCATATTCAGCCGACTATCCACCATCACTTCCAGGTCCTTCTCTGCCAGGCAGCTTTCCAACCATTCCTCTCCCAGCCTGTAGCTCTGCTTGGGGTTGTTGCGCCCCAGGTGCAGGACCCGGCACTTGGCCTTGTTGAACTTCATGCAGTTGACCTCAGCCCATTGGTCCAGCCTATCCAGATCCTCCTGTAGAGCCTTCCTACCCTCATGCAGATCGACACACGCACCTAACTTGGTGTCACCTGCAAACTTACTGAGGGTGCACTAGATGCCCTCATCCAGATCATCGATGAAGATATTAAAGAGGACTGGCCCCAGTACTGAGCCCTGGGGGACGCTCTGCTAACAGGTGCTTGCTAGGTTCTGCACTATGCTTGCCCTATAATGGTCTTACACTTCCTGGTTAGAAGTTACTGCAATATATTGCCAGTTTGCCTGCTTATTTAATGGTTGTGATTTAACCTGTCAGACTGTTAAATACTACACGCTTGTTTGCTTCCCCCCACCCCCAAGTGGGATAGGGGAGAAAATTGAAAAGTGCAAGAACTCATGAGTTGATAAGGATAGCTTAATAATAAGAAGGGGGGGGAATAAACCAAGTGATGCACAATGCAATTGCCCAGGCAGCCCCCCAGCAACGGTCCCCTCAATTTTTATTGTTCTGTGTGACATCCTATGGTATGGACTATCCTTTTGGGTCAGCTGTCCTGGTTCTGTCCCCTCCCAGCTTCTTGTGTACCCTTAGCCTCCTTGCTGGCAGGACAGCATGAGAAGCTTGAAAAGTCCTTGATTTAGTGTAAGCACTGCTCTGCAACAGCTGAAACAGCGTGTCGCCTGCATTATTTTTCTCCTAAGTCCCACACACAGCACCGTACCAGCTACTAGGAGGAAAATTAACTCTATCCCAGCCAAAACCAGGGCATTATTGAAATCCTTCAGGAGTGAAGGAGGGTGAAATCTGTAACAGACAGTTCTGGTGGCAGGAGTCCTTTTTCTTTTTTCCTCCTGGTGAATGGGGGGGTGGTGGTAAGATTTTTATATATTCAAGAAAATGCAGAAGTCTTATTAAAAAGCCACCTAGCATTTTCAGAATGGAGGAAAAGGAGGAAAATTTTCGGTGGGTGGGGGGGGGGGGCGGGGGGGTTTAGTCTCATGGTCACCACCTAAGAGAAAAATGACTTAATTGCAATGTTATATTTGTGTGCATGTATTTGTGTAGTTAAACAGTTTCATGTATAACAATTCTTAATTTCTGGCATTTAAGCATAGTAGGAATTGACAGATTTGAATATTCGAAGTCTTAAAGTTGTTCCAGAATCCTGTTCTTCTGATCTTCAAAACCCCATTTCCAGCTGTGTTTTTTTTAATTATTTTTTTTTTATTGTCATTTTGTGGTGTTTTGGATTAAAACACCTCTTTTCTCAGTGGAATTTACTCCTTCAGATGTTTATGACCAATGGTTAAATATATCTTAGTTCCTCATTTTGTGAGGCAAAGCAAGCAGAGAAGTTTTCTTAGAGGCTTCTTTTGTCCATGATGACTGAAGTAGTTTGCTATTGCCCTTGGAAAAATTTTGAATTGATGACGGTATTCCAAATGTGGCCTTACTTGTATTTTGTTTTGTGATGATATAAAAAAGAAAATGTTCAGGGAAGAACGACTGTGCTGTTTAACATTTGTTTGTTTGTTTGTTTTTAATTAATTTGGTAAGCCCAAGCTAAAGATAGTTGTTTTAGTTCCATCTTTTTGTTGTGTTTTTTTTTTTTTTGGTAATGTGGAGTTCTGGGAGTTGACTCTAGATGATGTTTTTCTTAGCCTTTTCACAGAAGTCTTGACTTCTGATTCATGCAGTTGCTTTCAATTTCCCTTTTCTCAACACGTTACTACTCTTTCTAAAACAGAGGCAAAATATATTAAGCTTTCCTGAATACTGTTGTGCTAAGACAACTTTGTTTTAAAAGTGTCTCCAGCTACTTTAAAACTGATGAAAAATACTTTGTCACAAAAGGACCCTATCAACTCCATCATGAAAAAAAAAAAAGACAAACTGACCTTTTTGATTGTTTGATTATACGGTGTAGTGTTCTCGCTTCAGCTGCTAATGTGGCTCAAAGTGGGTGACTTATCTTTACGAGATCAAATCTCTTCACTGTACAGTGTTTGGAACTAGCTGTTCGTTTTTACTTGGTGTTCGCTGCCTTATTGATGTTCAGACCTCACAAAACAATAGAATTAAATTTTCAGTAATTAAATACTGGAATAATTTTTGCACGTTACCTGAAACAAAATTCTTTACAGACTTCTTAGATGACCCTCAAGAAAAAAAAATGAATTAATTTTTTCTTTGCTGCAAGCTATTCTACTATCCACGTGCATAGCAAAACATACATTTTGTGAAGATTTTAATCTAAATCTATACCAATGGAAGGCTTTTTTATGAAGTCACTATGCAGAACTTGAATCAGACATCAGAAACTATTGCTACCGTGAGACTTAATCAGACTGCTAAAAATGTTCAGGAAACTGAAATGCATTTGAATGTTAATAGTAAGAGGATAGCAATATTTCAGTATCCTTTTATTGCCTTTTTAGAATTTTACAGCTCTGTTTCAGTGATGGGCAACCTAAGCCAAGTTAGCTTTCAGGATACTTTTACTAAAGGCAGGTATGTTTTGAGTTTGTACTACTAAAGAACGATGAGTTCATCGTGACAAATTTTGGGCTTAATCTTTTGTTACCAAGACAGCTTCTGAAAACAGTAGAATCACCGTATTCAGATCTATGGAGCTTACCTCAATACATTTCTGATAGCCGTTTTTTAATGTTGGGAGTACAACTGTTTTATCATGGAATCATGGAATGGTTTAGGTTGGAAGGGACCTTAAAGATCATATAGTTCCACCCCCACACCCCCATGAGCAGGGATGCATTCTACCACCTTCCGCTAGACCAGGTTGCTCAAAGCCCTGTCTAACCTGGCCTTGAACAATTCTAGGGATGGGGCATCCACAACTTCTCTGGGCAACCTGCTCCAGTGCCTCACCACCCTCTGAAGAATTTCTTCCTAATATCTAATCTAAATCTATCCTCTTAGTTTAAAGCCATTACTCCTTGTCCTATCGCTACATTCCCTGACAAGGAGTCCCTCCCCAGCTTTCCTGTAGGCCCGGTTTAGGTACTGGAAGGCTGCAATGAGAACTTCCTGGAGCTTTCTCTTCTCCAGGGAACAACCCCAACTCTCTCAGCCTGCCTTTCTAGGAGAGGTGCTCTCTGGTCATCATTTATCAATGTTAATGAACAGTGATTGATCTGGTGTGTATATATAAGAGAAGGCTTGCTAGGAGACGAGTTCTTCATGGTCTGTCATTATAACTAAATCACTCTTGTTAATGCTTGTATGGGCGCATACTACTTATTTTCATTCTATCCAAATACTTAAGGTGTGAATTTTTAGTTAAATGTGGGACAGTCCTGTATTTCTCAAAGGCAGAAATGTTCTTCTGAGATGCTTATCAGTGCTACCTATTTGCCTTAGGCTCATCAGTCTTTGCAAAGGTAACTGTTTGATGTCAAGCTGGAAGGATATATCAAGTGAACTAAATAGGTCTCTTCATTTTTTTTATTAACATCTGCAATAATGAAATAGAGCATACTTATTAAATATGTAGGTAGTACAAATCTGAATAGAGGTTGCAGTCGCTTTGGGGGGTACAGAATGCAGAAATGTCTCTGACTGCTGGGGATAGGTGAAGTAAATGACTTGAATAGCAGGGGAAAAACAAAAATGGTCAGATCTTTTAGAAGAAATCTTTGAAACGATGTAAGAGCAATTCAGTGCTGGAACGTGTTGCAGAAGAAAGTGGTAGTCTAACTTGTTGGTGTAACTTAATTTGAAATCAGCCAAAAATCAAACTGATGTTTGGCAACCAAACTGACTGTAAATGGTTTAGGCATAGAAAATCTTGCCTGAGGTGATGGTAGTCTTGCTGGCGACAAGTTCTCACTTGGCGACCTGTTTTCAGTTTGCCAAAAATATTTTCCTGGGGATGAAGAGTACTCTAGTGTTGATACTTGTAATGAAGCAGAGCTCATACTTGCAATGAAAACATTTTCTGTATTAAAATACATTCTAAGGCAAGCTTGTTGGCAACATCAGAAAGGTAGCAACTAAGAATATTTATGGAGCCTGGTAAAACATGGGGTTGGTAACTTAAAGCTGGATAGGCTGTATATTCTAAAATGTGGTTTAAAGAAAAGCTAACCAATCAGGTGGATGATTAGTTGCGTGGCACTAGCCACGCTCAGGGTTTTGGGTTCTACAATCTCAGGTGCACTTTTGACCAGCCATGTTGGCACTGGATGGTGCACACTTGACCAGGTGGTGCAAGAGCATTCTGGGTAGCAAGTTGGCAGGATTTATTATCAGAGCTTTGAACTAGATTTAGCGGAGGAAGGAATGTACCTCTTACAGAAAAGAACTAGGGACTGCTGAAACTTTAGGAAGCAACAGGGGAAATAGTTGTGAGTTGCCACAAAGGAAGGAGGAATTGTCACAAATTGTCACAAAGAAACTGTCAGAAATAAGAGGGCTCCTATAAAAAGACCTGGTGGATGAGATACCTTGGAACACTGTCCTTAGCTCTGTTCATCTCCTTTGTCCCTGGCAACTCTTTAAGGATGTTTTTCTTAGAGTGCAAGAACTCTCCACCCCCCTGTGTAAGAAAGAAAGCAAGCAGGGAGGGCAGGAAACTGGGATGGCTGTGCAAGGACCTGCTGGTCAAACTGAGGCGCAAGAAGGAAATGCACAGGCAGTGGAAGCAGGGGCATATGGCATGGGAAGAGTACAGGGATGCTGCCTAGACGTGCAGGGATAGGATCAGGAAAGCTAAAATGAAAGAAAAAACAAACAAAAAAAACAGCTTTAGTATGAATTCATGGCATAAAAAAAGAAGCAGCAACTCAACTAAGTGGTGCAGTTTAATACTTACAAATTTGCTAAACTTCTTTTTAATTGTTGAAATTTCTCTTGCTGGAAGTCTGCAGTAGCCCAATTCAGGCCAAAATGCAATAATAATTATCAGTTACCTAGTTCAGATTCCACAGTGCTTGTTAAAACTTATCAAATTACAGCAGTTTTAGATTAAAGTGACCCACGTCTGTGTTCACTAACAGATTTGCACTCTGTTGTGCATAGGCATGAAATACGTTTATTTGCTTTTCCCTATAGCATGCGCTTGGATGTTAATTACGTTTTCACTACATGAATTTCTAATAACGTGTATATCATACTTAAATATTTTTGAGTCATTGATAATTTTGCGGTATCCAGCCGTAGAGCATGATTCCCTTATAATTCAGGTAGTGTTTCATCCATTTCTTTCCTTTCAGTGCTATTGTTCAGCTTTAAGCAATAGTTTATATTACCTTGCATTCTCTTGTTTACTGAGAAATGTTTCTCTGCCTGTGGGGAGAACAAGGGGTAGAAAAAGTACTCTCGGGTTTTGCCTTAAGCCATTACCTTCTCTTGCCCATGTTCAAACTAGTGAATTTTACTGGATTTTGGCAGTATTTCTGGATATTCAGGCTCTGTTTCCATTCAATCGAGAGGAAAGTACGGCGTTCTTGGCATCTAGTTTTCTCATGAGGAATCTTAATGTGGCCTCTGAGATTAACTTTCAGGGGCGAATTTGGGAAATCAGCTTCTTCTAAGAAGCTAGTGAAATAGCTTCTATAATCCATTCTAGACAGTATCAGAAAATATTTCAGTGAGATATTTTTGCCACAGCTTTCTGATCAGACATCACGCAAGATGCTTCATCCAATTTGCAGGAGGAAATAAAGGAATGAATATTAGTTCTAATTTTATGATCTTTTTGAAATATTTGATTAATGTGACACTTTGGTAATAAAAAGACAAATGTGACGCTGTAATGAGATAAGGCTAGCTAGATTACAAATCATATCTGTTTGAGACAACAATACCAGACAACAGAAAGGAGGTAGTGATTATACCACAAGCATAATGTTCTTGAAATGAGTAGTTCTTAGATGTTTACCTTGTTTTTCCAATTACAGGGACTTGCCATGGGGTGCTGAAGCCTTGTCTCATTGATTCAGAGACCTAAATGGCGCAGCATGACTTTGCTCCAGCCTGGCTTAATTTTCCTACTCCACCATCATCAACAAAGGTATGTTTTTGCTGTTCTGATCAGGCAGCTTCAATATTACAGAATCACAGAATCACAGAATTTTCTAGGTTGGAAGAGACCGCAAGATCATCGAGTCCAACCTCTGACCTAACGCTAAAAGTCCCCACTAAACCATATCCCTAAGCTCTACATCTAAACGTCTTTTAAAGACTTCCAGGGATGGTGACTCCACCACTTCCCTGGGCAGCCTGTTCCAATGTCTAACAACCCTTTCGGTAAAGAAGTTCTTCCTAAGATCCAACCTAAAACTCCCCTGGCGCAACTTAAGCCCATTCCCCCTCGTCCTGTCACCAGGCATGTGGGAGAATAGACCAACCCCCACCTCTCCACAGCCTCCTTTAAGGTATCTGTAGAAAGCAATAAGGTTGCCCCTGAGCCTCCTTTTCTCCAGGCTGAACAAGCCCAGCTCCCTCAGCCGCTCCTCGTAGGACTTGTTCTCCAGACCCCTCACCAGCTTCGTCGCCCTTCTCTGGACCCGTTTAAGCATCTCGATGTACTTCTTGTAGCGAGGGGCCCAAAACTGAACACAGTACTCGAGGTGCAGCCTCACCAGAGCCGAGTACAGGGGGACAATCACCTCCCTAGCCCTGCTGGCCACACTGTTTCTTTTCCAAGCCAGGATGCTGTTGGCCTTCTTGGCCACCTGAGCACACTGCTGGCTCATATTCAGCCGACTATCCACCATCACTCCCAGGTCCTTCTCTGCCAGGCAGCTTTCTAACCACTCATCTCCTAGCCTGTAGCTCTGCTTGGGGTTATTGCACCCCAGGTGGAGGACCCGGCTCTTGGCCTTGTTAAACTTCATGCAGTTGACCTCAGCCCATTGGTCCAGCCTATCCAGATCCTCCTGCAGAGCCTTCCTACCCTCGAGCAGATCAACACACGCGCATAGCTTGGTGTCATCTGCGAACTTACTGAAGGTGCACTCAATGTCCTCGTCCAGATCATCGATGAAGATATTAAAGAGGACCGGCCCCAGCACCGAGCCCCGGGGAATGCCACTAGTGACTGGCCTACAACTGGACTTGACTCCATTCACCACGACTCTTTGGGCCCGGCTATCCAGCCAGTTTCTAACCCAACGAAGCGTGCGCCAGTCCAAGCCAAGAGCAGCCAGTTTCTTGAGGAGAATGCTGTGGGAGACGGTGTCAAAAGCCTTGCTGAACTCAAGGTAGACCACATCCACAGCCTTTCCCTCATCCACCCAGCGCGTCACTTTGTCATAGAAGGAGATCAGGTTCGTCAAGCAGGACCTGCCTTTCATAAACCCATGCTGACTGGGCCTGATCGCCTGCTTGCCCTGCAAGTACTGTGTGATGACTCTCAAGAGGATCTGCTCCATGAGCTTCCCTGGCACTGAGGTCAAACTGACAGGCCTGTAGTTTCCCAGGTCTGCCCTCCTGCCCTTCTTGTAGATGGGCATCACGTTTGCTAGCCGCCAGTCAACTGGGACCTCCCCCGATAGCCAGGACTGCTGATAAATGATGGATAGTGGCTTGGCCAGCTCCTCTGCCAGTTCTCTCGGTACCCTTAGGTGGATCCCATCCGGCCCCATCGACTTGTGCACATCCAAGTGCCGTAGCAGGTCACCAACCAGTTCTTCATGGATAATGAGGGCCACATCCTGCTCCCCATCCCCTTCCACCAGCTCAGGGTACTGGGTATCCAGAGAACAACTGGTATTGCCGCTAAAGACTGAGGCGAAGAAGGCATTGAGCACCTCCGCCTTTTCTTCATCTCTTGTAACTAAGTTTCCTCCCGCATCCAGTAAAGGATGGAGATTCTCCTTAGTCCTCCTTTTTGTGTTGATGTATTTATAAAAACATTTTTTGTTATCTTTAACGGCTGTAGCCAGATTGAGCTCCAGATGAGCTTTGGCCTTCCTAATTTTGTCCCTGCACAGCCTCGCAACATCCTTATAGTCCTCCCTAGTGGCCTGCCCACTTTTCCAAAGATTATAAACCCTCTTTCTTCTCCTAAGCTCAAGCCACAATTCTCTGTTGAGCCAGGCTGGTCTTAAAGAAGTCTAAGGAAGTCTAAATGTCATAACATCAATCATAATAAAAATAATAATAAAACATAATAAATATGGGAAGGTGTTGAGGGAATCTGGAAACAGCATAGATCCCACGGCCTGTTGCAGCTGAGCAAACCAAGATACCAGGATAACTGTGAGAAGCTCCTATGACAGTGTTCCCACATCGCCCAACTGAGGAATGCAGGAAAATATTGTTACCGGCAGCTGATACTAAGGACAAGGTCTACGTGACTACTATTCACAAGGGGATTGTTTTCTTGCAGGTGGGGTTGTTTTCTTCTAGTTGTTTTTCTGAGTGCTTTGACCAATAACCTTGTGTGAAACGCTGTCCACCCCTGTTAAGTTCTCTATAAAAGTTAGGCTATTCGGGCAATAAAAAGGAGTATGATCTGACTCTGCTGGTGTCTGTCGTGCTTTCGGCCGTGCTTCCTGCAACATATGGCGCCCAAACAGGCTGAGACCTGAACAGGACCCGAACAGGACATCGCAGCGGTGCCGGGACAAACATCGCAGCGCAGCGGGACACTAGCGGCGCCGGCACATCAGAACGCAGGGGGACCAGGAAACCAGCGGCGTCGGGACCAGCGGCGCCGCGACCTCGCCGCGCCGCTGGGACATCGGAGCGCCCATCCGACCGGCGCTGGAGCAGACCAGACACTGACCCGGAAACACTGTACACAGGCCTCACGGTGAGACGCGGTACTCCCAGTGAGAGACACGGGAAACGGTGGGACACGGGGTCTCGCGGTGGGACGCGGGACACAGAATCGCGGAGGGATGCGGAATCGCGGTGGGACGCGGAATTGCGGTGAGACGCAGGAAACAGAATCGCGGTGAGACACGGAATCGCAGAGGGATGCGGAATCGCAGTGGGACGTGGAAAACGGAATCGCGGTGAGACGCAGAATCGTGGAGGGACGCAGAATCGCGGTGAGACACGGAATCACAGTGGGACGCGGGAAACGGAATCGCGGTGGGACGCGGAATCGCGGTGAGACGCGGGAAACGGAATCGTGGTGGGATGTGGAATCGCGGTGGGACGCGGAATCGCAGTGGGACGTGGAAAACGGAATCGCGGAGGGACGCGGAATCGCGGTGGGATGCAGAAAACGGAATTGCAGTGGGACGCAGAATCACAGTGGGACGCGGAAAATGGAATCGCAGAGGGACGCGGGAAATGGAATCGCGGCGGGACGTGGAATTGCTGGGGAACGCGGGAAATTGACGTGATCACGGTGCGACGCAGGCCGTCCGGGATCGAGTTGCTACGGGAGATAATAGGCGTCACCGAACAACAGCAGGGCGGAGATCGCGTAACCATGGAGGCGGAGGCGGCCGTGCAGCTTCTCTCTAACATTCTCACTATGAGAGGCGTGGCTTGCAATACGAAAAAGGTTAAATCCTTGATAAATTGGGCCCAGAAGGAGGGTTTTCTGAAGGAGACCCCTCAAACTTTTAGCCCAGATGAGTGGCAACTCATAGGAGACCGTTTATGGCAGACAAGTACCACACGTGGAAAGTTTGATAAGGATTTATGTAAAACCTGGCGTTTGGTGATTGATGCCCTGAGCGGTCTGAATGCCAGGTTGTCATGGCGGCGACACAGGCTTTGTCCGTGCAGTCTGGGGCTACCAAAACATCGACTACGAAATCCGACACCTCATTGTCACGATTATTTCTGTCGGGTCCTATACTGACCCCAGTTCGAGGCATGACCTCTTCAATAAAGGACTCAGCAGCAGCCATTGCTAAGGGACTGTCTGAGCCCGGTACGGATGCGGCCTGTGAACTGCCCTCTTCGCCTCCTGCACCGGAAAATCTCGACACGATGCCCCCAGCATCTGCGCCGCTGCCAGAGAACCATAAATCCACCCAGGGTGTCTCTCCCTCGTTATCTGCCACCCCAACTCCATCAGCACCGATATCAACCAGGTGGTTGGGTATCATACGTGACGCCATTCTCGAGGGAGATTGGCACGCCTCCTCCTCCTTGGCCTGCCCAGTTATTGTCAACTCTGGGCAAGGCACCGGGTCGTGGCAGCCACATGATTGGAAGCTTCTACAACAAGCTAGAAAAACAGTCACGGATTATGGCTTACACTCCCAAGCGGCACGACAGATAATTCACTGGATCTTCCAGGCAGATTTGATGTGTCCCTTCAACTGTCAAAACATAGCCTGTCTGTTGTTAACTCCCTCTCAACTGTTGATTTTTGAAAGAGAATGGCTACGGTTGGCACAAGTGGAAGCGAGTCGACCGCATCAAACGGGGGACCCCCTATATGGCACCACAGTTGAAATGCTAACAGGGACAGGCCCGTACTTCGATCCTCAGCTTCAGCTGCAGTTCCCTGAGATTGTTCATCGAACAGCTGCACAGCTTGCACTACGAGCTCTTTTTGCCCTCCCTGGGGAAAAGAAAGCTCCTCCATTTGCTTCAATCCACCAGGCCCAAGGTGAACCTTATGCCAAGTTCATCGATCGATTGTGGACAGCGATCATGGATCATCCTGACCTGACACCAGACTTGAAACGGAGCATGTTTAGAATGCTTGCTTTTGACAACGCGAACACAAAAACCCAAAGCATCCTAGCTACGCTACCAAAAACTGCTCCCATCGAAGAAATGTTGGAGAGGGTAGAGCGTGTTGATCAGTCCAAGCAAGCAGCTGTGATGGCTCAAGCTTTTGCATCAGCCATTGGTGATCCTTTGGCTGCCATAGTGTCCCGATCCAATGGTGGTCCCTCGAGACGTAACCCCCAGGAGCAGTGGCGATGTTATTGATGCGGGAGGCTTGGCCATACAAGAAGACAGTGTACAGCTACCCCCTGGTGCGACCTATGCCGATCTGATACACATGCTACACCGATGTGCAGGGCTCAGGGAAACTCCAAGAGGAGCCCGTTCGGCCGCGCGACGACAACAGTAGCCGCAGTACAGCCAGACGGGGCGGATTTCTCGACAACAATGCCCCAGCCACCAGAGGAAGCCTCGGGGTGGACCTGGCAACAGCAGTAAGCGTCACGCTTTCCGATAAGTCTGTAGCGGCCATTCCTACGGGGATCCAAAGCCCACTATCAAACACACCATTAGGCGGCTTGCTATTAGGTAGATCCTCTGTAGGCCTTAAAGGATTGATGGTCATTCCGGGGGTTATCGATGCTGACCACGTAGGAGAAATTAGAGTCATGGTGTACACTCTCAACCCACCCTTGTTTATTCCGAAAGGTACCAGAATAGCCCAACTTGTTGCACTCCAAAATTATCAACCCTGTGCGGGAGCACAGGTCGACCGAGCAGGAGGTTTTGGCTCCACGGACCGTGTTATCTGTTTTACCAGATCTCTGGCCTCCCGACCTATGATGAATGTGATATTATCCATCGGATCACACCAAATTACTGTCACCGGCATGATCGATTCTGGTGCGGATGTTACGATCTGCAGCACCACGATATGGCCAAAACATTGGCCACTAACATCTCCAGCCACTGGAATTACGGGAGTTGGCGGCAGCTCAGCAACATATCTCAGTGCACAGGTTGTGACGTTAAAATTCCAAGAGAAAACGATTTCAGCTAGACTGTACGTGATGGCACTGCCCGCAAATCTTCAAATGTTAATCGGGAGGGATATACTTTCTCAGCTTGGGGCAGTGATTACTACCGACAGCAAGGATTTTCCTTAGTGGCCACTGCTGAGCAACCGCCCACCCTGGCCTTGACATGGCATTCTGATCGGCCTATCTGGGTGGAGCAGTGGCCGTTGACGACAGACAGGTTGCAGCAAGCACAGACTTTAGTTCAAGAACAGCTCCAGGCAGGACACATACACCCATCCACGAGTCCCTGGAACACACCGATTTTTGTGATTCGAAAGAAATCAGGAAAGTGGCGACTCCTACAAAATCTCAGAAAAGTAAATGACCAAATGCAATCTATGGGAGCCTTGCAACCTGGTTTACCATCCCCGACCATGCTGCCTGAACATTGGTCCCTTTTGATCATAGACTTAAAAGACTGTTTTTTTACAATTCCCTTAGCAGACAAGGACTGCCAGAGATTTGCCTTTACGGTACCTGCCATTAACAAGCAAGCCCCGGCAAAACGCTACGAGTGGCTAGTGCTTCTGCAGGGTATGAAGAACTCCCCCACATTATGTCAACTATATGTAGCCTGGGCCTTGGAGCCAATCCAAACAGTGTGGTGTGATGTCATTATTTACCATTACATGGATGACATTCTGTTTTGCAGGCCAGATTGCTTCCAGGATTCCGATCTACAGTTTATTCAGAATACCCTGGAAGCAAAAGGACTAAAGATAGCTCCAGAAAAAGTTCAGCGGAAATGGCCCTGGCTATACTTGGGATGGAAGATATCAGACTCTACCATCCGACCACAGAAGGTCGATATATCTACTACTTTGCATAATTTAACGGACGTCCAAACATTCTTGGGCAATATTGAGTGGGTCAGGCGTATCGTGGGAATTACTAATGATGACCTGGCTCTATTGTTACCTTTGTTGCGGGGTAGGAGGGCAGAACAAAGCATTACACTGACGAATGAACAACGGCAGTCCCTTTCCCGCATATCTTTAAAGATTGCAGCTGGCGCGGCTTGCAGACTCATCACAAAACTTCCACTCTCTTTAGTAATAGTCAATCATGTGTCTCACCCATTTGCAGTGATTGGTCAGTGGCAAAAAGAAGAGGGGGAAAATAAGGGGCGACAAAGACAGGAACAGTGTGAGGCGGATGCCACTGACACTAAAAGTAGAAATGATATAACTAAAATAGATAATTATGAAGGAAGGATGATAGGGCAACATTTTCGAATTTTGGAATGGATTTTTCTATCAATACAGCCAAAAATGAGTATCCAGACCCGGGCGGAAGCTATCGCGGAATTAGTACGTAAGGGTCGTTCTCGGAGTATTGATATCAGCGGCCAGGAACACGGGGATATTAGTCTACCGATAACTCAGGATCATTTGGAATGGTGTTTACAGCAATCCATTCCTCTACAAGAAGCCGTGCTAGGATTCCCAGGATTGGTACATTCCCAGGCCCCAAAAGGGCCTCTATGGCAAGTTATAAGATTGTATAAATGGCAAGCAGTACCACAACTTTCGCCTCAGCCGGTAGTGGGTCGCACAGTCTATACTGATGCCGGTGCAGTAAGTAGGCAGGCAGTGTGTGTGTGGTATGAGAATGACACTTGGGAAAATCACCTAATTACAGGGACAACAGGGGATACATTACAAACACTAGAATTGTCCGCAGTTGTTTGGGCTTGCCAACGCTGGATGCATGAGCCAATTAATATCGTTTCAGATTCTCTGTATGTTGTCAATGTAGTGAACCGGATTGAGGACGCCTTGATACGGCAAACTAAGAAGGACAGATTGTTGTCATTGTTTCTGCAACTGCGAGATGCCATTCAAGGAAGAACCGCACCTTACTGTGTCATTCACATACATAGTCACCAGTTCTCAATTGGATTAGCAGAAGGTAATGCGCAAGCAGACAAGTTGGTGAGTGTAATCACAGCAAGACCAGAAAGTGACTTTATGCGTGCACATGTGTCGCATGAAATGTTTCACCAAAATGCTAAAGGTCTTCGGAGAATGTTTGGACTTACTTGGGCAGAAGCTAAAGGAATAGTAAGAGCATGCCCCTCCTGCAGTCATCATGGGCCGGGGTTAGGCTTGGGTATTAATCCACGGGGTGTTAAGGCACTCAAGGTATGGCAAATGGATGTCACACACATGCCAGAATTTGGTACTAAAAGATATGTGCATGTGTGTATTGATACCTTTTCACGATTCATATGGGCAACAGCACAGGGAGGGGAAAAGGCACTCCATGTGTGCAGGCATTTGACAGTGTGCTTTGCCATCATGGGGGTACCACAGCAGATCAAGACGGACAACGGCCCAGCGTATGTCAGCAAAAAGATCAGCACGTTTATGAAGATGTGGGGAGTAACACATATCACAGGCATCCCATATTCTCCCACGGGCCAAGCAATTGTCGAACAATCACATCAAGTCTTAAAGGAACAGTTAGCAAGGTTAAAAGAAATTAAGGATGTTGATGAGCGACTGTCCAAGGCGTTATTCGTCTTGAATCATCTATGCTTGACCGGTGACCGAGAAGATCCTCCTGCAAGTATCCATTTTCAAACCATGAATAAAGCAGCACCAAATGTGCTGCCGCAAATAAGAGTAAGTTACCGAGATCCTGCTACAGGAGTCTGGAAGGGTCCAGTTCCTGTCTTGTTCATTGGCCGGGGATATTTCTGTGTCTCTACAACGGCCGGACCAGTTTGGGTGCCAAGCCGGATCGTCAAGGCCGTCCAGAATGTTCCAACGGACGGGGAAACTACTGACGGAGATTCTAATATTGTCAGCAATGCTTGCACTTGCGACCAAGATGAAGCAACAACAAAATCTGTGAGTGCCGGAGCTGGTCAGAACAGTATACTGTCACCCTGTCTGTCCCGGGCATCACCTACTCCAGAAGAGTAGTACATGACAGAGACTCAAAATGATATCGGTTCTTTCAATTAATAGCTCGATGATTTGTTTGAAACAAGGTGTAGATGGTTGCTGGATTTAGTCACAAGGGGATTAAGGATTTGGTTTATGGTGGTGGTAATCATCGTGGTGTGTTGTAGGTATAGCTAAAAGAGTTACTTGTAAAACTGCTTTGTTGGGCTTGGTTTGCTCAAAAGAAGAAGGGGGAATTGTTGAGGGAATCTGGAAACAGCATAGATCCCACGGCCTGTTGCAGCTGAGCAAACCAAGATACCAGGATAACTGTGAGAAGCTCCTATGACAGTGTTCCCACATCGCCCAACTGAGGAATGCAGGAAAATATTGTTACCGGCAGCTGATACTAAGGACAAGGTCTACGTGACTACTATTCACAAGGGGATTGTTTTCTTGCAGGTGGGGTTGTTTTCTTCTAGTTGTTTTTCTGAGTGCTTTGACCAATAACCTTGTGTGAAACACTGTCCACCCCTGTTAAGTTCTCTATAAAAGTTAGGCTATTCGGGCAATAAAAAGGAGTATGATCTGACTCTGCTGGTGTCTGTCGTGCTTTCGGCCGTGCTTCCTGCAACAGGAAGGGTGATAACAGATGATATATATCATGTCTTCCTGTCATGATTTAAATAGTTGAACCTTGGTTCTCCAGCTCATATCTCTAGTAGGGGGTTTCTGCTTGAGCACCTGAGTTCATGGAAAGAAGAATGCAGACACATTGCCAGAGCTGTTGTTAGATTAAAATTTCCTTCATCAGTAGCTCAAAATGAATTATTGTATTGCTGGAAAAACTGAGAGGTATGTGCTTGATGTTCTTGCTTCTGATTTTGCTTTGTCCTATACATTTTAGAGAATATTTTTTCTTATTCCATCATCCAAGTGATCAAAAAAATTCTTTTGAAAATAGACCTTCTGAAATGTCTCATCAGTTACTGGTGGTAGTGTGTGGTGCTTTCAAATAGTTGTGCTGTTTCATATAGACTACGATTACTTCATTTATGAAATGGAAAAGTTAGTTTGAGAACAAGAAATAGTGGTCCCTAGAATACTTGGAAAACAAGGATTCAGAAGGTCTTGAATATGTTTCTTGTATAAATGTTTTTGTTTTTGTTTTTTATCCTAGCATATCCTTCTACTCCTTCCTAATTTGTGTGAATGCAGAAGCAAAGGCAGCACTGGATATTTCAGACTTATTATTTTCCTTCTTTGTTCTAATCTTTTTGAATGCAGTATCTGTATCTACAGCTATGAGAGTGGTATTGCCTTGCTTTAATGTATTTAAGCTTCTTGCTGTCTTCATGTCAATGGAAAATACTTAGCCTTTATAAACTTTGGAAATGAGCTTGTGCTATTGTTCAGTGCATAGTCAGCAGTCAGTATTAGTTGACTCCATTGCTTTACTTATGCATCTGCACACACATGCATGCATGCACGTTTTTATTCAGGTAATTGAATATTTTTATTGCTCTATTTATCTTCTACGCTGAACTAGCTAGGTTGTTTATTGCAGTCTATCAGCAACTGTCAGTTGCTATTACGGGAATGTTAGGCTCATCTGTACCTGAGACCTGTATGTTTTTAATCTGCTTGATTTCTGAGATATTCAACTCTTTGATCTGCTTTTTCTAATTTAATACACTTTCAGTAGGAAAAGTAATTAGAGCTTATTTTAATGTAGCGTCCCAATTATAAAACGATTTTATCTGTGTGTTTCATGAATCTGCTGGAAGGGACTTACCTGCATACTTAAAATGCCAGTACAGCATGATAAAAGCAAGTTCCAGCATTGCCCAAGTACTATTCAAATATATCTGAGGTGTGAGTTTTTTTTGATGCCTCCTTCCTGAATTGTGCAAAGCTTCATTGCAAACATCTGTCTTCCATGAATCTTTACCTGAAGGAATTTAGATAAGCTTTCATTTCTTCCAAAAGCTTTGTAGTTGCATGCTTTCTCTGTTACAGTCCTTGTGCTTCATTGTCTGTATTGCAGCTTATTTCCTTGTGTTACCTCTTCCTTTAGTGATGGGCATTTTGTGATACACAGCCCGTTTGGATGTTAAGCACTTAGTCTTTTTGGTCCTACCCATGTGTAGTAATTCCTAATTTACGTCATAAGGCTTGTTCTGTCCTTCACAAGAAAGATCTCAAATGTCGTGGCCCCCTGCGTGCCCCCCCCCCCAACACTTCCTAGAATAGGTGTTTGTTTCTGCTTCCCATATCTGAACAAGGCAGCTGAAGAAAAGAGCCAGATAAGAGGGATAGAGATGAAGAAAGAAGGGAAGGCATCTCATGTTTCATGCAGAATGGGGCTGGGATGAAGCTGTGGTATCAACAACATCTAGATTGGAAAAGGAGAAACTGAACTCTGACCTGTTTCCCTGAAGAGGCCCCTTTATGAACCGTATCTTCAGGAGTTTGGCTCCCTTTCAGTGCCGCGCAGCTGAGGCTTTCCCTCATGTAGGTAAAGGTTAGTATTAGAAAAACCTGATACAGGGAATCTGGGAATGTGAATGAACTCTCATAATGTGACTGAAATGAATTACATCTAGATTAAAATTCAATTCACCTATTGCTCCTGGTTTCCTTTTAAGGTGAAGCTTTTGATAAATAAGTGATAGGGAGGTGATATAAAGCTGGGTAGCCACTGCTGGGCAGCTTTAGTTGAGGTCTGGAACTATGTTGTGGTTTAACCCAGCAGGCAGTTAAGTTTCCCTCCCCCAGTGGGATGGGGGAGAGAATCAGGAAGAAAAAGTAAAAGCTCATGGGTTGAGATACAGTTTAATAGGACAGGAAAGGAAGAGAAAACTGAAGTTCAACAAGGCCAAATGCTGGGTCCTGCACTTGGGGTGCACCAACCCCAAGCAGTGCTACAGGCTAGGAGATGAGTGGTTAGAAAGCTGCCTGGCAGAGAAGGACCTGCGAGTATTGGTTGACAGTCGGCTGAATATGAGCCAGCAGTGTGCTCAGGTGGCCAAGAAGGCCAAACAGCATCCTGGCTTGGAAAAGAAACAGTGTGGCCAGCAGGGCTAGGGAGGTGATTGTCCCCCTGTACCCGGCTCTGGTGAGGCTGCACCTCGAGGACTGTGTTCAGTTTTGGGCCCCTCGCTACAAGAAGGACATCGAGGTGCTTGAACGGGTCCAGAGAAGGGCGACGAAGCTGGTGAGGGGCCTGGAGAACAAGTCCTACGAGGAGCGGCTGAGGGAGCTGGGCTTGTTCAGCCTGGAGAAGAGGAGGCTCAGGGGTGATCTTATCACTCTCTATGGGTACCTTAAAGGAGGCTGTAGCGAGGTGGGGGTTGGTCTATTCTCCCACGTGCCTGGTGACAGGACAAGAGGAAATGGGCTAAAGTTGCGCCAAGGGTGGTTTAGGTAGGAAAAACATTTTCACATAGTAGTACATTTTTCACATAGCTACAAAAGCAAAAATGCACAACAATTAGGGCACTAGGGAATGTTTGATTTCTTGCACATGCGCAATACAGTGAGCTCAGTGCACAGTAAGTCTGGTGCTGGAGGGAAGGGGAAACTTTTTGCTGTTATTGGGAGATGCGTGGCACGTAGAACAGTAAGACAGCATTATTTTTGCAGAAAGAAAAGTTATTCTTGAATTTTTAAGGTGTAGTAGCAAAAGAAATGCTATAGTGTTAAAATAGCATTATTTTTGCACCTTTACAGTCATCACTGTTATAAATGAGGTCTCAACTCAATCTGAATTTTGTAATATTTATAAAACAAATATTTCTAAAAGGTATAAAAGGCAAGTAAACAGTGCTGGGTGTGCGGGGAGTCTACGCTCCACCAACACGCACACACGAACATCAAACATTCTAAACATATAGAACATGGCTTTTACATACTAAACCCTAGTATGCCTATATATAAGTACAATCAGGAAAGGTAACAAACAATCCTTTAAGTTCCATGACTTAACAGTCTCCATTTTCCATTCCTTTTCTTGATTACGCACAAGTCTCCATTTTCCATTCCTTTTGAACAATATGTCTTGCTTTAAGTTGTCAAGCAAATCGGTCTTCAGGCCTTATGTATCCCATTCTTCCCGGATCGAAGAAAAGCATATCCATCTCCTTTTCAAGGCCAATAGGCCTGGGTCAAAAGGCGCGTTCAGGTCAACAGGGGGCGTAACAGCAAAGGCCTTCGATGGCTGTAGCAGCAGAGGTGCCAATGGCATAGCAGTCGGATCAGTAAAGGAGCCTGCAGCTCCCTCACTATCTGGCAAGCCACACATTTGTGACTGCGGTCCCACATTACTCACTTAAAGCTGAGGCACACGCGGCTTTCAGTACTCACTCAAAGCTGAGGCAATGGCGGATTGCAGTATTCAAAGCTGAGGCAAAGGCGGCATTCATTACTCACTCACAGATGAGGCAAACGCGGCTTTTAGTACTCACTCAAAGCTGAGGGAAATGAGGCTTTCAGTACTCAAAGCTTAGGCAAAGGCGGCTTTCAGTAGTCAAACTGAGCCAAAGGCGGATTTCAGTACACTCAACTGAGGAAAAGGAGACTTTCAGTATTCAAAGCTGAGGTTAAGGGGTCTTTCATTACTCAATGCTGAGGCAAAGACGGCTTTCAGTACTCAATGCTGAGGAAAACGCTGCTTACAGTACTCATTAAAAGCTGAGGCAATGGCAGCTTTCAGGACTCATAACTGAGGTAAACGCGGCTTTCAGTACTCACTTTAAGCTGAGGCACAGTTGGCTTTCAGTTCTCAAAACTCAGGCAAAGGCGGCTTTCATTACTAACTCAAAGCAAAAGCTCTTTCTGAACAACCCTAAATATATCCATAGGCGGAATCTGAGAGGAATTTAAAAACAGGTCTCCGGAAAGGCCAGTCCCCGAGCCGGCGGACGACTGCATCCCGCTTCACTGCAAGACCGACACCCACGCCGCTCGTTGCCGGACAACCGTGTCCTAGGATCACTGTCTCCCGAGCTGCCCGAGATGGCACCTGGACCCCGGTGCGGCTAGCACACACTTCGCACAGGACCAGAGCCCAGGGGTTCGGGAGAGCTGGTCACCGCTCTGCACGGGACACAATCCCCGGTCTCTGGGACAGCCAGTCCCCGAGCATGCGGACGACAGCCACCCGCTTCACGGCACAGCCTGCACCCGCGCTGCTCAAGGACAGACCCTCGGGACACGGGACAGCTGGCCCCCCGTGAAGCCCGTGGCCGAACTCCCACAAAATGGAACGACCCTCTCCGAACCAGTCGAGGTCAGCCCTGGACAACGATGCGGCTAATACACGTGTCGCCCAAGACTGTAGCCAAGGGTCTCGGGACAGTTTGATCCTGCACATGCAGATGGAGGACACCGGGAGCTCGGGAAGGCCGGGCGCCGCTCCGCACGGGACAGTAACCCCGTCTTCCGTGACATCCAGTCCCCGAGCTGGCGGACGACAGACTTCCGCTTCACGGCATGGCCGGCACCCAAGGCGCCCAAGGACGGACCCCCGGGACACGGGAAGCCAGCCCCAGCGCAGCCCGTGGCCGAACTCCCGCACCCAGGACCACCGTCCCCAAGCCGCTCTAGGTCGGCCCCGGACCCCGGTGCCGCTAGCACACGCGTCGTACAAGACAATAGCCAAGGGGTTCGGGACGGTTGGATCCCGCTCCTGCGGATGGAAGACACAGGGAGCTCGGGAAGGCTGGGCGCCACACCACACAGGACAGTAACCCCGTCTTCCGTGACGGTCAGTCCTCGAGCCGGCGGAAGACAGACTCCCACTTCACGGCACGGCTGGCACCCACGGCACCTGATGACGGACCCCCGGAACATGGGACAGCTGGCCCCTGCGCAGCCTGTGGCCCAACTCCCGCACACGGGACCAACGTCCCCAAGCTGCTCTAGGTCAGCCCCGGTCTCCGGTGCGGCTAGCACATGTGTCGCACATGACCATAGCCAAGAGGCTCGCGACGGTCGGATCCCACTCCTGCAGATGGAGGACACAGGGAGCTCGGTACGGCCGGGCGCCGCACCGCACGTTACAGTAACCCCGTCTTCCGTGACGGCCAGTCCCCGAGCCAGCGGAAGACAGCCTCCTGCCTCTCGGCATGGCCAGCACCCACGGCACCCGAGGACATAACCCCGGAAGACGGGACAGCCGGCCCCCGCGCAGCCCGTGGCCCAACACCCGCACACGGGACCAACGTCCCCAAGCCGCTCTAGGTCGGCCCCGGTCTCCGGTGTGGCTACCACACACGTCATCCAGGACCAGAGCCCAGCAGTTCGGTACGGCCGGGCGCCACTCCGCACAGGAGAGAACACTCCGGTCTCCTGGATGGCCAGTCCCCCAGCTGGAGGAAGACAGCCTCCCACTTCACGGCACGGCCGGCACCCATGGCACCCGAGGACGGACCCCCAGAACATGGGACAGCCAGCATCCACGCAGCCCGTGGCCCAACGCCCGCACATGGGACCAACGTCCCCAAGCCGCTCTAGGTCAGCCCCGGTCTCTGGTGCGAGTAGAACACACATCGCCCAGGACCGGAGCACAGGGGTTCGGGACAGCTGGCCAACGGTCCGCACGGGACTGAACGCCCCGGTCTCCAGGACAGTCAGTCCCCGAGCAGACGGGAGACAGCATCTCACTTCATAGCAAGGCTGACACCCACGCTGCTCGTGGCCGGACACCTGTGTCCTGGGATCACCGTCCCCGAGCCACCCGAGATGGGACCCGGACCCTGGTGCATCGGACAGCCCCCGTGCCGCCCAAGACCAGTCCGCAGATTGCGGGACCACTGGTCCCAAACCGCCCAAGAGCAGCACTGTGGTTCAAGGCATGGCAAGCCCCGAGCCTTGCGTGGCCGGATCCCGTGCCCTTCCATCGCCATCCCCGAGCCGCCCAAGGTCCGCTCCGGACCCCTGGGCCCCTACCACTCGCGTCACCCAAACAAGAGCCCAGGGGCTCGGGACTTTTGGCTCCCGCGACTCCAGATGGAGGCACCCGGTGTTAGGGACAGCCCTCCGCCGCTCCGCATGGGAACGAACCCCGGTCTGTGGAACGGCTGGTCCCCGAGCCGGCGGACGCCAGCTTCCATCTTCACGGAAAGGCCTGCCCACACACTGATCAAGGCCGGACCCCCGGGACAAGGGGTAGCGTGTGCCTGTGATGCCTGAGACAAGTCCGTAGATAGCTGGACCGCCGGTTCCGAACCGCCTGACAGCAGCTCCGCGGTCAAGGCACTGCCAGTCTCCATGCAGCCTGAGGCCAGACACCCTGTCCCAGGGACTGCCGTCCACGAGCCGCCCAAGGTCATCCTGGGACGCAGGTGCGGATAGCACTGGGGTCGCCCAGGGACTCGGGACAGTCGGCTCCCAGACTCCGGATGGAGGCACCTGGTGTTCGTGACGGCCGGCCGCATCTCCCCACGGGAACGAACCCCGGTCTCCAGGACGGCCAGTCCCCGAGCCGGCGGAGGCCAGCCACCCTCTTCACAGCAATGCCGGCCCCCCTGCTGATCGAAGCTGGACCCCCGAGTACAAGGGGTAGCGTGTCCCTGTGACGCCCGAGAGAAGTCCGCAGATAGCTGGACTGCCGCTTCCCGAACCGCCCGACAGCAGCATCCCTGTTCAGGGCACTGCAAGCCCCGCGCCTTACGTGGCCGGATCCCCTGCCCTTCCATCGCTGTCCCCTTGCCGCCGAGGTTGGCAACGGACCCTGGGGCCCCTACCACTCGCGTCGCCCAAACCGGAGCCCAGGGGCTCTGGACGGCTGGCCGCCGCTCTGCATGGGACCGAACCTCCTGTCTCCGGGACAGCCAGTCCCCGAGCCCGCGGACAACAGCCTCTTGCTTCCCGGAAATGCCGGACCCACGCCGCCCGTTTCCGGACACCCGGGTCCAGGGATCGCCGTCCCAGAGCCACCTGAGGTCAGCGCCGGACCCCGGTGCAGCTAGCACACAAGTCACCCATGACCGGACACCAGGTGCTCGGGACGGTCGGATCCCGCGCAACCGGATGGAGGCACACGGGAGCTCGGGTCGTCCGGCCACCGCTTGGCACGGGACCGAACCCCCGGTCTCTGGGAAGGCCGGTCCCCAAGCGCCCAACAGCAGCCTCCCGGTTGTAGGAATATAAATGTTGTTTTTGCAGAGTTACATTGTTTAGAAGGAGGGAATGTGGTACTGAGATATGCTTACAGTGATAAGAAAGCTTAGCAGGCAACCATGTAAAATGCAGACAACCAGACTCCTTAGGACAATTAGGTGAAAATCACGGTGTCAAGTCAAGTCAGATAAGTGAAGAAACATTACCACTTCAAGCAGTAAAAATGTCAAAAGAAATTTGAAATTTAACAGGCCAGCGACTGAAGGCCATGCATTGTTTGTGAAGCATCAGATAGATTGTGAACCTGGATTACCCACTCAGTGGGGAAACAGGGGAGGGTCCTGTCATCAAAAGGTATTTTGGAGCTAGTAGATGTGTTTTGGAACTAGTAGATGTGCTCTCTCCTGCTTGTGGGGCGCCCGCCATTGCAATCGTGAATAAGTTACTACTTCACTGAGATCCTTGCCTGAGCCTAAGTTATTGGCTACGGAGTGTTTCTCACACGGTTTAAGGCAGGGCTAGTACCCATGCAGCCCGAGTTCAGACCCCCTGAACACGGGACAGCCGGCACCCTTGCCGCTCGAGACCAGACACCTGGGCCCTGGGATTGCTGCCCAAGGTCAGCACTGGACCCTGTTGCATCGGACAGCCCCCATGCTGCCTGAGACCAGTCTGCAGATTGCGGGACTGCTGGTCCTGAACCGCCTGACTCGGACACAGTAAAACTGAGCCTGCTACAAACATCTATACCCTTACCTCCCTCTAAAATTACTAACGTTCGGCAATATCTGTTGCCAGCAGCAGCACTTATGGGGATTGACGGGGTGGTAACAGAATTGGAAGAAAGAGGCATTATTAAAAGGACCCATTCACCTTATAATTCACCAATGTGGCCAGTAAAGAAACCAACTGGGCAATGGCGCTTCAATGTGGACTACAGACAGTTAAATGCTAACACCGCACCTTTAACTGCTGCAGTCCCAAACATAGCAGAAATAGCGACATTAATACAAGGTGCTGCCCATCCTTGGATGGCTGCTTTGGATGTTAAAGATATGTTTTTTTATGATTCCTCTCCTTGAGCAGGACAAAGCTCAGTTTGCTTTTACCTGGAAAGGAATCCGATATACTTTTAATAGGCTTCCACAAGGATACAAGCATTCTCCCACAATTGCCCACAATACTTCGGCTAAAATTCTAGCAGAGATTCCTATTCCATCGGATAACACAGTATATCAGTATATAGATGATATCCTGATAGGGAGAAAGGATCAGGAAAGTGTAAGAGACACAATGGAAAATATCCGGAAGACACTGACTGATTTAGGATTGGAAATCCCTGACTCAAAGTGCCAAGGGCCTGCACAGGAAGTTAAATTCCTGGGAGTATGGTGGGTTGATGGAGCTGCCTCTATTCCTCAGGACACGCTGGAGAAAATAGAACAGAGACAAAGACCTTCTAGTGTAAAGGAATTACAACAAGTATTGGGTGCTTTAAGTTATTGGTGTAAACATATTCCAGGTTTTGCTATCATTGCGCGTCCTCTGTATAACTTGCTTAGGAAAGGAAAATCATGGGAGTGGACTGAACAGCATACTAATGCAATAGAATTATTAATAAAGGAATTGAGGTTGTTCCAACAGCTTGGCCCCATACACCCTACTGACCCTATCCATGTGGAATGGGGGTTCAGTGAACATGGCTCTCATTGTAACTTATGGCAAAGGGGGCCAGAGGGACCTGAGAGACCACTAGAATTCAGCTCCCACTCTTTCAGTGATACCGAAATGAGATATTCGGATCTTGAGAAGGGATTATTGTCTCTAGTGCGAGCAGTGAAACAGACAGAGCAATTAAGGAGAAAACAGAATGTGATTGTCCGAGGACCTTTCCGTATCCTGGATGTAGTCCGTAAAGGAACAATACCACCTGCTGGCATTGCTCAGAAACCCACGGTTCGTAAATGGTATGCCTATCTAGAAGGTATTAATGAGATTATGCCAATCACCGAGGGTAATACTAAAATATCCAAACTACAAAAGGACATAGGTAGTACCCTCCTATTTCAGCCTCCACCGACCAAACCATCCCCGATCCAGGAAGCACCTCCTCTAAAGGAAGACAGTGATCTTACAGGGGTGTGGTTTACAGATGCCTCGTCTCATAGGGAAAACGATAAGTGGAAATACAAGGCTTTGGCATTGGAAGTAGCAACAGGAGAAAAACTGATTGAAACCAGTGAAGGCAGTGCACAGGTAGGGGAACTCAGAGCAGTTTTATTAGCTGCACAACATGGTGCTACCCATATCTATACTGACTCATATGCTGTTTTTAAAGGAGCTACCGAGTGGATTGGTCACTGGGCAGTTAATGATTGGCAGGTGAATAGAGTTCCAGTCTGGCAAACCGAAAGTTGGAAACAACTGTTAGAGATAGGAAAGCAGCGAACACTACATCTAGGATGGGTAAAAGGACATGATCAGTCAAACACTGTAGCTGCCCAATTCAATCAGCAGGTAGACAGCCTCACACAGTTGCAACACATTGATGTCACTAATGATAACCAAGAGTGGGAACGATTGCTCGAATGGTTACATGTTAAGCGTGGCCACACCGGACGGGCTGACTTATACCAGGAAGGTATAGCTCGAGGATGGCCTGTATCAGTCAAACTGTGTGAACAGGTGGTGACTGCCTGTTCCCAATGTCGCTTACGGCTTAACAAGGACCATCCGAGTAAGGCACCTGTCTTGCACATTCGGGACAGGAAAACATTGTGGCACTCCTGGCGGATTGATTACATCGGCCCATTGCAATCATCGGGGGGAAGAAGTATGTTCTAGTAGGAGTAGAGGTAATATCTGGTCTCACTATTGCTGCTGCTTTTGCATCAGCTACTGGGGAAAACACAGTAAAGGGACTAAAAGGATGGTTCAGCACACTCCCCCTACCTGAGGAAATTCAAAGTGATAATGGCTCACATTTTACAGCTGCAGTGGTACAAGACTGGGCCAGAGAGGAAGGGATCTGATGGGTATTCCACACCCCCTATTATCCTCAAGCGAATGGTATTGTGGAACGCACTAATGGATTGGTCAAGCGTTTCGCAGATACTCATGAATCTGGATGGCATTTGCGGTTACATGACACCATCTATCAATTAAATAATAGATGGAGTGGAGATGGCTGCCCCAAAATGAAAGCCTTCTGTGCATCTTCTACCACAATCACTCCAAAGCACTATACTGAAATAGAAAAGCATCATACTAAAATAGAAAAGCACCCTGTAGGATTTTCTCCTGGACTGCCTGTGCTGGTAAAAATGCCTCAGATTGGAATAGTACCCATGATACTAACTACTCCCAAAAATCCCTATGCATGGGAAGCTAAAGATTGTTCAGGAAAAGTACACCGGATCAGCACCCAGTGGATATCACCCTCTCTCTAACCCTGCCGGTTGAATACAACCTTTCTTTCTTTTTATGTTTACAGGAACCCTGAGCGAACTGTATATGGACAGCTGGAAGATGATGAATCAACAGTTTGGATTAATAATGCTATGCTCCACCCTGACCTTGATGCAATCGCTACTGGTTTACAGCCAAGGAGACCCAGGCTGACTGTGGTCCCAAGCCTATGTTAAATACACTGGGATTTTGGGAACACAAGCCTTAAAGGAAAAATTAAACTTAGCTACAGTGGTTATGCATGGAACTGAGGTGTTTTTGAGACATGAGTGGGGCTGGGATAAGAGATGGCTTCTACTCCTAAAAGGAAGGACAGGAGAAGAAATCCGGGTGGGGTGTAGAATGGTTGATGGCTCAACTCACGAGAAAGCCACATTAATAACAATATCTGGAAACCAAGTGACAACAAAGTCCTGTACTACAGATGAGTGGGATTGTTGGTATAATTTTACTCTGCTAGAACCCACTATTGTAACTTGTATATGGCAACAACACTGCTCAGGTTCAGGCCTGTCGCTGTCACGGTGTACAGGACTACTATTTAGATTCAAAATAGATGTGGTTGAACCTGATCCAACTACACCACCTGACCTAACTCCATACATTGCATTCGATATACTGCAGTATGGAATTAGAAATATACCCAGTGTCACCATAGCACCTTATGATGATCCTTGGAATCATGCATTATCATGGTATAGTGCAATCATTGGAACACCTCAGAACAAAAGGGGTCTAAATCTATCTACCTTAGTTCTACATGGAGACAAAATATTTTTGAAAGATGAATGGAGTTGGAATGATTCTCTAAAAATGGCTGAACTTCAAACCATATCTGGCCAGACAATACAAATTGGTTGTCGAATAACTAATGGATCCACTTATAATCGGCCGACTGAAATTAAGACAGTATACTGTCTTAATTCTACCAAACCACAAAATTATAGTACTGATTGTACCAAAATAACTGAACCAAATTTTGATTGCTGGTAAAATTTTACTTTCACCAAACCTATAATAGTGTACTGTCTTTGGGGTCACAGAGGCACACAATTATTATTTGAATTCATGGTTAATACAGAAACATTATCGACTACAAAGGATAAGAAGCCTCTGCCTCCGCAGATACTTGAAAACGATCCGACTCAGACTCCCATTGGTCTAACTCCTTCCATCTTCAACACAGGACCTTACATAATTAAAAATGTGGGACAACAACAAATTCTCTTTAACCCTAGTTGGTCCCTAAAAAGGGTAGAGCTAGTGCTACACATTAATATCTCTGAAATTAACTCAAAATGTACCACCTTTTTGAGAACTGTCTACACCGGCTGGTTAGCATGGTTACATGGACGTTCTCTAAAACAATCTCAGCGCATGCCAGGGGATGCAACTGGGTTATTGGGAACAGGATTAGGTATATTAAATAGCACTGATGCTGAGGTCCTAATGAGTAGAATAACTGCTACTACAGATGACCTAAGAGCATCAATTAATTGTAAATGCCCTTGGAAAAACCCAAGGCAATACCTCCCTTGCCTTGAGCTGCATCCAAGCGCAGTTATGGATACAATCTGTAGCAGCAGCTTTTATTAGAGAGGGAGAAGGAGGAACTTTGCCCACTGAAATTCAAAAACTGATTTGGGATAATGCTTCAGAATTTGAAAAAGAGTTTCAAGCTTAGTGGCAATTAGTCAGCTTTACCCATTATGCAGAAAATGATAAAATTGTTGCCTTTATACTTACCATAAGTAATGCCACCGTATACAATGTATATCCAATCATTGCATTAGGACCCAATCATAATGGAACTATACTTTATCCTAAGGAGCATAAAGTATGGGCCCATCAAAAGGGAGGAAAGTGGCAAACAATTGATGTAAATGCATGTATTGTGCGTGAACAAAAAGGTTTCACCTGTGAAAGTAACACGCTGGAATCCCAAGACATTTGTCTTGACACTGAGCAAAATATTTGCCACTTTGAGATACATCCTAATGAAACCCTTGAAACTGTACTTGTATATATTGGGAAAGGTTGTGTTTGCATGAGAACTCATTGTGATTCTATAGTCGTAGATAATACAGTGGTAGATACCAGTAATCACTCTAATGTTTGTGTTTGCAATTTTACCAAAATTCTAGGATGTGATTTTAGATACTCAGCTCCTGTCACTTCTTATCAACTTATTGCATCTAATTATATTCTGCTTCATGAACTACTGCCTACTCCTATTGGAATGAACCTCACCTAGGTGAAGAAATTGCTGGTACATGAGGACCTGAAGCGGCTGATGACACAAGTTCGAGAAAATGGACAAAAGACTCTGATTACTGTTCATCATGATGTACAAGAAATACATCGAGTGATGGAAAGAGTAAAGAGAGATGAGAGACACCGTTGGTGGGACACTTTGTTTGGATGGTCACCAGCTGCCATGGGAATCTTCAACAAGATGTGTCACCCTGTTACTGTTTTGCTAATACTCACTGTATTAGGTTTTATACTGACAATTAGTTTGTATGTTAAACTCTGGTTTATGATGAAACGTTTAGCATCCCTACACACTGTACATACACTCGATAAACCTCATCCCGAGAATGTATGTGATATCCCCGACATATTCCAACTGTCGTGAAGCTTGAGTGACTATAGTCACAGGGTGGATTATGTGGTGTAATTGCCTGAAGTAACTAGGAAAATAAAACTAACATTCACATTTTTTAAGGAAAATGTACAGCATTGAAGAGGCTTTCAGGGTAGGGCATAGCTGCATTACCTGAGCGTTCCCTAGGCTTCCAACCTTAGATGCTATTGTGCTGGGGAAACTTGGTGTGCTAGCTCTAAGGAACAGTACGGAGTGTAGACTGGAGTGGAGACACCACGGCTAGGCTCTGTAACCAGGTGGGGACTCTATTGTTCTTGTGCACACCGAGACCGATAACCTGCACTTTTTGCCACCCTGAGCCAACAACCTGTCATGTTTTGACAAATGCTGTACCCTAGTGTACTTTTTGCTCATTATAACATCATTATAATACCAAAACACACCTCCATCCCAAAAGCTACCCGCCTCCAAGGTGCGACCACCCCTCACTGAGCATGCGCTCTGAATTTCTCGGAGCCTATTTCTTTAAACGGATAAGGGAGAACTTTACACCAATCATAACTAAGATATGCTTGACTAGAGCCACTCAAGCTCCACCTAAAAGATAGAAAATAATATAAATTGGCCCAAGAGAGAGGGGATGTTAGGGAAGATACCACCGTCAGGGGAGATACCATCCCGAGGGAATACAACATCCTTAGGGCCTCCTGACTCCTGGGATCAGTTGACGGGCTGAGCCTCTCTTCCCCCCCCCCATTGGGACGCCTTTGGGTGAGATCTGAATACTTGCTTATAAATCTCTCTAGAGTCTTTGATCCTTTTAACGTGTTTATTTCTAGGCTGCGCACCTGTAACACCTGTAACACCTGTGCATTTCATGCATGCTAGTTTGCTTTTGCAGACAGTCACTATCGCCGGCAATCCAAAAGAACCTGATTATCTGTTGCTGTAATAAACCATACTTGATTGCATTGTGATAGCTCTCATTAAGTGCAACTAGGGTAAGGGTGGTTATCCATGGTAGTTCAGTGTTCTGAATCTAACCAGACCCCAGACGGTTAATGCGTTGTTGGTGAATGTCTGACTGGACCCCCAGATGGTTAACACGTTGTTGGTGAATGTCCGACTGGTTCAGTACCCTGAATCCGACCGGGCCTGTAACGGTTAATCAGCTACACCCCTTAACGCAACACCCATGCGTCCGAGATTACAGCAGACCTGCACAGGAAGAGGAAGCCATGCAGACATGGACCGCTTTCCCAAGCCTCTCCTCCTGCAGAGGCTGCAGAAATGTACATGGGGCTTGCTGTAACACGGACACCCCCTGCAAGAAGGTAATGCATCCAGCTCCATCTTCCAGGACATCCCTCTGCGTCACCCTGCCGCTTTACCTCCGCTTTGAGGCTGAAGAAGGTCGCCTCCTCAAAGCAGTCTAACACAGTTGCTGTCTTCCCCATGGAGTTCCTCAGGACCTCCACTTCGTTGAGCTTCATAAGGGCCTTTGAGCAAGCACACAGGCAGCAGGTGAGCATCGGTGCAGAGCCCCCGGCCAGCTCCACCCTTCCCTCTTGCCTCCTGTGGCACCTGCCTTAGGAGGGCCCACATCTCCCCACGTGATCCCTTCCCTAGCACAGTGCCCCGTGGGCTCAGAGCTCAGGCACCAAGGGAGCCTTCAGACTGCCTCCCAGGTAATGCAGCTTGTGCTGACGGGCCTGTTTCAGTGCTCCGCGTCTCTTGCTGTGGGAGAGACAAAGCGCAGGAAACAGTCCGGCTCTGCCCCCACTGTTTCTTTTGGGAGGCCCCTCAGCAGGCATGTCCTGTTGCAGTGGACTCCAGGTGCAGTGCGTGCTGGCAAGCAGGGTCACTCACCATGTAGCTGTTGGAGATGTGCAGGTAGGCAGCCGCACACTCCAGCAGGTAGTAGAAGGCTCGGGAAGCATTGCCTGTTGCCACATAGTGGTGAGCCAAAGGCACAAGCACTGATTCCCTGGCTGTGGGAGGGAGTGCTGTCAAAGGTAGCAACCACTGCGTTCTGTTGCGGGATATTCATTCAGTACAGCTGGACAGCTGGTCCGAAGGCAGAAAAAGAGTTGCAAGGGCAATGCAGACAAAACCATTGCAGTGGAAACCGGTTTGCCCTGCTCACTGACCGCATTCGGTGCAGGCCATGAAGCGCACCCAACCGTGACAGGTTGGACTTGCCCCACCTTGTTCATGCCAGAGCTTCTTTGGATCAGGAACCTGGGCAGGAGCAGACCCAGCAGTGACCAACACCAGGGAAGTATGGTGCAACACAGTTCTGATGGGCGGGTGGCGAGTCACTCAGGCCTCACAGGGTAACCAGCCTCTTTGTCACAGCTACGGCTCACTTCAGAAGGGGGCGGTCCTCCTACTGGCTTGGGCGTTTGGGACCCCTGACCCTACACTGTTTGCTGGAGTCCGAGGGAAATGGTTGTGGGCAATGTCCAAAGCACAACACAGCAAGCCTGATCTTCCCTGTCCTTGGGAGCCCAGATCTGCTCTGGCAGCTGGCTGGACCCCTGCTCCTGGGAATCCCTACTGCAGCCTGGCTACATCGGTCAAAGCCTTTTTCACACCTCAGCCACGCTGAGGCTTGGGTACCCATCTCCCTCTGCTCTCCTCTCTCCTCTTCTCTCCCCTTTCCTCCCTGCCTTGCCCTTCCTCCTCTGAAACAGCAAAGGGCTGTCACTGCCCACGTGCTGCATCCTGGGAGCTGCCTATTCTTAGCTCACACCTGCTGTGGTGAGTCTTAAGGAGAAACCCAGGCCCTTGCTGGAGTCAAGGATGCTGCCAGAAGGCCCCGTGCTTCCTTTCCTGCGGGGCGACTTCCTTCCGTGGCAGCATAGGTCCAACCCCTCCAGAAGAGCTCGGTGGCCTGCAACATACCTTGCTAGATCCCTGGGGATGCTGACCACTCCAATGTCGTGGCAGACTTTCTGCACCACAGCTGCAGGTTTCAGCTCTTCCAGATGAAGACAGCTGATTCTCTAGGACGTTGTGCTGTCTGCTGCAGCTTTGAAAAAGCTCTCCGTTCTCTTGTGGCCAGGAGCTAAGCTCATGACCATAAAGAGCGTGACGCTTTGGAGCACGGGCCACATGACAGTCCAGGAGGCAGGGTCGATGAAGTGGATGTTGTCAATGACAAATATGCCAAATTCTCCTCCAAGGGTCTGAAAAAAGCAGATGGATCTGTGTGGAGTCTGGTGGATTCTCAAGTGTCCTCTAGGGGAGGAGATGTAGCCTCTCTCTCCGGAGACGGAGAATACTCAGAAGTCTCTCCCCAGCTGCTTCCCTCTTCAGAAGCTTACTGGCTTTTCATTTCTGCGAGACTTTAAGGCCTCCTCGAACATCACTTGCCCTTCTGAAGAAGGGAGTTTGGGCAAAGGAATGCAGAAGGCATCAATCCTCCTCCAGGGCACATACCCTCCAACTTAACAGGAGGCTAGCTACGAGGCATATGGGAGGGGCATGAGAGGGGCTTCTGGGAGGAGGGACTCCTGGCCCTGAAGGGTGGTGACCCTGGCACATCGTCCTGTTGCCCACTCAGGCTGTTCTGATGTGGAGCCTGCAGCAGGCAGGGTTGTTTTCTTTCTCTGACCCAGGTAGAAGGAGGAACGCTCACCTTCTGTAGCACTTTCCTACAAGTCTTCTGCAACTCCCTTTTCCTTTGAGTGTCACGCATCTTGCAAACCTTGTATGGGACGGCAAACTGGACAGGAAAGCAGAGTCAGAAAGAAACATCATCCTGCGACCAGGCATGCCTATCCACCAAGCTGGACGGCAGAGCAAAGCGCCTCTGCTTTAGCATGAGGTCAGCACAAGCCTCTCTTCACTGGCCTTTCCAGGGTGCTGACCAAGACACCTGGCACAGGCACAGGACATGAAGTCACCACAGACAAGGAGCCTCCCCGGACCCAGGAATCAGAACGGGGTGCTATGAGCACTGCAACTCCCAGCCCAGCAGAACACCCAAACAACAACCAGACTACCTCAGGACGCCTCCCTCTCGCTCTCACCTTGACGAGGAAAATGTCATTGAGGAGGAAGTAACTGCTCTCTTCTATCGCCCCTTGGAGCTTGGCCTGCAGGGTGCGCTGCCGGTCCTCGCACGTTTCACCTGCCTGCAGTCCCAGGGCCCTGGCCAACAGCATACGGATGGCAGAGAAGGACTGCCTCACGTTGGCCTCGGTCAGTTCCACGGTGACAACCCTGCGGTGCAAAAGCAAAAGGCACTTGAGCTGCAGAAAAGGCCCCCAGTAGCCCACGCCTGCCAAGACAGGAGAGTTAGAGACTCACGCCGCCTGGTTCTTACTGCAAAGGAACGCAGGGTGCACAGTCCCGCGGGTGGGGGCGGAGGGCCAGGCACAGGGCAGAGGCATCACAGTCTTCCACGAACGTCAGGGGACGGGCACGGGAAGGGTCTCAAAAAACCCACTTACCTGTGCCCAGTGGCCTGGCCCAGAAAGGCCAGCTCAGTAAGTAAGTGGCTCTTTCCAGAGCCCAGAATGCCTGTGTACGCCAGGATGTGCGGCTGTCCCAAAGTCTCGTAGGCCTTCAAGCTGCGTTCAAAGAGGTCAATCTCCACCTCCCGACCTGTGAAGACCAACCAGGAAACAAGCTGTTTCAGCATGCTGAAAAGCAGGGCAGAATTCCCTTTTGCTGGCACGGCGGCTTCCCTCCACCCACATCAGCAAGCCTGCCTACACCCAGGCCTCCTTCCAAGCCCCTCATCTCATCTTTGGCACCACTGCCTTCCTTAGAGCACTAACAGAGCTGCCTGCCCACTGGCCACACAGCGCAGCTCCTAGGAGCTCTTTCCCCTCCGCTTCTCCTCCCACAGGCAACGAGATTCAGCCAGCTGGACGCAGCTCCCCACACTGATCCAGCCCAAGACTGGAGGGCACACTTTGAGGCACTGCAGGCAGCTGCGCCCAAAAGGCATGCCAAACATCTCACTGCACCCTGAGCCCCAGAGCTCTTGCCAGCACCCTGTAGCTAAGGTGGCGTCTTTGGGCCTGTTGTGGTTTTGGCTGCGATACAGCTCCTTGTCTTCACAGGAGCTTGGAGTGTGCTGTGATGTGGTGGACTTGCCACCAAAGGAACGCCAAGAACACACTGAACTCTTGCCGAGCAGTGCTGGCACAGTGTCAAGGCCTCTACAGTTTCTCATGTTGCCCCACCAGCCAGCAGGCTAGAGGAGGGAGGAAGGGAGCGAGCGGCTGTGTGGGGCTCAGCTGCCTACCAGGGTTAACCTCCAGCAAGGCGCACAGCTTTGGGCAAAGGGAAGCAGCTGGGGTTCTGAAGAGCGAGGACTTCTCTACCTACCCAGCAAGGGGCCATAGTCCGACCTCTCCTTGGTAAGACCCATGTCAAAGATGCTAGAAGAGAAGACAAAACATGAGTTTCACTTAGTTGGTCAGAAGCCAGGGAACGTAGAGCCTGCTGTGTTAGGGGAGGAGACCCTCCGCAGATAACTGCTTTTCTTTCCAGCAGCATGCTGCCCGGAGCATGCTCCCCGGCCAACGTTCGAGTGGACATGCCAGGACAGCTTCAAGCACGAAGAAGGCCAGCAGCCATGGTGGGACAGCAGAAGGTGTTGGGAGTCCCTCGCCAGAGGCCAAAACCAAAGAAATCCCAGATGGGGCAATGAAGCCAGGGTGTGCTGTTGGCTAGTAGACTGCTCTGCCACCCTGGACAAGCAAAAGAAGCCTCTTGGAAAGGAGGACCTGTGTCACTTAGTGGCTCAGGACACCAAGCACCTGGCACCTTTGGCTCTAGTCTCTTGATAGTTTTCAAGAGACAGCAACGTTAACATCCAAAAGGTCCTCCAACCCTGGCCCGGAGGGACAGCTGAGAACTGAGCAGGCAGACAGGAGGAAGAGTGGCCCAGTGGCCCACCTTTCCCCAAGGCGACATGACTGACCCAAAGCTTCCTGCACAGAAGGAGCTGGGAAAAAATTCCTCCTTGCATCAGAATGACCTCTGCCTTAGCCTTGCACATAGTGGAGCAAACACAGGGCAGGGAGGGAGCCCAGCGGAAAGCCACTTGGACAAAGCCTGCATGGCTAGCGTGCGTCTCCAAAGCCAGGACAACCTTCCGCACCCCACTGGCATCACTCCCAGCTCTCTTAGCAGCAGGAGACACAAGGGCAGAAAGGCACAAAGCAGACCCATGACAGGCCTTTGGATCTTCTTGGCCACAGGGATGGGATGTCTGTGGGAGACCAGGCTGGTCTCTTGCTGCACAGCTCCTCTTTACTGGTCAAGGTTGCACCCTTGGCTTCCCCTTGTGCCCCCATCCAGATGGCTCGGAAGACACTCACCACTTGTCGGTGATCCCCACATATTGATAGATAGGGCCGGGATCTGTAACACCTTTCAACTTTGTCTTCGGCAACTCCTTGAAGAGGTAACTGGGCAGGCGAGAGTCCTTGTAGGTGTCTTCATCACAGGACACCAGCCTGGGGTAGTGCACCATCAAGCGGGCACCCAAATTCACCTTATGGCCAATCACTGCCATGGAGAGAGAACACATTGACATGGTTAGGAAAGCAGCCTTGCCCCACCCTTCAAGGCCAAGGGCTACTTCCCCTTGTTGTCCATAGGTGCATGTCCATTGGTGCATTGCACCAATAAGCACACAGAGCGAAGATCTTTTAATTAAATAATTCATTATATAACTCTTCAGAGTCAGGTGCTTGGCGATCTTCCGCAAAGCCAGCACACCTCTGACTTGAATCACTGTTACTTATACACAGCAAACTTGTGAAAGCTATCTCTTTGGGTACTTTTGATTGGCTATTACAGCTCGCCTAACTTATGTCTCCTGAGTTTGCACATTACAGAGAAAGAGTGGGGGACAGGGGAGCGGGGACACACCAAATCCCACATTAGCATACGTTAGCATTTTGATGGGTATGCTTTTGTCCTGGTTTCAGTTAGAACAGAATTAATTTTCTTCCTAGTAGCTGGTGGAATGCTGTGTTTTGGCTTAGGATGAGAAGAGTGCTGATAACACCCCGATGTTTTAATTGTTGCAGAGCAGTGCTTATACCAAGCCAAGGACATCTCAGCTTCTTGCTCTGTCCTGCCAACGGGCAGGCTGGGGATGCAGTAAGAGCTGGGAGGGGACAGACCCAGGACAGGTGACCCAAACTAGCCAAAGGGGTATTCCATACCATCTGACGTCATGCTAAACAATATACAGGGGTGGCTAGCCGGGGGAAGGGGGCCGGACTGCTCGGGGTTAGGCTGGGCATCGGTCAGCGGGTAGTGAGCAATTGCATTGTGCATCACTTGTTTGTACATATTATTATTAGTAGTACTATTATCACCATTGTATTATTATTATTATTATTATTATTATTATTATTATTATTATTATTATTATTATTATTATTATTATTATATTTTATTATTATTATTATTGTTATTATTATTTTCCTGTCTTATTAAGCTGTCTTTATCTCAACTCACGGGCTTCACTTTCCATTTCTCTCCCCCGTCCCAGAGAGGGAGGGGGAGGGGGAGCGAATGGCTGCGTGGTGTTTAGCTGCCGGCCGGGTTAAACCACGACAGCTTTTTAATAAGTTTACGACCCTTAATGAGCAAAAGCTTACTACAGATTAGTCTGGAGCTGTTGTGCTCCTCCTTGTTTTCACCTTTTATCCCTTATGTCCCTTGCTTCTGCTAGCTCAAGGCTACCTGTCTCTCTGTTCCCTTATTCTCTCACCTAAAAGACTATACAAGCTATAGAAATACTACACAAGCTACAGGCCTCCTTCTATTCTTCAAGGTTTCCTTGTTTTTTTTCCCAGCTTTGAGACTACACCCTCAGGCACAGGTCAGCCCCGCAGCAGGGCAAGCGGACCCAGCGGGAACCGCAAGTCTCTGAGCCCATTCTCCCACCTCAGGTCGAGACCCGTGACATCTGGGCCGCTCCCGGCAGGCTTCAGCATATGTGTTTGCCCCAGCCTTCCCACCTCTTCATGATTGACATGCTTAAGCACACCCACGCCAGCGTCCCACTCTTCAGACTAAGGTGCAGTACCTGTATGTTCGGCCCTCTCAGGATGGACACAGAAGCCGCAGAACACCGTCCCACTGGTGACCCCAATAGACATTGCCCTGGCACACAGGGAGAGAAGTGCAAATTCAGTGGAGCCCCAGGCGCAGTCCTGCTCGCCCCGCTCTGCCACTTCCCACGTCTCCCCATGGCACCAACCAGTTCACCTGCTGTCCCACAGCCGGTGCGTGCCTTGGGGACTTGGAGAGCTCGGGGCACCACACAGCCCACCCAGAAGAGACGTGGGGAGGGTGCACACAAGATGGCTTGGACCCTTCCCCTGAGGCCCGATGGCTGCGACCTGCAGCAGGCCACAGCCCCTCTCACTAGTGGAGGAAAGCAGGTGCTACCTACAGAGCACCTACAATGCCAGCGACTTTGAGATTAGGCCCGAGCCCTGTTCCTGGCAGGCTCTGCTTGGAGGGACTGCGCCTGTCTGCCATGAGCTAAGCCCAGGGGCCACCTGCTGCCTCTCAGGGTGCTGCCTCAATCCTGCCAGGGGCAAAGGAGGCCAAGCCAGGAGGCCACGTCTCTTGCTGGTCAGCCCCCTTGCGCTGTCCCAGGCAGCACGCATGCCCTGTAACACCGCCACACACTTACTCAAATTTCCTCAATGACGTGGAGCACGTGCTGAAGATCTGAAGAGCACTTTCCAAGGCACGGGTGCTCTCGTGATGCAGCTTTGCTCCAGACATTCCGAACACACAGAGGAATGTGCAGCCCTGCAGAGGACAGATGCAACACATCTGGTTACAGTGCTTATGGCCAGCAGCTAATGCCGTTCCATTGCAGTCACCAGGGAGACCAGTACAGCTGCAGGTCAACACAAAACCACAGAGGACTGATCCCACCAGCAAGGCAGAGCTGCTCCTCAGTCCCTCTCCACTAAACAGACACAGGCCACCCTCTGGGGGTGGGATTGCTCCCCTACGCTCACCTTATCAAACAGAAGGCCTTTGTTGATTTTGCCCTTGTGAGGACTGACAATTGCTGAAATCATCCTGTTGGCATCACAGAGGCCCCTCCAAAGATCCAGTAAGTTGGCCTCTGCAGAAAACTGCAGCTGGATAAAGAGGCTGGTGACTGGCCGTAGCTCAGACCACAGGTGCAGCGGCATATCCACGTCCAGCTGGAAGTGAAGAGCACGACAGCTTTGCCAGCCTGTTCTCCCGGCAGTTCCTCTGGGCCCGTGCCACGTACCAAGGGAGAGCAGGCATGTTGGCAATACCAGGTACTACTGGAGGAAGAGTAAGTCCTCTGCTCGGTGCAAATCGCAGGCCAGCCCGCGGCAGGCAGGTCATAGCACAGTCATAGCACAAACGACAGAGGGGAATGTTCCAGCAACACTCCATCCTGTGGCAAGTATGGACGCGAGGGGCGACCCTCTGGCACGTCCCAGGGACTTGAGCAGACTTGCCCCCTTGTCCTCACCTCGTGCCCACAGCACGTCCAGAGCAAGAGTCATGGAAAAGACAGAGGGAAGTCCACCTCCCGCCACCCGTGCCTCTTTGAGGAGCAGCACAAAATGGGCAGTTGCCTGGCACATGCGGCACCAGTAGTCCTGGCATCAGGTCCCCTGGGTTCCCGCCCCAGGGTGCTTTTTCTTCCATTTGTCTGTTTTCACGAGAGCTCCACCCATGCAATGCACACCTTCTTCTGCCCTCCCAAAATGCAGCCTCCAGCAGCAGTGGCCTTACCTTCCTGAGAGCAGCTGCTGGTATGTGCTTGTTCATCTTTGCTGCCACTGTAGGATCACTGGACATGAGCAAAGCTGGCTTTCGGTGCCCTAAGGGAAGCAAACGCAGGCCTTCACTGGCAGGACGGGACTAGAAGGGGGTTGAAAGATGGGGCTGGCACTGGGAAAAGCAGAGCAAAGATTCTTTGGCATTTCCTCCTGCTCCCCTCTGCAGCTGCTCGGCCAGAGCTGTCCCCTGGAAGGAGGGGGTGGCCGCGACAGCCTCAGCTGAAGCACAGGAGGGACAAAGGCACGAACGCTGACTGAAAGGTGGAAGAGGGCAGGGGGAGTTCCTCCCTGGAACTCTGAAGCAGGCAGGCCCCATTTTTCCAGCCAGTCACAGAACAGGGTGAAGCAGGGACTCACTTATCCTTTCCAAACGCTGCATCTTTGCGTGTTGGTCAAACTGGCCTGCAGCATCTTGGCGTTCTGATCCAGACATTCTCCATCCTCTGAAGCTGCAGACACGCAGAACAAAAGTACTGCCGCTGGCCTCCCCAAGGAGCCCCGGGAGACACAGCCTGCCCCTCCACTCTCACTTTCCAGAGAAGGGCAGAACCTCTTGGTGCAGCAAGCCCACCTCTCTGGATTTTCAGCTGGGACAGAAGTGCCTCCTCAGAAGGACCAGAGACACGCAGGCATCACCCAAGCATGCCCCAGCTCTCAAGGACAGCTGCGCGACCCACGGGGGACATTGCTGGTGGGGCCCACACCCTTCCCATGCTTCCCTCAGCCCCTCACACCAAGCAAGCACTACCCAGAGTTACCCCTGAGATGGAAGGGCGACTGCTTCAGCTCTCTACCAACCCTTATAGCTACAACTCTCTCCACATCCAGTGCCTCAGCCTTCTAGCTGCCTCCTTCCCTCTCAGGTGCGGGTCTTCAGAGAGGCTCTAGAGGCCAACCTGTCCACCTACCTTCAGAGCCCATTTGCCACCAAGAAGCTTGGTCTGGATCTGTTCCTGCTCACACAGCTTCCAGCAGGTGGGTGAGACAATCACTTCACTTTTAACCGCAAGGTTTTGGGCCTCCATAACTTCATCCAGGGCCTGGCTGCAGATGAAGTACTGCTGATGGTACCTGTCTCCAGCAGCCAGTACGGTCATTTGCCCTGCGGAGATCCCTGGGGAGAGAGCAAGAAGCATTCAGCAGCTTTGATGATCTTCTCTGTACACACGCAAGCAACTCAGACATCCTTCTCGTGGTCAGGGGCCCCAAACTGAATGCAATATTCGAGGTGTGGGCTCACCACTGCCGTGTCCAAGAGCTATCACTTCCCTAGCCCTGCTGGCCACACTAGTTCTCATGCAGGCCAGGATGCCATTGGCCTTTCTAGAGACCCGGACACGCTGCTTGCACATGTTCAGCTGGCTGCCAAGCAGCAACCCCACATCCTTTTCTACTGGGCACATTTCCAGCCACCCTTCCCCAGGCCTATGTGGCTGCATTAGGTTGCTGTGCGCCAAGCGCAGGACCCAGCACTTAGCCTTGTTCAGTGGCATGTGACTGGACTTGGCCCAGCCTACCTCAGCAAAGCCTTCCCACCCTCAAGCCAGTCAACCATCCCGCCTAACTTGGAATCGTCTGCAAACTTACTGATGGAGGGTGCATTCAATCCCCTCCTCCCTCCTGGTCACTGATGAAAATGTTAAACAAAAAAGGCCCTAATAGAGTGCCCTGGAGAAGGCCACTGGTGTCCAGACACCAACTGGATTGAACCTGGATTGAACTCCACTTGCTAGGATTCCTTGAGCCCAGCCATCCAGCCACTTCTTTACTCAGCAAACAGTATGTCTGCCCAAGCCCTGAGCAGCCAGTTTCTCTGGGAGAATACTGTGGGCAGCAGTGTCAAACGCTTTATAAAAAGCCAGGCAGACAATGACCAGACCCTCTCCCTCCTCTACCAAGTGGGTCACCTTGTCATAGGAGATCAGGGTAGTCAGGAGGGACCTAGCCTTCAAAATCCCATGCCAGCTGCTTCTGATCCCTCCATTGGAGGCATGTGCCATGTCACAGCACTCAGGATCACCTGCTCCGTAACCTGCCCTGATACTGACATCAGACTGACGGGCCTGTAATTCCCTGGAAAGTCCTTCCAGCCCTTCCTGTTGCCTGGAGGCACGCCTGCAGTCCACTGGGGCCTCCCTCATCACAGTGGGCAGCAGAAGAGACCTGCTGCGCTCCTCCCTCGCCACGGGATCCCCACGGCTCCCACTGTCCCCCCAGGCCACAGTGAGCTCCACAGCCCTTCCAAGGAGGCAGGAGCAGGTGGTACAGGAAGGCTGCCTCTGACCTCCACAAGCAACCTCAGGGCCCAATATACAACAGCCTGGCAGCATGGCTCTTACCCTCCAAAATGTCGCTCATGTAGTCATTGAGCGTTTGTGCCAGCTTGTCAGCACCTCTGTCTGTGCCGCTCTGCTGGACACACTTCTCTGACAAAGCAGTGAAACCTGCAGGAAGAACAGGCAGAAATCAGGACATGTCTACGTGGGCCACAGGACCTGGCAGCCAGTCCCGTGCTGCCAAGCCTAAGCGCCTGTCAGTCGCTGCATCACAAGAGAAGTCAATCTGTGCTCTCTTTAGCCATCACAGCAGGAGTCCTCAACGGCAACAAGATAGCTGTGCCATCTATGGGCCAGGGCCCCCGAGGGCCTGGTGTGTCCCAATGGCTCGTTTCCGGGGAGGCTCTACCATGCCCAGCCCACCTGAAAAATCCGCTAAGAACAGCACTCCCACGATAACCTTGGGGATCAGGCTGTCCTAGGTGAAGTCCTCAGAAAGGAGATCGGGGAGAAGCACGCTCCTTTTCCCCATCTCAGAGTACAGGTACTTCCTCTCCCAGGCAGATGCCATGGTCAGTGCCCTGTGGTACCGGGGTACCTCAGCAGAAGACAACCATGCCCAGCTGGGAGGGAGGAGATGAAGACCCCTCAGCACCAGACGGTGCAGTGAGCCTGGGGCCTTCTTGAAGGACAGTTTGGTCTCTGCCACCATGGGTCATCACAATCACCTGGCTGTGATGTCCTTCATAGGTCATTGCTTATTGGCTGCCCTCCAGCAACACGGTGGGCTAACAGTGCCATCCTCCATAGATCAATGCCTGCTGAGCAGCAGCCACTGTGACCCCGTGCAAATATATAGAGCTACTTCTTCCTATGAGGTTATTAAAAAAAAAGAAAAAAAGTACAAATAGGTTTAAGACTGGAAGAGGGTAAAGAAAATTCATATATTCATGACAACGTTAATCACCAGAACCTTCCAGAATGGTTGCTCAGTTCTTCTGTTCTGGGGGGGTAGTTAGGGGCTGTAGGCAGGGAATGGAGGCTGCTGGTCAGTTAAGTCAGTGGACCACTGACACAACCAGAATGAAAAATGCTAATACATTAATAAAATTCAGAAATTATTCTATTCTGGCTAGAAAAGTTGTTTCATGTTGTTCCATCCATCCAAGAAGAAAGGTTGAAAACAACAGTGACAACGTGAAGTTTAAGAGAAGAGATAAGGAGTGAAGGATAGAGGATGAGGATGGTAACATAAGCAGCAAACGGTGGTTAGTAATTAACCTCTTAGAAGATCACTAAAAAGGAGATATTTAAGTAGGAGATTTTTTTTGTTTTGAAAACACTGGCTTGTGCTTTTAAGGGTCACCGATTATCTGAACTGTTTGCAAGGTCACTGCTTGAAAACTGGAAAACTTGTTCAATAAAATTAACAATTCTGTATTTTGAAAATGATATGGTTTAAATATTAAACTTCATAAATGTTATAATTCGTGTATTACATTTATGAATCCAGTAGTTCTTGGTGTAGTTCTTCCAGTAGCGCTTGGTGGATGAGGGAAAGGCTGTGGATGTGGTCTACCTTGACTTCAGCAAGGCTTTTGACACTGTTTCCCACAGCATTCTCCTCAAGAAACTGGCTGCTCTTGGCTTGGACTGGCGTAAGCTTTGTAGGGTTAGAAACTGGCTGGACAGCCGGGCTCAAAGAGTCGTGGTGAATGGAGTGAAATCCAGTTGGAGGCCGGTCACTAGAAGCATTCCCCAGGGCTCGGTGCTGGGGCCGGTCCTCTTTAATATCTTCATCGATGATCTGGATGAGGGCATTGAGTGCACCCTCAGTAAGTTTGCAGATGACACCAAGCTAGGTGCGTGTGTCAATCTGCTCGAGGGTAGGAAGGCTCTGCAGGAGGATCTGGATAGGCTGGACCAATGGGCTGAGGTCAACTGCATGAAGTTCAACAAGGCCAAGTGCCGGGTCCTGCACCTGGGGCATAATAACCCCAAGCAGAGCTACAGGCTGGGAGAGGAATGGTTGGAAAGCTGCCTGGCAGAGAAGGACCTGGGAGTCATGGTGGATAGTCGGCTGAATATGAGCCAGCAGTGTGCTCAGGTGGCCAAGAAGGCCAACGGCATCCTGGCTAGTTATAAGAAGCAGTGTGGCCAGCAGGGCTAGGGAAGTGATCGTCCCCCTGTACTCGGCCCTGGTGAGGCCGCACCCCAAGTACTGTGTTCAGTTTTGGGCCCCTCGCTACAAGAAGGACATCGACGTGCTCGAGCGAGTCCAGAGAAGGGCGACGAAGCTGGTGAGGGGTCTGGAGAACAAGTCCTACGAGGAGCAGCTGAGGGAGCTGGGCTTGTTCAGCCTGGAGAAAAGGAGGCTCAGGGGTGACCTTATCGCTCTCTACAGGTACCTTAAAGGAGGCTGTAGCGACGTGGGTGCTGGTCTGTTCTCCCACGTGCCTGGTGACAGGACAAGGGGGAACAGGCTAAAGTTGCGCCAGCGGAGTCTTAGGTTGGATGTTAGGAAGAACTTCTTTACTGAAAGGGTTGTTAGGCATTGGAACGGGCTGCCCAGGGAAGTGGTGGAGTCACCATCCCTGGAGTTCTTTAAAAGACATTTAGATGTAGAGCTTAGGGATATGGTTTAGTGGGGACTGTTAGTGTTAGGTCAGAGGTTGGACTCAGTGACCTTGAGGTCTCTTCGAACCTAGAAATTCTGTGATTCTGTGATAGGTCCTTAGAAACAAAGACTGTTCTGGTAACCTTACACCTTATTCTCCTTCTGAACAATCGGACAGTTTATGATCCTGAAATATGGGACCAAATTGAGGTCAAGGTGTGGGACTCTGCAACTAAATACAACAAGGTTGCAGTGGGATTGCTCGGCACCTGGCGAGCAGTCTCTGAGGCCTTAAAGAGCCATGTGGGGCCACAAGCACAAACGTGGTTTACCAGACAGTGAGGGAGCTGCGGGCTCCTTTACTGATCTGACTGCTGTCATCGGCCCCCCCACCGCTACTGCCATCGAAGGCTTTTGCTGTTACGCCCCCTGGTGACCTGGACGTGCCTTTTGACCCAGGCCTATTGGCCTTGAAAAGGAGATGGATATGTTTTTCTTCGATCTGGGAAGAACAGGATACATAAGGCCCGAAGGCCGAGTTGCTTGACAAAGCGAGACATATTGTTCAAAAGGAATGGAAAATGGAGACTGTTAAGTCATGGAACTTAAAGGATTATTTGTTACCTTTTCTGATTGTATAGGCATACTCGGGTTTAGTATGTAAAAGCAATGTTTTGTATATTTAGAATGGTTGATGTTCGTGTGTACATGTTGGTGGAGCGTAGACTCCCTGCACACCCAGCGCTGTTTGCTTACCTTTTATACATTTTATACCTTTTATACTTTTTATTAGTATAAATATTACTAAATTCAGATTGAGTTGAGACTTCATTTATAACATTACTACGCCCATGGCGTAGCAGTCGGATCAGTAAAGGAGCCCGCAGCTCCCACACTGTCTGGCAAACCACACGTTTCTGACTGTGGTCCCGCATGGCTCTTTAAGGCCTCAATGATTGCTTGCCACGTGCCAATCAATCCTGCCACAACCTTGTCATTTTTAGTAGCAGAGTTCCACACCTTGACCTCAGTTTGGTCCTATGTTTCAGGATCATAAACTGTCTGATTGTTAATAAAGGGAATAAGCTGTAAGGTTACCAGGACAGTCTTTGTTTCTAAGGCCATATGATTCCCCATGGTACGCAACTGCTTACCTTCAGCCAGAGAGGGGCAGTTGTGTGCGCAGGTCCACTTCTCTCAGCTTGAGCTTCCCTTCAGCTCAGGTGCACTTCCTTTCAGGGACTTTCAGTATGAGCTTCTCTGAGGGGTTTGGTGAGTTTGGCTGAAGCTATCTTCATGAGGCGATCAGTTTCCTTGTTCCTGTCCTGGTCCTTGTTCCGTTAGCATGTCTCTGTTTATTCATTTTTTGTTTTTTGTCCCTGTTCTGCTAGCTTGTCCCTGCTCATTCAGATTGTCCCCGTTCATGTTCTTCATATCCGTGTTCGGGCGCCATTTGTGGCAGAATGACCACACGGACACCAGGGTTCCTTTCAGGGATCAATAACTTATACTTCTGTTATAAATGAAGTCTCAACTTAATCTGAATTTAGTAATATTTATAAAACAATATTTATAAAAGGTATAAAAGGCAAGTAAAAAGCACTGGGTGTGCGGGGAGTCTACGCTCCACCAACACACACACACGAACATCAAACATTCTAAATATACAGAACATTGCTTTTACATACTAAACCCAACTATGCCTATACAATCAGAAAAGGTAACAAACAATCCTTTAAGTTCCATGACTTACTAAACTCGAGTACACCTATACGTATGTAAAATCAGAAATGATAACAAACAATCCTTTAAATTCCATGACTTAAAAGTCTCCATTTTCCATTCCTTTTGAACAATATGTCTTGCTTTAAGTTGTCAAGCAACTCAGCCTTCAGGCCTTATGTATCCCCTTCTTCCCAGATTGAAGAAAAGCATATCCATCTCCTTTTCAAGGCCAATAGGGCTTGGGGCTAAAGGCACGTGCAGGTCAGCAGGGGGCAAAAACAGCAAAAGACTTCAATGGCTGTAGCAGCAGAGGGGCCTGTTATAAATGAAGTCTCAACTCTGAATTTAGTATCATAAAAGAATATTTATAAAAGGCAAGTAAACAGCGCTGGGCACGTGGGAAGTCTATGCTCTACCAACACGCACACGCACCCATCGAACTTTCCAAATATATATAGGACATTGCTGTTACATATTTACAAGAAACCCAAGTACGCCTATACATATGGATATCCTATCCCCGCTTCATATTATAATTCTCTTTGTGGTGGTCGTTGTGGGTGAAAGGCTCACGGTTTCCCCATCACCATTAGCAACCTTTTGTTCCAGACTGCAGGAGCGGCTTTGACTGTCTCCCTCTTCTGCACATGCTCTGCCCACCACAAGGTTCCCGAAAGTAACAAAACGTGATTGCTTTTCCCGCCTTTCGTTAACCCTTGAAATCACACTAATATTATTATCATATAACATTAAACAATAAATGTTAACAGTTCTAACCAGCAATGCCCCCAGCAACTTCCGTGCCTTAACAGAGGGGAAAACAAGCAACCCCAGACGGCAGGGCGTCGCCTCAATCACCCTTCTTTGTTTCCTCTAAACTCTTTACATTCTTGATGACCTCATCCTTAAGAGTCTGATGTTATCACCAACCATGAGGCTTTCCGACCCCCATCGCTACATTCCCAAATCTCCCCCTTCTTTATTAATATCAACCATTTTTCTGACACGAATTACCACTCCATATATAACAGGCCCATGGCGTAGCAGTCGGATCAGTAAAGGAGCCCGCAGCTCCCTCACTATCTGGCAAACCACACGTTTCTGATTGTGGCCCCACATGGCTCTTTAAGGCCTCAGAGACTGCTCGCCAGGTGCCAAGCAATCCCACTGCAACCTTCTCGTTTTTAGTTGCAGAGCCCCACACCTTGACCTCAATTTGGTCCCATATTTCAGGATCATAAACTGTCTGATTTTTAAGAAGGAGAATAAGCTGTAAGGTTACCAGAACAGTCTTTGTTTCTAAGGATGTATGATTCCCCATAATGTGCAACTGCTTACCAGCGAGGGGCAGTTGTGTGCTTCTCTCAGCTTGAGCTTCTTCACAGCTCCAGTGTGCCATTTCCAGTGACTTTCAGTACAAGCTTCTCTGAGCAGTTTGCTGAGTTTAGCCGAACCTATCTTCATGAGGCGACCAATGTGCCTGTTCCCGTCCTGGTCTCCATTCTGCTAGCCTGTTCCTTTTCATTCCTTCTTTCTGCTTCTTTATTGATGACATAACTTCATCACATCGTGTTGCCTTTTTTTTTTTTTTTTTTCTTGAGGGCAGGCTCCCCTCTTATACCCTTCTCTCCACAGCAGCTCTTTTCAAAACAACTTTTCATTGGTCAAACAACTTTGCAAATAACAACAACAGCAAACACCCAGAAACTTCCATGCCTTAATGGCTGGAGAACAAGAAACTGGAGACTGCAGGGAGTCTCCTGAATCACCCTTCTTTGTTCCCTCCAAACTCTTTTATATTCCTGATGGCCTCATAGTTAAGAGTCTAGTGTTATCTCAACCACGGGGCTTTCCGACCCCCATGGCCACACTCCCACATCTCCCCCTTCTTTATTAATATCAACCATTTTCTCGACACGAATTACCACTCCATATATAACACTTCTTTCTGATGACATAACTTCAACTCTCTTTTACTGAGGACAACTTCAACTTCAACTTTACTGAGGACAGGCTCCCTTCTTATACCATTAGCTCTACAGCAGTACTTTTCCACTAACTTTTCATTGGTCAAACAACTTTGCCCAGCAACATCAAACACCCAGCGACTTTCATGTCTTAAGGGCTGGAGAATAAGCAGTCCAAGACAGCAAGGCATCTGCTGAATCACCCTCCTTTGTTCCCTCTAAACTCTTTACATTCCTGATGGTCTCATTGTTAAGAGTCCGATGTTATCACCAACCATGGGGCTTGTCAACCCCCATGGCCATACTCCCACAGAGGTGCATTGAAAACCACTTAGTAGCAGATTGCCATTATACTGCTGCTTTTGGCTGTGTTCCTAGGCTCTGGTTGCACTGCGTGGATTAGGTGTGCATAGGGAGCTGCATTAGCTCTTGCACTCCAATAGGTACTTTAAAGCAATGCAAATCCCCATATGCATGTTGCTAAAAGTCCTGGCCTACCTCTGCTAGGCTGGGCTGTGGGTGTGTAAAATGTAGGTGGTATTTGTTGGCTCCTCATCATCCCTTACTGGGGTGCAAGGCAGTCCCAGGAGCTGACCTCCTGTCATAGGGCACCACCGAGAAGGGCCTGGCTCTGCCTTCTTAACAGACATCTCTACACACTGATAAGATGTGAGCCCCGAGCCTTCTCTTCCCCAGGCGAAACAGTCCTAACTCTCTCAGCCTTTCCTTCTAGAACAGGTGCTCCGATCCCTTATTCATCTTTGTGGCCCTTTATTGGATTTTCTCAGTGTTTCCTCATCTCTCCTGTAGAAGACAGTCATCTTTGTGGCAAGGCTCCTGTTCAACTTAGGACCCCCAGGTCTTTTTCTGCCAAGCCATTTTCCAGCTGTGTTTTTCTGACCGCCTGGAGACAGGGTGCCTGGACAAGCAACATCAGCAGGTCTGTTCCCATCAGTGTCTGTGGCCACATTGCTTTTCATCACCTCATTTTTATGAACAAAAGCAGAGTGGAAAAATCCGTTCCATCACAGAGCATGCAAGGGGTCTGTCACAATCTTGCACTTGTTTGCTGAAGGAAATAGTTTTGGGTTTATATAGAGTGGACCAAAAGCCAAGCTGGTGTAGGCTGCTTCTTCCCCTTCATTTTGGCCTGTGTGGTGTAAATGCCTGAAGTAACTAGGAAAATAAAACTAACATTCACATTTTTTAAGGAAAATGTACAGCATTGAAGAGGCTTTCAGGGTAGGGCATAACTGCATTATCTGAGCGTTCCCTAGGCTCCCAACCTTAGATGCTCTCGCGCTGGGGAAACTTGGTGTGCTAGCTCTAAGGAACAGCACGGAGCGTAGAGTGGAGTGGAGACACCACGGCTAGGCTCTGTAATCAGGTGGGGCCTCGATTGTTCTTGTGCACAAAGCTGCACTTTTTGCCACCCTAAGCCAAAGACCTGTCATGTTTTGACAAATGCTGTACCCTAGTGTACTTTTTGCTCATTATAATATCATTATAATACCAAAACACACCTCCCAAAAGCTACCCGCCTCCAAGGTGCGACCACCCCTCACCGAGCATGCGCTCTGAATTTCTTGGAGCCTATTACTTTAAACGGAGACGGGAGAACTTTACACCAATCATAACTAAGATATGCTTGACTAGAGCCACTCAAGCTCCACCTAAAAGATAGAAAATAATATAAATTGGCCCAAGAGAGAGGGGATGTTAGGGAAGATACCACTTTCAGGGGAGATACCATCCCGAGGAAATACAACATCCTTAGGACCTCCTGAATCCTGGGATCAGTTGACGGGCTGAGCCTCTCTTCCCCCCCCCCCCCCATTGGGACGCCTTTGGGTGAGATCTGAATACTTGCTTATAAATCTCTCTAGAGTCTTTGATCCTTTTAACGTGTTTATTTCTAGGCTGCGCACCTGTAACACCTGTAACACCTGTAACATCTGTAACACCTATAACACCTATGTATTTCATGCATACTATCTTGCTTTTGCAGACAGTCCCTATCACTGGCAATCCAAAAGAACCTGATTATCTGTTGCTGTAATAAACTATACTTGATTGCATTGTGATAACTCTCATTAAGTGCAACTAGGGTGAGGGTAGTTATCCGTGATAGTTCAGTGTTCTGAATCCAACCAGACCCCCAGACGGTTAATGCATTTTTGGTGAATGTCTGAACGGACCCCCAGACCGTTAATGCGTTGATGGTGAATGTCTGATGGGACCCCCAGACGGTTAACGTGTTTTTGGTGAATGTCCGACTGGTTCAGTACCCTGAATCCAACCGGGCCCATAACAGTTAATCAGCTACACCCCTTAACGCGACAGCCTGTACAAATTCTCTAGAGAAAGCTGTTATTTGACTTTCCTCTGCACAACAACTGGCAGTGTTTTCTCTTGCAAATGGCTATCAGGAATGCTGGAGAGGAAAGCTCGGCTCTGCTGTTCGTCTCCCTCTCGTGGTATGTTTTTGGCACAGCAACATGTGCATTACAAAAATCAGAGCAAATATTGAGATGTCGTTGAGATGAAGTTTTAGAGGCCTCATAAACACCTGTTCCCTGGTGCTGGCTTGGCCAAATCTTCCCATGCTCAGGGCTTGTGTAAGCCTCTGGACACTGATGCTGATGTATGCTCCAAAAATTAAGTAGTTCTCATAGTGCATGCACACCACTTCCCTCCCTGCCCACCTGCTCTGGAGCCCCACTGTCTACTCTGTCCAGCCTGACCTGCTTCCAGGGCTCAACTTCTCCGTCCATGGAGCATCAAGGGTGCATTGAAAGGGAGATAAGAGAATCTTAGTAGATGGGATACTGATTAATGAATACCTAGATTGCTGTATTGAATTAGCAGATGTTGCTGGTAACTATTGTACAAATTAATTGAAGCAAGAAGTTTTGGGGCCCCTCACAAAGGGTAACTCCTAATGAAGATAGAGAACCTGTCTCAAGAACCAGCTGAAACAGCTCCTGTGGTTTGGACAAGAACCCAAAGTACAAGAGCCAGAAAAAAATGTGAAAAGTTCAGATATGAGGAAGAGGAAGGAAGATCCTTACTTCATCTCAAGAGACCACCTGAGATGACCACCAGAGAGCAGTACACTCTGGACCACATGTAGATTAGTTCTTGGAACTAATTATAATATGAGATGGGCATATGTTATGCATATGTATAAGCACATTACAAAAGCCATGCATATGTAAACTTACACTGTATATAGCTAACAGCAGGTGTCGCCGTACATCACGCGATTTCTCGGTGGCATGCCTCCGAGCAACAGAAACCTCCTAGCAACAGAATACAGCCTGCCTGCACTTTGTTATTTTCTCATTGCCTAAGATTAAGCAATTTCATGGTAGCACTTATATTAAAGTCTTATATAAAACAGTCTTTTGGTGCTTTCCCGAATCCCTCTTAATCATCACGTTCCCAGGACTTTCTGCCGACCAAAGTGATAAGACTTTGGTGGCTATCCAAGTTCGTTTATGCCTCTGGCCCCACATCTCCCCCTTCTTTGTTCTGTTGGACTATCAGGGCCGTTTTCAATGATTTTTCTACCATCCTCTGCACACATTGCAAAAAGCCTCTGGCCCCAGACAGAGCAGCCCACCTGATCCTGGAGAGACTACAGAATACCCACCCCCACGCCATGCCGTTCCTTTCCTCCTTGCTCTCCCACCCTGGAAGCCAAAGCACCTGGCCAGAAGCCCACAGCCCAAAAAACACAGCTCCCAGCACGCTGTGGGTCACGACACTCCAAGACACTCGACCCTGTGCAGGCACTGGAGTCAGCCCCGCACTTACAGAGCAGCTGTGCAGCCCCACCTCATCCCAGGGGCCAGCTGGGCACCCCAGCCCTGCAGCTCCCTCGCTGCTGGAGCTTTCCCTACCCCAGCCACTGATCTCACGGGACCCAGCCTCCCCGACGCTCTGATTCATTGAAAAACTCTACAACTCAATGCAAATGAGTTATAAAGTAGGCATGTGGTTTATTTTGGCACCAGGCACATGCAGGATAGCTCCCAAAGGCATGTGCACCTCAACACGGCAACTTGCCTTGGTTATATGCAGTAAAGAGTTACATGTGCATGAAGTTTCCCAATATGCCTATACATATGTATAACCTACCCCTGCCTCATGTTAAATTTAGTTCTAAGAAGTCATCTCCATAAACTCCTGTCTGCACTTGCACAGTGCCTTCTGGTGGTGGTCGCCAGAGGTCGTGGGGATGAAGGCTGATAATTCTTCTTCACCACTAGGTGACCTCCTGCCTTTGTGCAGACTCAGCTGCTCCTTGGCTCTTGTCCAAACCACAGTGTTGAGGGATTTTTGAAACAGCAAGGAGGCCATGACTTGCTTCAGCTGAGCAAACCAAGCTACCAGGATGACTATGAGAAGTTCCCATGATAATGTTCCCACATCGCCCAATTGAGGAATTATAAAATATTGTTGCCAGCAGCTGGCTTCAAGGACAAGATCTACATGACTGCTAATCACAAGGGGATTGTTTTCTTGCAGGTGGGGTTGTTTTCTTGCAGTTGTTTGTCTGAGTGCTTTCGACCAATAATCTTGTGTGAGACACTATCTGCCCCTGTTAAATTTGCTATAAAAGTCAGGCTATTCGGGTAATAAAGGTGAAGGCATGATCTGACCATACTGGTGTCTGTCGTGTTTTCGGCCGTCCTTCCTGCAACAAACAGTGCCCGAACAGGCTGAGACCTGGTGAGACACGGAGAAAGCTGAGAGACCTGAGACGCGGAGAGACCCACAGAGACGCGGGACACAGAGAGGCGCAGAGAGACGGTGGTGGTTCCACTCGAGTGGGCAACCGAGCTCCACCACAGCCACTCTCTCACTCCCCCTCCTCAAAGAGGAACGGGGAGAAAATATGACAAAAAGGGCTCGAAGGTTGAGATAAGGACAAGGAGATCACTCAGTAATTCTTGTAACGGGCAAAACAGACTCAGCATAGGGAGACAGTAAGATTTATTGCTTATTACTAACAAGCTAGAGAAGTGAGAAACAAAGAAAAGAAACCAAAAGCACCTTCCCCCCCCATCCACCCTTTTCCACCTCCTCCTCCCGAGCGGCACAGGGAGACAGGGGAATGGGGGTTATGGTCAGTCTACAGCGCTTCTTCTCTGCCGCTCCTTCTCGGTCACTCTCGTCCCCTGTGCTGTGGGGTCCCACCCACGGGATGCAGTCCTTGATGAACTGATCCGGTGTGGGCTTCCCACAGGCAGCAGCTCTTCCAGAACTGCTCCAGATATGGGTCCGTACCACGGGGTCCATCCCTCAGGAGAAAACTGATCCAACCTGGCTCCCCTATGGGCAGCAGCTTCTTCCAGGTCACCTGCTCCTGTGTGGGCTCCTCTCCACGGGCTACAGGTCTGGCCTGGAATCTGCTCCGGCAGGGGTCTTCCACAGGCGGCAGCCTCCGTCGGTGCCGGTCCACCTGCTCCACTGTGGTCTCCTCCACAGGCTGCAGCGTGGAACCCTGCTCTACCGTGGTACTCCATGGGCTGCAGGGGGACATCCTGCTTCACCATGGTCCTCACCACAGGCTGCAGGGGACTTCTGCTCCTGTGCCTGGAGCACCTCTCCCCCTCCTTCTTCACTGACCTTGGCGCCTGCAAGGCTGTTCCTCACTCCTCTCACTCTCCTGGCTGCTGTGTATCACAGTGTTTTTTTCCCTGTCTTAAATATGCTCTAACAGAGGCACAAAACAACATCGCTTACTGGCTCGGCTGGGTCAGCAGTGGGGCCCTTCCCAAACATGGGGCAGCTTCTAGATCCTTCTCACAGAAGCCATGGCTCCCTGCTATCAAAACCTTGCCACGTAAACCCACTACAGAGACACAGAACGTGGAGAGACACGGAGAGACGCAGAGAGACTAGGAACAGAGACACGGTAACACGCAGGATGCGGACAGACTTGGAGCACAGACCCGGAGAGATGCGGATAGGCGCGGTCAGACGCGGAGTAGTATTGCAGTGAGACGTGGAGCAGTTTCGCGGTGAGATGCAGAATAGTGACGCGGAGAGACACGGAATAGTGATGTGGAGAGACGCGGAGAAGTGTTGCGGTGAGATGCGGAACAGTGACGTGGTGAGACGCGTGACATCCGGGGTCAAGTTTCTACGGAAGATCAGAGGCATCAGTGACAATGGCAGACGAGTGCCTCTGTGAGGCCAGTTGGCACACAGCAGAGGGGTGAGGATCACGACCCTGCAGCTTGTCCGACGTAACCATGGAGGAGGAAGCAGCTATCCAGATTCTCTCTAGTGTTTTCTCTAAGACAGGTGTATCTTGCAATGTAAATAAGATCAAATCCTTGGTGCACTGGGCTCAGAAGGACGGTTTTCTGAAGGAAATCCCTCTAATGTTTAGCCCAGAAGAGTGGCGGCACATAGGAGATTGCTTCTGGGATAAAGCCATCTCAAGTGGAAAGCTAAATAAAGATGTAACAGGGACGTGGTGCACAGTGATTAATGCACTGTGCGGTATGAAAACCAAACAGCAGCTGGTGATGGCGGCGGTGCAAGCTTTGTCAGTACCGTCTGGGACTGACAGAAGGCCGAGTGCAAAACCTGACACCTCAGAAACGTGTCTGGCACGATTCTTTTCGTTGGTTCCTGCACCCACCCTGGTTTGGGGTATGACCTCTTCAATAAAGGAATCAGCAGCAGAAATAACTGAGGGACTATTGGAGCAGAGTGCTGATGGGGAGTGGGGGTTGCCCTTCCCACCCCCCGTGCCGTAAAATCTTGATAAAGCAGTGCTACCAGCATCCATGCCGCTCCCAGGCAGCAATAAATCCACTCAGGATGCTTCGCCAATGAGAGGTGCAGCAGCAGCTTACAAAAATCGACCTTCACTGGAGGAGCTGTTCCAAGAACTTCTAGAGAAATTGGAGAAATTAAGAATTATGAATTCGGAGGAGCTTCCTCTCTCATCTGCCGCACCAGAGCCGACTCCCTCATTATCTGTCTCTACACCACCGCCAGCACCAAGGAGGGACAGGTGCTCCGATGTCATAAGTCATGCCATCATAGAAGGCCATTGGCATGCTACATCCTTGGCCTGCCCTATTCTTATCGACCCTGTGCAAGGCACCAGGTTGTGGCAGCCGCATGACTGCAAGCTTTTACAACAAGCTCGAAAAATGGTTATGGACTACGGTTTATAATCCCAGGAGGTTTGACAGATAATCCAATGGATTTTCCAGGCAGAACTAATGTGTCCACTTGACTGTCAAAACTTGGTGCGCTTATTGTTAGCTCCTTCCACATTGTTATTGTTTGAAAGGGAATGCTTGCGGTTAGCACAGGTGGAAGCGGGTTGACTGCGTCAAACGGGGGACCTTCTGTATGGGATTACTGCAGAGATGTTAAAGGGAACGGGTCCTTATCTCAATACCCAGATTCAGTTGCAGTTCCCTGCGATTATTCACCAAACAGCTGCACAGCTCGACCTGAGGGCTCTTCTTAGTCTTCCAGTGGAAAAGAAAGCACCTCCATTCGCATTTGTAGTACAGGTCCCTGGGGAACCATATGCTAAATTTATCGATGGGCTGTGGGCAGCAATTCCTGATCATCCTGATCTAACAGCGGAGTCTAAAAGCAGCGTGTTTAAAATCCTTGCGTTTGATGATGCAAACCCAAAAACTTAAAACATCTTAGTTACACTGCTGAGAACTGCACCGGTAGAGGACATGTTGGAAAGGGTACAGAGAGTTGATCATTCCAGGCAACCAGATGTGGTGGCACAGGACTGTCAGAGATTTGCTTTTATGGTACCCTCCATTAACAAACAGGCCCCGGCAAAGTGCTATGAATGGCTAGTGCTTCCACAGGGGATGAAGAATTCCCCTACATTATGTCAATTATACGTGGCCTGGGCATTAGAACCAATTCAGAAAGCGTGGTGTGACGTAATTATTTACCATTATATGGATAACATTCGGTTTGGTAGGCCAGAATGCTTCCAGGATTCAGATTTAAAGTTTATTTGGGATACTTTGGAAGCAGAAGGGTTAAAGATAGCCCCAGAGAAGGTTCGACGGAAGCAGCCATGGCTATACTTGGGATGGAAAATATCAGATTCTACTATTCGTCCACAGAAAGGTGATATAACTACAGAGTTACATACTTTGACAGATGTACAAATGGTCCTGGGTAATATTCAGTGGGGTTGCCACATTGTACGGATTACGAATGACGACTTAGCTCTATTACTACCTTTATTGTGGTGCAGGAGTGCAGAGCCGCAGATTACACTAACAAATGACCAACAGCAGGCTCTTTCACAAATAGCTTCTAAGGTTGCAGCTGGTGCTGCTTGCAGACATATAGCAGAAGTTGCACTCTCCTTACTAGTTAGTAATCATGTGTCTCCTCCAATTGAGTTGCTTGGTTAGTGGCAAAAAGAAAAGGGGGAGAGTAAGGGGCAACAAAGACAGAAACAGTATCAGGAGGATGCCACTGACACTAAAAACATGGGTAATAGGAGTAGCATAAGTGACACAGGTGATGATAGGGCAGCATTTTCGAGTTCTGGAATGGATTTTCCTACCGATTCAACCAAAAAAGAGTGTTCAAACACAGGCGGAAGATATTGCAGATTTAGTACATAAGGGTCTCTCTCGTAGTATTGAGATCAGCGGGCAGGAACCAGGAGATATTAGTATGCCGATGACCCAGGATCATTTGGAATGGTGTTTACAGCAATCCATACCAGAAGAATCTGTGTTAGGTTACCTGGGATTGGTACATTCCCGAACTCCAAAGGGGCCTCTCTGGCAAGTTATATCACAGAATCACTGAATTTCTAGGTTGGAAGAGACCTCAAGATCATCGAGTCCAACCTCTGACCTAACACTAACAGTCCCCACTAAACCATATCCCTAAGCTCTACATCTAAACGTCTTTTAAAGAACTCCAGGGATGGTGACTCCACCACTTCCCTGGGCAGCCCGTTCCAGTGCCTAACAACCCTTTCGGTAAAGAAGTTCTTCCTAACATCCATCCTAAAATTCCCCTGGCTCAACTTTAGCCCATTCCCCCTTGTCCTGTCACCAGGCACGTGGGAGAACAGACCAGCACCCACGTCGCTACAGCCTCCTTTAAGGTACTTGTAGAGAGCGATAAGGTCGCCCCTGAGCCTCCTTTTCTCCAGGCTGAACAAGCCCAGATCCCTCAGCCGCTCCTCGTAGGACTTGTTCTCCAGACCCCTCACCAGCTTCGTCGCCCTTCTCTGGACTTGCTCGAGCACGTCGATGTCCTTCTTGTAGCAAGGGGCCCAAAACTTAATACAGTACTCGAGGTGCGGCCTCACCAGAGCCGAGTACAGGGGGACGATCACTTCCCTAGCCCTGCTGGCCATACTGCTTCTTATACAAGCCAGGATGCCGTTGGCCTTCTTGGCCACCTGAGCACACTGCTGGCTCATATTCAGCCGACTATCAACCAATACTCCCAGGTCCTCAGCACAGCCTCACAACATCCTTATAGTCCTCCTCAGTGGCCTGCCCTTTTTTCCAAAGATTATAAACCCTCTTTTTTCTCCTAAGCTCAAGCTGCAACCCTCTGTTGAGCCAGGCTGGTCTTCTTCCACGACGGCTCGTCTTTGGGAACGTGGGGACAGACCATTCCTGCGCCATTAAGATTTCCTTCTTGAAGAGCGCCCAGCCTTCCTGGACTCCTCTGCCCTTCAGAACCGCCTCCCAAGGGACTCTACCAACCAGTGTCCTGAGCAGCACTAAGTCAGCCCTCCGGAAGTCCAATACAGCGGTTTTACTGGTCCCCTTCCTGGCCTCGCCTCCACCATTTCATGGTCACTCTGCCCAAGACAGCTTCCGACCACCACATCTCCCACCAGTCCTTCTCTGTTTGTGAAGAGAAGGTCTAGCAGGGCATTACCCCTGGTAGGCTCTCTAACCAGCTGTGTCAGGAAGCTATCTTCCACGCTCTCCAGAAACCTCCTAGACTGCTTTCTCTTGCCTGTATTGTGCTTCCAGGATATGTCAGGGAAGTTGAAGTCCCCCACGAGAACAAGCGCCGACGATCTTGCAACTTCTGTCAACTGCCTGTAGAGCTCCTTATCCGTCTCCTCATCCTGGTTTGGCAGTCTATAACAGACCCTGACCAGGACGCTAGCCTTGTTGGCCTTCCCGCCGATCCTAACCCAAAGGGACTAACCCGAAGGGACAAAGGGATTATAAGATCATATAAATGGCAGATAGTACCATGGCTTTCGTCCCGACCAGTGGTGGGTCGCACTGTATACACTGATGCAGGTGCAGCAAGTAGGAAGGCTGTGTGTGTGTAGTACGAGAATGCAAGTTGGGAGAAATACATAATTCCAGGGGAGACAGGGGATTCATCACCAACATTGGCATTGTCTGCAGTTGTTTAGGCTTGTCAGTGGTGGATGCATGAGCCGATTAATTTCGTCTCAGGCTCTCTGTATGTTGTCAACATGGTAAAATGGATAGAGGATGCCTTGATACAGCAAACTAAGAGGGACAGATTGTTATTATTTCTGCAGCTGCGAGATGCCATTCAGGGGAGAACTGCGCCTTACTGTGTTATCCATATATGTAGTCATCAGTTCTCGATTGGGTTAGCAGAAGGTAATTCACAAGCAGACAACTTGGTGAGTATAGTCACAAAGAGGCCTGAGAGTGATTCTGTACATGCGTGAGTGTCACACAAGAGTGTGCCCTTCCTGTAGTCATCATGGACCAGGGTTAGGTTTGGGTATTAGTCCACGGGGTGCTAAGGCACTTGAGGTATGGCAAATGGATGTAACACGTGCCAGAATTTGGTACTAAAAGATATGTGCATGTGAGTATTGATACTTTTTCAAGATTCATATGGGCAACGGCACAGGGGGGAGAAAAAGCACTCCATGTGTATAGAATTCTGATGGTGTGTTTTGCCATTATGGGAGTGCCACAGCAGATCAAGATGGACGATGGTCCAGCGTATGTTAGCAAAAAGGTTAGAAAATTTATGAAAATGTGGGGAGTAAAGCATATCACAGGTGTTCCATATTCTCCCACGGGCCAAGTGATGGTTGAACGACCACATCAGGTTTTGAAGGAACTATTAGTGAGATTAAAAGAGATCAAGGACATCGATGAGCGATTGTCCAAGGCATTGTTTGTCTTGAATCACTTATGTTTGTCTAGTGACCGAGAAGACCCTCCTGCGAGTATTCATTTTCAAACAATAAATAGAGAAGTACCAAATGTGTTACTACAAATAAGAATGAATTACCGAGATCCTGCTACAGGAAATTGGAAAGGGCCATACAGGTAAAGAAATACAAGTAACACCTGTGGTTGCAATGACACTGCTAGGCAGGGTTTAGGGGCTTATGGCACGGAGACAAGGGGTAACAACTATAGCGTTTGGAACAATCGTACAGCTATGGCCTTACCTCCTGATGTTTTTCTGATTTGTGAGGATAGGGCCTGGCAAGGTATCCCTGCAAATGCTATCAGATGTCCATGTTACATAGATAAACTCATTGTATTTGCTCCTAGCTTGTTACAGTTGCATGAGAACACCGGACATAAATGGGCATTGCTCCCACCAGATTGCAATGATAATGTTGAGTTGCTTGGCGTTGCAGCTAGAGTGGCATTGGCAATTTTCGTGCCAGGAGCGGCATCTGTGGCAGCACTTAATAATTTAGAAAATTTGGTATGCTGGGCCGAGAAGCAAGCCCATGCCACGACAGAGATACTTGAGGAGATGTTACCAGATCAAAATAGTCTGCGACATGCGCTCTTACAGGATTGGGCTGCTATTGACTTCTTGCTTTTGGCTCAAGGGCATGGGTGTGAGGACTTTGAGGGAATGTGCTGTTTGAACCTTTCTGATCATAGTGAGTCAATTCACAAATCCATTACTTTCCTGAAAGAGCACATGAGAAAGATTCAATATGAAATCAATCCTTTCAACCAATGGCTGTTGAGGGATTTTTGAAACAGCAAAGATCCCATGGCTTGCTGCAGCTGAGCAAGCCAAGCTACCAGGACGACTATGAGAAGTTCCCATGACAGTGTTCCCACATCGCCCGATTGAGGAATTTAAAAAATATTGTTGCCAGCAGCTGGCTTCAAGGACAAGATCTACATGACTGCTAATCACAAGGGGGTTGTTCTCTTCCAGGTGGGGTTGTTTTCTTGCAGTTGTTTGTCTGAGTGCTTTTGACCAATAATCTTGTTTGAGACACTATCTGCCCCTGTTAATTTTGCTATAAAAGTCAGGCTATTCGGGTAATAAAGGAGAGCATCATCTGACCAAACTAGCATCTGTCGTGTTTTCGGCCATTCTTCCTGCAACACTGTCGTATTGTGGGAAAGCATCGGAGATGGAAGGCTGCTGTATGGAGTCCTACACGATGAGTTGCAGAAGCTGCTGAGGGAGAAGGTGAATCGAGTCAGTTTGCAGAAGTGAAGGCCATCCAGCTGGCTTTAGACATTGCTGAACGAGAAAAGTGGCCAGTTCTCTATCTCTACACTGATTCATGGATGGTAGCAAATGCCCTGTGGGGATGGTTACAGCAATGAAAGCCAAACAACTGGCAGCGTAGGGGCAAACCCATCTGGGCTGCTGCATTGTGGCAAGATATTGCTGCCCAGGTAGAGAACCTGGCTGTAAAGGTACACCACATAGATGCTCATGTGCCTAAGAATCGGGCTACTGAAGAACATCAAAACAACCAGCAGGTGGATCAGGCTGCTAAGATTGAAGTAGCTCAGGTGGACCTGGATTGGCAGCATAAAGGTGAATTATTTATAGCCTGATGGGCCCATGACACCTCAGGCCATCAAGGTAGAGATGCAACATACAGATGGGCTCGTGATCGAGGGGTGGACCTGACCATGGACGCTATAGCACAGGTTATTCATGACTGTGAAACATGTGCTGCAATCAAGCAAGCCTTGCCTTTTAAAACTTTGTCATGTTTATGTTTCAACTGATACCTTTTCTGATTGTACATATGTAATTCAGGTAATTCAAGATGTTGTGGGTATAGCATATACTATCTTATCTCTACCAGAGGTGGCACTCCGCCTATGAGGTTTTGGGGTCCCCAAATCCTTCTATTAGGGCCTTTATATGAGTTTCCAGTGATCGCTAATATTCTAATCAATACAAGATTTAATATACATACAATTAGCATCCAAAGGGTAGGTATGCCCTGATATACTTCAAGTTCTTTTAAGCTTAACTTTCAGATGTCCAGGAGTAGACTCAACCTTCCAGGTTCCTGTTACAGGTCCCTTTACTCGTGATGCATGTGTACACCCCTTTTCCACCATTCTTATAGCTGTTTCTTTGGTAGTTCAGTAAAGTCCACCTGTATCCTCTCAAATGGTTGATATGCAATCCTTCTTCCTCCAGCAGGTGCTTGCCTAATCGCTTTCTTATTTACCTTTTGACACATTAAGCATCCTTGGACGGTTTGTTTGGCTATCTCATATATTCCTACACACCCATAACATTTTAGAAATTCATCACTCAATGCTTTTGTTCCCCAATGGGTTTGTAGGTGTAACCATAAAAGTACACGCCTAGTTTGTTCCTTTGGCAGTATTTCTCTTCCATCAGGCAGAATCCATTTTCCTTCTTTCAGTTCTGCTCCTATGGTCTTTATGATTTTTATTTCTGCTTCTGTATACTTTTTCTCTTGTGTTCCTTTTCCGTTATCCGTTTCTTGTAGGGTTAGGACTACATCATGCTTCCTAAGAGCTGCTTCCCTAGCTTCTCTATCCGCTAGGTTATTCCCTCTTATGTGGAAGCCAGTTCCCTTTTGATGTCCTCTGACATGTACCACAGCAATCTCCCTAGGTCCTCTCAACGCCTGCAATATTTGAGTAACTAAAGTTTGGTGAATCAGCCCTTTTCCCTGGGTGCCTTTCTTCCCAAATTTTCCCAAATGTGTGGACTATTCCATAAGCATATTTAGAGTCTGTATAAATAGTGCCACTTTTTCCTTTCAATAGTTCCAGGGCTCGTAATAATGCATAAGGTTCACATGCTTGAGCGGACCAGGCAGCGCTGAGTGGTCCCGATTCTATTAGGACCATATCCCCATTTACGATGGCATACCCTGATCTTCTTTTTCCATCTATTACTTTGGATGATCCATCAATAAATAATTTTTCCCCTGTCTCTAATTCTGTCTCCTCGAGATCGGGTCGGATTTTGGTTTGCAATTCAATCACTTCCACGCAGTTATGTTGTAGTTCTGTTAGGGGTTCCCCATATAGAAATTGTGCAGGGCTCTGTGCAGCAGTTACTTTTAGTTCTAAATCAGGGTAGTCGATCAGGATGGCCTCATACTTCAGCATTCTACTATCAGTTAACCATTTTTCAGCCTTTTGCTGGAGTACTCCCCTAACATTATGTGGAGTATATACCTTCAGAGGTGCCCTAAAAGTGACTTTTCTAGCTTCCTCAATCAGTAAGGCAGTAGCCACAATTGCCTGTAAGCACACTGGCCACCCCCTACTCACAGGGTCTAATAGCTTGGAACAATATCCCACAGGTTTCTTGATTCCTGCCCATTCTTGAGTTAGTACTCCATATGCAGTTTTCTTAGAAACATTTACAAATAAATAAAAGGGTCTTTCTAAATCTGGGAGGCTCAGCACTGGAGCTTCTATTAACGTTTTCTTGATCAACCTCAACTTTTCCTCATCTTCCTCATTCCACTTAATTTTTTCTCCAGTCAATTTTTCATATAAAAATTTTGCCTTTTCACTAAACCCTTCAATCCAGGACCTACAATATCCTAAGAGCCTGAGCAGTTGCCTCACTTCCTTCTTCGTTTTGGGTGATGACAGGGCTAAAATCCCAGATACCCTGTCAGGATCCAATTTTTTCTTTCCTTGGCTAAGCCAATGTCCTAAGTACCTTACTTCCTTTTCCACGAACTGTAATTTAGATTTTGAGACCTTCAACCCTTTTTTCCCTAAGAAATTAAGTAATTCAGTAGTGGTTCTCCGTGTCTCTTTTTCAGTCTCCCCAGCTATTAATAGGTCATCCACATATTGCAACAATTTCACTTCCCCCTTTACCTCAAAAAGTTGTAATAATTTTTCTAAGGTTTGGCCAAATAAATTTGGGGATTCAGTAAATCCCTGAGGAAGTACAGTCCTTCTGAGCTGTTATCGTCTTCCTGTTTCAGGGTCTTCCCATTCAAAGGTGAAGTAACTCTGAGACCCTTCACTTAATGGGCAGGCCCAGAAAGCATCCTTCAAATCTATTACACTATACCATTTATGCTGAGGTGTTAGGTGGTTTAATAAAGTATATGCGTTTGCCACCACTGGGAATTTGGTTATGGTTTGCTGATTCACAGCCCTAATATCCTGAACCAACCTATATGATCCATCAGCCTTTTTTTTTTTACCAGCAAAATGGGGGTATTATATGGGGACATACACGGTTCCAGCATCCCCTTTTGGAGCAACCTGCCTATAACTGGTTTGAGTCCTCTTCTCCCCTCCAATGGGGATATTGCCTAATGGGGATATTGCCTAATCCTTATTGGCTGTTGTGGATCCACTATTTCTACTACCAAGGGTTCCATATCTAATTTTCCTGAATCTCCCTCTTGATACCATACCTGTGGGTCTATTTCTCCCTCATCTTCTTGGGTTAGGGTATATCGCTGAATTTTTAATTCTCCCCCCTGGCTCTTGATTTCCAACCCTAATCTTATTATTAAGTCCCTTCCTAATAGATTGTGCTCAGCTTCAGGCACCAGCAATAGGTCATTGAGACACAGTTTCTTTTCTGATTCTATTTCTACATTTTCCAATATAGGAACCTTAAAGGGCTCCCCTTCCGCTCCTACAACCGTGGTATTCCTCTTCCCTTCCTTAACCCCTTTTGGTAATTTTCTAATAGTTTATTTCTCCACCCCAGTATCTACCAAAAATACACCTCTTCCCTCTGGGGACTTATTAATAATTTTATCAAGGGCTCATTTGGTGTTCGTGTCCCCAAAAGATATAGCCCCTGACACCCCTAGTTTTCCTTAAACATTTCTTCACCCTGTTTCTTTTTTCTACAGTTCCTCTGATGATGCCCCTTTTTGCCACAATAGTAACAGATAGGGATTCTATCTTGTTGTCCTTTCCATTTATCCATGGGTTCTCTTTCACCCTGCTTTTTTCCTGATCCTTCCCTGCTTTCCTGTCCACTTGGTTTTTGACTTTCCCTTATCGCTGCCACAAAAATCTTTACTTTTGCCTTCTGTTTTTCCCTCTCTCTCCTCACATAGACCTTCTGCGCATCCCTCAATAATTCTTCTAATCCTTTTTCCTGCCAATCATCAAGTTTCTCCAATTTCTTTCGGATGTCTGTACTGTGTCTGGCTGGGATGTTAAATTTCCCTGCAGCAGCCGATACAGTGCTGTACTCTGCACTTGTAGCTAGAACAGCAGTGTTCTCACACCAGTGTTGTGTCTACTGCTGAGCAGCTCTGGCACAGCATCGGGACTCTCTTTAACTCTCCTAGGGGATGGGCAAAAAAAAAAGAAGAGAAACATCACCAGGGCAGCTGACCTATTCCATATCGTATGATGTCACACTCAGCAATAAAAGGTGGAAACAGGAAGAAGAGGGGAGGGGTGGGCTCTCTTTGGGAAAACGTCGGTCCTCCTCCCGAACACCGGCTACATGCATTGAGGCCCTGCTTCAAGGACATGGTCAAACATCTCTCATTTGTGGGAAGTAGAGAGTAATTTCTTTCCTCTGCATTTCCACATAGCCTTTATTTGTTCTGTTTGTTTGTTTTTCCTCCCTTTTTTCCCTTTCCCCCTCCCTTTTCCCCTTTCCCTTTTTTCCCTTTAGTTATATTGTTTAGTTTATTATTGTTATTGTTGTTGTTGTTGTTGTTGTTGTTGTTGTTGTTGTTGTTATTATTATTATTATTATTATTTCCCTTTAATTAAATTATCCTTATCTCAACCTGTGAGTTGTTCTTTGCTTTACTTCTTCCCCTCCTCATCTAAGGAGGGGGAGTGAGAGAGCGGTTGTGGTGGTTAGCTGCCTAGCACGGTAAAACCACCACAACGTCTTCCCAGGATTTTGCTAAAACAGCAAGCAATTTGAAAATTCTTTATATGTTAAACACTCAGTTCAAGTATTAACATGTCCTTCTATGATACCCCAGTCAGATACAAATTTCCCAAATGACCTTGCGATAGTCATTTGGTGAGATTCATTGTCCCTCTCCCTCCATATATGCAGTGCAGCTGTTTGAGTTGTCTGTCTTTCCCATTGCAGACAGCAAATGCAACAGAGTTTACAACATGATTTATCTGTACAGGTTGGGAGGGGATGAACCATGCTCTAGATCCATATATTGACCAGCTCTTCATCACTGTAAAGGTAAGGTGTTCAGATGAAGTTTCTTACACTGGAGATCCCATGGCTAGTCAGTTAGGAGACCTGTGGTAAGGAAGTCAAGCCCTCCTTCTGCACTGTCACATATGTATGCATATGTACAGTCCCTACAGAAATGGTATCAGCATGCTGCCTACCCAAGATGCTAGGACAATCCAACAGATAAATTCTGTGCCTCCATTGGGCAGGTTGGGAGATGCTGCTGCAACAGAGAGAAATGAAGAAGCAGTAAAGAAAAGTATCGCATTACATAATACACAAATCGAGAATGGAAGATACAGAAAGACTCCAAGACTATATTATAACAGCCAAGCATCTAAATCCGGATGTAACAGTCATATGCAGCCCTGTAACTTAAACTATCCAGATTGCTAACTATTGTGTGGCAGTTGTGTTTGCACGGATATGATGGAACTGCTCTGGAAAGTGGCTTAATTTAATGCCTGTGAAAGGAAACAAGCTTACCTGAGTGCTGTGTTTCTTTTGGGTCCACTTGTTAGTTTGCTTTGTTTTGTTTATTTAAAGGGCGGTGGCTAAGTGTTTTGTACCTCTGTGACTGCACTGCATTCAGCTTCCATGACTGTTCTGAAATAACCTGCTCTGTTCATTCATTTCAGTGTCACAGACTGATCCCTGGTACAGCTCTGCTTGGTAAAGTCATTACGACTCAGCCAGGCATTCTGTCACCATCCCAAAATTTTGCCCTCTAACTGTACACATTTTTTTTTTCTATTTCTTTATGGTTTCTTGTGAGACCAATATGCTTTTTACAAACTTCTTTTCAAGGCCTTTGTGAGGCCATTTCCCTTGAAGTAAACACTTCTCTGATCACCTCTGTGCTTTCAGCTTTCCCTGCTTCCCTGCTGGCTCCCTTTAATTTCCACACACCAGAGCCAGGTGACAGGAGACTCAAGCTAGAAAGAACTGAAATTTTGTAGTGGTTTAACCTTGTGGGCAGCTAAGCACCACAAGCTGTTCACTCACCCTCTCCCTACCCTCTCTGGGATGGGGGAGATAAACGGGAAAGTGAAGCCTGTGGGTTAAGATAAAGACAGTTTATTAAGACAGGAAAGTAATAATAATAATAATAAGAAGAAGAAGAAGAATAAAAATAAGAATAATAGTATTAAGAATAATAATGTGTACAAAACAAGTGATGCACAATACAATTGCTCACCACACGATGACCGATGCTCAGCCTATCCCTCAGCAGATGGCCCCCCCACCCCGGCCAGCCACCCCTATATATTGCTTAGCATGATGTCAGATGGGATGGAATACCCCTTTGGCCACTTTGGGTCAGCTGTCCTGGGTCTGTCTCCTCCCAGCTCCTGCTGCACCCCCAGCCTACCTGCTGGCAGGACAGAGCAAAAAGCTGAAAAGTCCTTGGCTTAGCGTAAGCACTGCTATGCAACAATTAAAAAATCAGTGTGTTATCAGCACTCTTCTCATCTTAATCCAAAACATAGCACCCTACCAGCTACTAGGAGGAAAATTAACTCTGTCCTAGCTGGAACCAGGACATATATCCACCCCTTAATCCATACCATTTATGTCATGCTCAGGTTACACCTTTTCCAATACATTCTAATTAATCACCATTTTCATCTATGGTATATAGAATGTCCACTGAGTTTGCATAGTCCATGACCGACTTCAGGCTCCATCTGTCACAGCAGTCTTTCAGGGCAGAAGAGATGGTGTGTGATATGGTTTAGTGGATGACTTGTGTTAGGTCAGAGGTTGGACTAGGTGATCTTGAAGGTCTCTTCCAACCTAGATGATTCTGTGATTTTGTGATGTTGGATTGTCATATGTTGAGGCCTGTTCTCGTTCCATCACATCACTGTGTTTGTCCATTTCTATCAAAATTCATTCATTATTTTCTGCGTGGCTGTTGCTGTGATACCATTGTTATATATGGAGTGGTAATTCATGTCGAGAAAATGGTTGATATTAATAAAGAAGGGGGAGATTTGGGAGTGTGGCCATAGGGGTTGGAAAGCCCCGTGGTTGAGATAACATTAGACTCTTAACTATGAGGCCATCAGGAATATAAAAGAGTTTGGAGGGAACAAAGAAGGGTGATTCAGGAGACTCCCTGCAGTCTCCAGTTTCTTGTTCTCCAGCTGGTTTCTTGTTCTCCAGCCATTAAGGCATGGATGTTTCTGGGTGTTTGCTGTTGCTGTTTTATGCAAAGTTGTTTGACCAATGAAAAGTTGTTTTGAAAAGAACTGCTGTGGAGAGAAGGGTATAAGAGGGGAGCCTGTCCTCAGAAAAAAGAAAAAAGAAAAAAAAGGCAACACGATGTGATGAAGTTATGTCATCAATAAAGAAGCAGAAAGAAGGAATGAAAAGGAACAGGCTAGCAGAATGGAGACCAGGACGGGAACAGGCACATTGATCGCCTCATGAAGATAGGTTTGGCCAAACTCAGCAAACCAGTCAGAGAAGCTCGTACAGAAAGTCGCTGGAAATAGGCGCACCGGAGCTGTGAAGAAGCTCGAGCTGAGAGAAGCGGACCTGCACACACAACTGCCCCTCGCTGGTAAGCAGTTGCGCATTATGGGGAATCATACATCCTTAGAAACAAAGACTGTCCTGGTTTATGATCCTGAAACACAGGACCAAATTGAGGTCAAGGTGTGGGACTCTGCAACTAAAAACGACAAGGTTGCGGTGGGATTGCTCGGCACCTGGCGAGCAATCTCTGAGGCCTTAAAAGCCATGTGGGGCCACAATCAGAAACGTATCCCAGCCCAAATTCTCAGTTCTCTGCACCTTCTTGTGCTTCCTAGACCTGGACAGACATCCCTAATGGTCTGTCATATTTAAGATCCCAGGTGGATGACCTTGCCTAGGAGAACTGCTCTGGGCACCGTGATGCACATGTGCCCCGTGAGCTGGGAGGCAATGGGGATATTGCTGTCTCATGTTAAGGCCACCTGGGTTGTGTCATGTGTTGTCTGAAAGTTCAGTCTTCCCAGTGGACACATGTGATGTTATCTCCAGGTGCCAAACGGGCTCCTGATTGAGGACTTCAGACAACACCAGAATCTGCCTTTTGTTTTCCAGAGACTGAGTTATGGACTTAGAAACAGGGTTATGGTTTGTGACTTTTAGGGCTGCACATCCCAGTTTATTGATTTATTTGTCCATGCAAAGGGCATTTTTTTACCAGTTTGTCTTGGCTATGGTGGGAGCTGGGGCGAGGGAGTATGAACACGGAGTGGGGTTAGTGCCCTCAGTGCAGGGGACAGATGAGACTACGGTTTGTGCAGGGATATATTTTAGCTGAAGCACTGATGCTTGTGAGGAAAGGGATGGGTCAGAAAGACATAAGAGCATTTTGCCAGACCTTCTTCTGTGTTTCATTTGCAAGTGTGTATACTGCAAAGAGCCCAGCCAAGGGCTGGAGATGTGTTCAGGCTGGGCTTCCAGAGAAGAAAAGCTGGAAAGCCAGGCTTAGGTCAAAGCTCAACTCATGCAGAGGAAAGCAAAAGAGGGAGTGGGAGTTAGAGTCCTGATCAGTTATGGCATGTGAACAGGGAAGCAGGGCCAAAATCATGGACAGTTTCTGCAGTTCATACTCAATTATTCAATTGGAAAGAGGTGGAAATGTGTTGGTGTCTGAGATGTGTTCCCAACTTCACCCCATGTGTGTGAATAACACCCCGTTCTTTCTCGGTGCTGGGTGGGTGAGCCAGTTTGGGTCTCACCCCTAGGCTGGGCAATTTTGTGGTGAGTTGCACGTACTGAAGAGATTTGGAAGAGCATGGCAGCAGGTCTTGGGAATTTTAAATTTAATTTTATTTGTTAAAAGTTATTTAAAAATTAAAAAAACATTTTGAAGTTTTAGAATTTGTTCAGGACATATGTTCAGGATCTGTATGTTTTTAAAATAAAATGCTATATTCCTCATTTTTGGTTATCAGTGTGTGCCTGTAAGGAAACAGCCTTCAGGTGGGGTTCTGGTTGTGAAAAATATTGCTGCAGAATGAGAAGTAGAGCTGAATTTTATTGATCTCACTTGATTTGGTTGCTTTATTGTGAATTTGTGCTCAATATGTGTTCTTAACAGAGACTGGTCTTAAATTAGGGATAACCTTTATGAAACTGGTGATTACAGAGCTATGGTTATTTTCAAATGTTCTTCTCCTATGATGGAGAGTATCGGTATCATTTTATTTGAATACCTTAAATTCAAGTTTTCTGTGGTGCTTTATGCCTTTTTCATTCCCTATATTATTGTTCAAGTTACTTTTACAGGACTTGAAATAAGCATTGAAGATCCAAGCTTATAGCTGAACGTTGGCATGACGGTGTGTTGTGGTTTAAGCCGGCCAGCAGCTAAACACCACGCAGCCGTTCGCTCACCCTCCCCCCTCCCTCTCTGGGATGGGGGAGAGAAATGGGAAAGTGAAGCCTGTGAGTTGAGATAAAGACAGTTTATTAAGACAGGAAAATAATAATAACAATAATAATAATAACAATAATAATAATAATACAATGATGATAATAGTACTACTACTACTAATGTGTACAAACAAGTGATGCACAATGCAATTGCTCACCACCCGCTGACCGATGCCCAGCCTAACCCTGAGCAGTCCGGCCCCCCTCCCCTGGCTAGCCACCCCTATATATTGTTTAGCATGATGTCAGATGGTATGGAATACCCCTTTGGCTAGTTTGGGTCACCTGTCCTGGGTCTGTCCCCTCCCAGCTCTTGCTGCACCCCCAGCCTGCCTGTTGGCAGGACAGAGCAAGAAGCTGAGACGTCCTTGGCTTAGTATAAGCACTGCTCTGCAACAATTAAAACATCGGGGTGTTATCAGCACTCTTCTCATCCTAAGCCAAAACATAGCATTCTACCAGCTACTAGGAAGAAAATTAACTCTGTTCTAACTGAAACCAGGACAATCATGATAATGTAGATCTTGTCTTTAGCAGTCAGCAAAGCCACTTACAGAACTGCAGCCTTTATACAGCTGGAGATATCTCAGCTGTGTCACTGGAACTCAAGGGCAGGAAAACCTTCAGGGATTTATTAACAGAGCAATTTTTCTTTGTTCTGAAAGCCTCTTTCTGCAGCATATACCGTCTTTTATCTCTGGACTTTCTGATCATGTTTCATCTTCCATTGCCTAAGGCTTCAGTTGGCTCTAGAAACTGCCTCATCCTTGCCTTGGAAAGGCATGTTGAAGTGCCTTGTTTTCTGTTTTACAGGTAGGGAACCTGAGAGTAGGACCATTTAAGGCTGGCATGTTTGCCAGTGATTATGGAAATATCTGTAATTGCACATCTTAACAGTTAGTGTGATTTTATGATGTATGCCTGTTGTTTTAAGTCAGTTGAAGTCAGCAGGAGACAGGGAGGCTTAGAAAGGAGGAAAATCAAGCCACACGTCTTGGGGTAGGTGTAAGGATCAAATGCCCCTATTTCAGCCTACTGACTTCAGTCTCTCCGTGATTCAGTCCTTCCCTCTGCAGAGTGAAGCCACAATGATGCTGCTGAGAGCTAGGGACAGGACCTTGGCGGGTAAAGAGCTCTTCAACCATTCTCCTCCATCCTGGCCACCCGCTACAGCACCCCGGGAAGTGCCTTCTGCCTGGGATCACCATGCCCGCCGGCTTCCCCAGCAATGATGGTGATTCATCAAGCTATAGGGTTGGGCTGGTAGTAGGTGCGGCCATAGCCAGACCCTGACATGGGCCGCCCTACCTGGGGTGGGCTGATGCCAGCTAGCCCTTCCCACTCTGCCCACTCAGACCCAGAGTTTCTTCTCATTTTCACATCCATCTGTGAGTTTTGGCCATGCGCTCAGTCCCTCCTACAAGGCTGTTCCCATATTTACAGCGTATTTCTGAATCGCAGAAAAAGTAGCTGGTGAAATTTGCAGAGGGAAGCAGAGATAAGTGTCCTATAAAAGCCCTGTTTTAGAAACTTAAGCAGGGTTAAAGCATCCGAGCAGTCTCATGTAAAAAATGGAGTTACTGGAATTTCAGTATTGCTATTGGTAAAATAAAATGGATTTCAGGTCTTTATTATGCAATCAAAATACTCAAATCACCATTTGAACTAAATGAAAGTTTACTGTGTAGGCATGGAATTGTTTTTCCTGCTACCTATTACTTGATTGCGGTTGGGTAAGGTTAGCAAAATAATTACATTAATTTTCTTTGAAAGTTATGCATTATGAAGTAAGAGGTATAAAAGTTACATTGCACATGGCAAATGTCCCGAGGGTTTGGTTTATAGACTTGTTTATATTTTCATTTTAATATTTATTACTTTCTCGGTGTCATTTCCACTTTTGTATCTCCATACTCATTACACTTTTATTATCTCTTTTATAAAATCAGTGGCTGCAAACCAGAGAATTTTGTTGTTGTAATAAATAGATCCGAATATATCTATCCATAAATTAAATATAGTGGCTGTGAAAATGAGTTTTCTGAAGTCATCAAGCTTAAACTGAAGGCAATTAGTAGCTGACCTTTCATTTTTATGGACCATAGCATGCAGCACATTCATCTGACTTGGCAGATTTGAAATTATCTGAGTGATAGCTGAACTGCATTGAAAAATACATTAGTAAAATTAGTGCTCATGAAAGGCAACAGATCGACAGCCTCAGAAATCAAATGCTCACAAGCTAGATGCAAAACCCACTGAAGTCATTTATAAGTCTCTTGGCTTCAGCGGGTTCAGGATGAGGGCCTTTGCCACTGTAGTTTATACAGCCTTTTCAGGGGCTGCAGAAATTTCAGCTAGCGGTTGTTCACGTAATTCAACTGATGCATGCTCCCAAACATGCCGTGAGATCTGTGGGTGAAAAGTGTTGTCACGGAGCAAGGGAGACCTGATCACAAAACCCAGCAAGTCAAAGAGATGAGAGGACAAAGGAGAGCCACTGGGCTATCTCGGGAATTTGGTGAAAATGGAAACGCTGCCTTAGCCGAAGTGTGTCCAAACAGTCACCCTTGCCAGCATTAGGGAAATTTTGTGTCTGGTCAAGCAGCTAGGGACGTTTGTTATTGTTCCTATTACAAAAATATTAACTGGCTGTAGAGACAGACAGAATGAGGAAAAGGTGTTTATGATCAACTGTTGAGGGATTTTTGAAACAGCAAGAATCCCATGGCTTGCTGTAGCTGAGCAAACCAAGCTACCAGGGCAACTATGAGAAGTTCCCATGACAGTGTTCCCACATCGCCCAATTGAGGAATTCAGGAAAATATTGTTACCAGTAGCTGGCTTCAAGGACAAGGTCTATGTGACTTCTAATCACAAGGGGGTTGTTATCTTCCAGGTGGGGTTGTTTTCTTGCAGTTGTTTGTCTGAGTGCTTTTGACCAATAATCTTGTGTGAAACACTGTCCTCCCCTGTTAAGTTCACTATAAAAGTTAGGCTATTCGGGCAATAAAAAGGAGAATGATCTGACTCTACTGGTGTCTGTCGTGCTTTCGGCCATGCTTCCTGCAACAATCAACGCTGTGAATTGGTAGCTGTTGTACCCATGATTAAAGGAGATTTATGTTTTATATTGCCAGGGAAAGTTCTGTTAATGTCTAGCCAAAGTGGGATTCAGCTAGTCGGTGTAGGAAAAGCCCCAAACATCTGTCAGATCTGTAACATCACATCCAGGCAGCCACTCGATGTAAATGTGAGGATTTGTGGTAATGCAGAGTCCACGTGATCCTGGGTATCTACCACATCCCAGGGGGCTGGGCCAGGAGACGTGACAAGAACAGGCACAACCCAGCAGGAACTTGGCCCTCAATGAACTCAGCTCCGAGGGACAGACAGAGACTGCTTCATATTTCTCCTCAGTCCCTCCACGTTTCAGTTCTCCTCCTTGCTTATGAAGGCCTGTGGTTCCTTCCCCAACTAGATATTAGACTGAAATTTCCATGGCTTCAAACCATAGGTAAAAATAAGATGGTCATACTCCTTTTTCACACCAGAGCTGAGTTTGGGCTGCATGACTTGACTTTATAGTTTCATGAGTGCCAGTGTTAACATGGGTACTCTAATTCTGTTATTTAGATTTATTTGTGGAGTTTGCTAAATACTTGAGGAGGTGTGAGATGTCTCACCAGAAACGAGTGACTTTTCTGGTGTGCTTAAGAGACTTTTGAGTTGGAGTCCCCTTTCAGGGATGCCTGTCAGAGGAGCGAGGTGGTCCTGCCCCTCTCCTCCATCCTGATCTTGCTTCTGGAGCAGGCTTAGTCTCTTGCAAATTTGTGCTTCTCTTCAATGTAAAGTGAAGCAAATCTCCAAGGCAAACTTAAGTTTGTACATTCAAAGCTAATGGGATGGAGACCCCGTAATTCACTCCAGTATTTCAGAAGTACCATTCCCCTGTCCTTACACCATCAAATCAGTCTCCTGGTTGCCATCAGGCAACCCCAGACCCATCTTTGGGCATCTGAGGACCAGCCAGGTGCCAGGTTTCTTCTGGTGTTTTCATGGAAAGGCTGTTCTAGAGCTTCATCACATTTGATGTTAATTTGTTCCTTCTTATTTTGTCTTTTACCTCTCTCTGCCAGTCTTTTCCAGGCTTACTAGGAAAACGAGGTGGTGGTGAGGAAACTAAATGCCTTATGAGAAGTAAGTGAGCTGCAGGAAATTAGCCCAGTGGTCTGAACAGTGAAATGTAGCATTTGGTAATGATCAGGCTTCTGGTGTGTTGAGATCTTGCCTATTCAGCTGACCAGTATTGCATTGTACTGTGCTCATGTTTTCCCATCTGTTCGTCTGTATCAATCTTTTCTTTTATTTCATGTTTCAATCCAAAGCTACTTTGGAGTCAGGCCATCTTTTTGGCTTGAATATATATAACATCAGTCCCAGTGGGATTTATGATTATGACTTCCATAAGGAACACAATATGAATAATAGTATGAATAAAACTAGATAATATAGATATAGATGTAGATATAGATAATATAGATATATAATATATCTTGCCATAGAACATCTAATACAAATCCTATATTTAAAAATAGGATGCCACAAGCAAGAGAGATGTTCAGATTCATTTTGAGTGATTATTTTTTTTTTGGTCACTGGTATTTACAAGCGGATGCGAGAACTATATTTCAACAAACTTGCCTTTCCACTTATAAATATTCTAAACTGGATTTTTAGGAAATAACTGTTGAACTGTGCCCATCCCTGCTACTCCATAATGAACCTCCTAACGCATATTAAGCAGGATGCCAGCAATGATGTGGTCTTGTAGTTTTGCCTGACAAAACAGAGAAAGCTTTGAGATCTAGCTCCTTGTGTGGTGGACAAAGCATTTCATTCATTTCATTACATTTAAGCAATGAGCACAGTGTTCCTTTTTAACAGTCATTATTGTTGTTGGAGAGGGAGAAGAAAGATTGTGATCCAACACATCACTCACCTTAAATGGGTTTTGAAGTAATGAATAGCTGTGGTTGTTGGTAGTGACAATTTATGGAGCCGTTGGCTATTGCTGCGGATCCTAATGACCAGTATTTCGCCAGGTAGTATTATTTGCATAGTGGTAGCACTCTGTGTGCTGATCATGGAGCTGGACACTCTGGAAGATGCCGCACAAAAGATCATTTCTGCCCCCAAGAATTTACAGCCCAGTTACAGTAAGGTCTGTTCCTTACTGTAAGGAATGTGGCAACGGACAGCTAGGTAGGAAGGGTGGTCTGTTGACAGCCCAATGGTCCAAGTGAAATAAATTAAGGGTTCAACTGAGACAAGTGGCTTGGGAACTTTATTTTGGAATTATTAACCTTAAGTATTATCAAGTTTGAGTTCTGTTTTGAATGTAGGAGTGTTTTGCTTCCTTATTTTTGCCTTGGTGGTGGTCTGAAATTGTAAAAAAGAGGAGCACAGGGAAGACTGTAAAGATTTGTTAAAGCTTCATGATCTACTTGAAAACACTAATCAAGTAAAGAGTAGTCTCTTTTGAGAAGAAATGCTCTGCGTGTGTAACTGAGGAGATCTGCTGGGCCTGACCAGAGGATGAGACTACAAAAAGGACATATCTCTCCAGCCACTAGAGAGATGGGAAGAAGGAAAAATAAATCATCTTTTTCAGAGGTAAATAGGATCCTGGTTTGACAAAAAGACTTAAATCCAAGTTCAAACCATGCAGAAACGGGGAGAGAGCTGAGCCACAGAAGTGCATAATATCATTCTTTTATCTGGACTTTGGTTTGTTGTGTAAGTAAAGGATGAGAGTTAGAGACCTTTGCAAGGTTTTTGGATTGCATTCCTCACTTCGATGGCATCTCTGGAAGCAATCTGTAAATCAGTGCTCATGAGGCTTGGGTGAGACTTACACAACTGGGGAGTTAGGGAGAGCTGGTGCTGTCTGGCAGGATACAATGTCTTGGTCAAAGGTGATAACGAGTGCTCTTCGGAGCCTGATGTTAGCTCCAGTTTACATTCCCTCCTGTCTCAGGAGGCTTTGGAAGGGCAGGGATTCATAAGCATGCACATCACTCACTGTCACCCAAGGGAGCCCTGCACAGGACATGTCCTCTGGTGTGTCCCTGTTAAAAGGGTGGCATGTCCTGTGCTGATGGCTGTACCCAGCAAGGGCTGGGGTTGATTAGGATGAAGCCAAGAGCCTTCCAAATTTTCTTTTCTCTCAGCTTGCTTACTGGCTATCCAGTAAAATATCCCTAGACCATTTTCTGCTTGTTCCCTTTGAACAGCCTTCCTTGATAAAATGCAGAGCTGTAAATGCACGTGTCCTGTAGCTGCCACTTTGTATATTGAATTAGTAAAGCTTAATAAATCCCCCATTAGTTTGTTGCACTATGGAGAATACAGGTGCTTTTCTGCATAAAATTTTCACACAACACAGCAGGAGTTGCACTTTAAACCTAAATGGCATGCACTTAGTTATCTAATTTTTTCACGTTAATCCTCTCAAGATGTCTGTTAACATAAACCTCATAAATTAATCTTCCTTTAGCATCTGCAAATATATTATAAGTGTTTTAAAGGAAAATGGAAGACCACAGAGTATTGTGTTATGACTCATAATATCAATACCATTTAAAGGCATATGAAATAGCTTAGCTGACTCCTTGACATTGTGGCAAATGGCACAGAAACACGCCACCCTCCAATCAAAAAAAACCACAAGTCTTATCTCTGCTAACTGCACGTGTACTTATGTTCTTAGACAATCACAGCTATAGCAACATTTTGACAATTGTCTTCATGTGAATGTGTTTTGTTAAGGAAATAATGGGATTCTCACTGAAAATAAACATCTAAAAAGGCATGGAGGTCTGAATGAGACCCACTAGACTTGCTTTTTGATCAACAGAGATAAGCAGGCAGCTCCAGAAGGTAACTCACCTGATCACAAGCTAAGAGAATTCACATCTAACCCTTATGCAAACACCAGTGTTGAAACAAGCTTGAGTTTAAAGCTTTATTTAGCAAAAAGTGAGTTCTTAAGGGACTTGTGGCATTCCTTTGCCTTTCTTATTCTGAACAGGAAATAGCAAACAGCCTATTGCCTCTGTTTTGGCATGTCTGAGGCCAGAAAATGTGTCAGAGGTGCACTGTGGTACCGAAATTCAAGCTTTTATCTCCATTCCAGAGGGATCTCAGATTTTTAAGCAAATGGCCAAACTTCTGGATATTTCTTTTGCAAAGCAAATTCCAATTCCATTTTTTTCTAGTGCTTGCAATAGTACCTTCCATCAGAAGATGTGAGCCCACTTAATAAGATCAAACCTTTACCAATAGAAAACTTACACAACAGAAATTGGAAAGATTGTACCAAAAGTATGATGATATATTCATGTGTCATCACTGTGCATTTCTACTCAAAATCTTAAATGTTATCCATGGATGGGATGGAGCAGACTTGATGGAGATCATGAAGAGAAAAGGAAGCACATTATAAATGCTTTTGCTCAAGAAGGCTAGAGTTAAATCTCCTTTGGACAAACTTAATCATGGATATACAACTTAAATCCTCCCATTAGCAATATTGTCTTAAAACTTGTGGGTTATTTATTGCTGGTAAAGTTTTTAACAGAAGGGCTGATTAGCTGTTGGAGCAAACTACTAGGGAAAGCAGTGGATTCCTCTTCTTAAGTCTTCATCTCAAAACTGGAAGTCAACATCACTATGCTCAATACAGCAGCTACAGGATGAAATTTACAGTCTATATTACATGAGCTGAATGCTGAAATGTACCTTCTGGCCTGAACATTTATGAATTTCAGTGTTTCTAAAGTGCCTACAGATCCTTGAATAAAAGTGTAGTGGGTTTACGTGGCAAGGTTTTGGTAGCAGGGAGCCATAGGGGTGGTTTCTGTGAGAAAGATCTAGAAGCTGCCCCATGTTTGGGAAGGGCCCCATTGTTTTCCAGATCCGAGCCAATAAGCGATGTTGTTTTGCGCCTCTGTGAGAGCATATTTAAGACAGGGAAAAAACGCTGCGCCACACAGCAGCCGGGAGAGTCAAGGGAGTGGGAGAACAGCCTTGCACCAAGGTCAGTGTAGAAGGAGGGGGAGAGGTGCTCCAGGCGCCGGAGCAGAAGTCCCCTGCGGCCTGTGGTGAGGACCATGGTGAAGCAGGATGTCCCCCTGCAGCCCATGGAGTACCACGGTGGAGCAGGGTTCCACGCTGCAGCCCGTGGAGGAGACCACGGTGGAGCAGGTGGCCCTGCACCGACGGAGGCTGCCGCCTGTGGAAGACCCCTGCCGGAGCAGATTCCGGGCCGGACCTGTAGCCCGTGGAGAGGAGCCCACGCAGGAGCAGGTGATCTGGCAGGAGCTGCTGCCCGTAGGGGAGCCAGGTTGGAGCAGTTTTCTCCTGAGGGATGGACCCCGTGGTACGGACCCATATCTGGAGCAGTTCTGGAAGAGCTGCTGCCTGTGGGAAGCCCACGCCGGATCAGTTCATCAAGGACTGCATCCCGTGGGTGGGACCCCACAGCACAGGGGACAAGAGTGACCGAGAAGGAGCGGCAGAGAAGAAGTGCTGTAGACTGACCATAACCCCCATTCCCTGTTCCCCTGCGCCGCTCGGGGGGAGGAGGTGGAAAAGGGGTGGATGGGGGGGGAAGGTGCTTTTGGTTTTTTTTTCCTTTGTTTTCTCACTTCTCTCGCTTGTTAGTTGTAGGCAATAAATCTTACTATCTCCTTATGCCGAGTCTGTTTGCCCGTTACAATAATTATTGCGTGATTTTCTCGTCCTTATCTCAATCCTTGAGCCCTTTTCACATATTTTCTCCCCATTCCTCTTTGAGGAGGGGGAGTGAGAGAGCGGCTGTGGTGGAGCTCGGCTGCCCACTCGAGCGGAACCACGACAAAAAGGAACAATTGGAAGTACAGCATGTTTTATGGGAGAGTTCCATCTGCCTTGTGTGGCGGTAAAGAAAACCTCACACATTTGTACAGTGAGCTCAGGTACATGCACGTTTTATTGAACTTGTTACAAAATTTCAACCAAGTGGGTGCCTAGACATAAATAAGCAAGGCCAGACTAGTTTTACTAAAATACATATTTTTCTCACCTTGATAGGCATGCAAGAGGCTGCAATTGCCTGTGTATCAAGGACAATTTTAACAGCAAGACCATTCACCTCAGGGGACCACTCTCACTTTTTTATTTAAAAAAGGAGAAAAGAAACCCTAGCTTAAACATATGATGGCTTTATTATGTGAAATCCAATAGGAAATGAAGTAAGAATATCAGCTTGCTTTCATTTGAGTAGTTTCCTAGCAAGGGATTTTGTTTTAACTTGGAAGAGGGAAGTTGTGTCGGAGGCTCGCTGCCCTTCACCTAAACATCAGGACCTCAAATTTAATTGTACGAAGGTCGTTGGGTAAGCTGGGTGGTATGAAAGGTAGAGTAGGCTTGATGGGAACTGTCTTCCAGGGTTTGATTCAGGTTCTGCAACTTTGGAGGGGAATATTCAGCTGTAGAAGCAGAGGGAAAAGACCCCTCTGAAAGACTGCAGCACATCTATTGGTTTGCTGCTCATGTGCACATGGATGTGTGCATTTGTGTCTGTGCACACTCGCTCTATAAACCAGCTAAAATCCATTTTCATGGAGAGTTCAATGGAAAGTTAGCTTAAAAATGCAGTATATCATATTTCATGAATTTAATAGGGTTTTCATGATTTTACAAAGTGCTTCAACCAGACACTCATGGCTGGAGGCTGCACAGTAGGAGACCTGAAACACTGCATCTTTGATTTTCAACTCTTGCCAGAATCCATTGAATTTGATCCGGAATGACTATGCATCTTTGGAATGTACATTCACTTTTCTCTTGCCTTATCCAAATAAAAAAGGGAGGGGAAAAAAAGAGTCCTATGAGAATTCCATATGGAAACACTAAACTAGCATTATAAAGGTTTTCCTATAAACAAAATTACGGTCACTAATTTTGGACCCTTTGTCTCCCTCTTTTTAATATTTTACATACACTTTTTAAAAATAGATATATATATAAGCACAGGTGCACTTATACACATGAAAAATGAATTTATGTATTAGTTTGAGGTCCATTTGCAGTCTTTTTTTTTTTTTGAGTTTGCAGAACTCCTAACACAAGCAAACTTTCATCGTTCTGTGCACTAAATCCCCTGAAAATAAATATCCAGGGCAACTTCAAAAGCCCTTAATTAGAAACACATGTGTGGTGTTACAAATTTCTGGCTGAGGCGGCTGAGTTGTAATTTAATGTTATGATCTGCCATAAATATTATCCATAATAAGCAGACTTCATGTTGCACTTCTGTATGTCAGATAACTGCAATATTTTTGTCTGCTTTTGTTTAGTCACTAAACCTTAAGTGACATTTAAAATTAGGAAGGAAGGAAGGAAGGAAGGAAGGAAGGAAGGAAGGAAGGAAGGAAGGAAGGAAGGAAGGAAGGAAGGAAGGAAGGAAGGAAGGAAGGAAGGATCAGTTCTCCCACCAGGGAACTGAACATTTTTGTCTTCCTAGCTGTAAAGAGAGCTATTGATTTTGTTCTGTTTTCTTTGTTATACTTTAAAAATGTGGTAAACAGATAATAACGTGGAGATGATGGGGGAAGGGGAATAATAGGGATGGGAGGTTAGTGAGATGACTGCCGTTTTTGAACATGTTTCTGATAGCAGCTTCCTGGAATAAGTGCTGTGTTTCCTTCCCCAAACCCCTCACAACTCATTACTGCACGAAAACCCAGGTCATTTCTGTCCCTGTGCTATGCCTGACTGTCCTGGTTTCAGTTAGAACAGAATTAATTTTCTTCCTAGTAGCTGGTGGAATGCTGTGTTTTGGCTTAGGATGAGAAGAGTGCTGATAACACCCCGATGTTTTAATTGTTGCAGAGCAGTGCTTATACCAAGCCAAGGACACCTCAGACTTTTGCTCTGTCCTGCCAACAGGCAGGCTGGGGGTGCAGTAAGAGCTGGGAGGGGACAGACCCAGGACAGGTGACCCGAACTAGCCAAAGGGGTATTCCATACCATCTGACGTTGTGGTGTAAATGCCTGGAGTAACTAGGAAAATAAAACTAACATTCACATTTTTTGAGGAAAAGGTACAGCATTGAAGAGGCTTTCAGGGTAGGGCATAACTGCATTATTTGAGCGTTCCCTAGGCTCCCAACCTTTGATGCTATCGCGCTGGGGAAACTTGGTGTGCTAGCTCTAAGGAACAGCACGGAGTGTAGAGTGGAGTGGAGACACCACGGCTAGGCTCTGTAATCAGATGGGGCCTCGATTGTTCTTGTGCACACAGCTGCACTTTTTGCCACCCTAAGCCAAAGACCTGTCATGTTTTGACAAATGCTGTACCCTAGTGTACTTTTTGCTCATTATAATATCATTATAATACCAAAACACACCTCCATCCCAAAAGCTACCCGCCTCCAAGGTGCGACCACCCCTCACTGAGCATGCGCTCTGAATTTCTCGGAGCCTATTACTTTAAACGGAGACGGGAAAACTTTACACCAATCATAACTAAGATATGCTTGACTAGAGCCACTCAAGCTCCACCTAAAAGATAGAAAATAATATAAATTGGCCCAAGAGAAAGGGGATGTTAGGGAAGATACCACCGTCAGGGGAGATACCATCCCGAGGACAACATCCTTAGGACCTCCTGACTCTTGGGGTCAGTCGATGGGCTGAGCCTCTCTTCCCCCCCCATTGGGACGCCTTTGGGTGAGATCTAAATACTTGCTTATAAATCTCTATAGAGTCTTTGATCCTTTTAACGCGTTTATTTCTAGGCTGCGCACCTGTAACATCTATAACACCTGTAACATCTATAACACCTGTAACACCTGTAACATCTATAACATCTATAACATCTATAACATCTGTAACACCTGTAACATCTATAACATCTGTAACACCTGTAACATCTGTAACACCTATAAACACCTGTAACATCTATAACATCTATAACACCTATAACACCTGTGTATTTTATGCATACTAGCTTGCTTTGCAGACAGTCACTATCGCCGGCAATCCAAAAGAACCTGATTATCTGTTGCTGTAATAAACCATACTTGATTGCATTGTGATAACTCTCATTGAGTACAACGAGGGTGAGGGTGGTTATCCGTGATAGTTCAGTGTTCTGAATCTAACCAGACCCCCAGGCGGTTAATGCATTTTTGGTGAATGTCCGAGCGGACCCCCAGATGGTTAATGCGTTTTTGGTGAATGTCTGAACGGACCCCCAGGCCGTTAATGCGTTTTTGGTGAATGTCTGACTGGACCCCCAGGCGGTTAATGTGTTTTTGGTGAATGTCCGACTGGTTCAGTAACCTGAATCTGACCGGGCCCGTAATGGTTAATCAGCTACACCCCTTAACGCGACAGTAAAATTGGCGTAGTCGGCAGGATTGCTATGGATAAACTTCTGCAAAAATACAAGTGTGCCCCTTCCCAGGCGGGGAAGGAGTGGGCCCAAAGGTTTTGGAAAGATGAGGAAAAGGTGGTGGAGCGCATTGAGCAGTGTCAGGCTTCACGAAAGATTGGTCAAAGAAAGGGTAAAGGTGCGATTTGTGCTGTGTTAGGAGCCTGTTTGTCTTGTGCTCAGCAAGAAGCTAAGGAAACTCCTGCTCCCAAACTGATCTCTGATGCGGAACATACCGCTTTGAAATCAGAGAATGAAATATTGAAGTCATCATTGGCCTTTGAAAGGGAGACAGGAAAGGCATTAGGAGTCAGAGTGGATAAACTTGTGAGTGAAAATAATTATCTTAAACAATTGCTGGAGAGGGTTAGTCATCTGTTAACTAAAATACAGCCTTGTGCTCCGGTTAAGCAGATTCGTAGACTGTTGTATAATGTAGACCCCGAGAGCTGGGATGGTGATATTTGGTTTGACAGTGATGATGGTGTTGAAGAGATTTCTGATTCTGAACCTCAATCGATTTCCTTGAGACCTTTGGTTAAGACTGAGACTACTGTTGATGATAATGATGAAATCCGCACTACTGTGCGAACAATTCCGTGGTCACCGGCGGAGTTAATTAAAATACAGGAGAAGTTCTCAAGGCGACCAGGGGAATCAGAGGTGGAGTATGTGTGGCGAGTTTCTCTTGAAGGAGGAGATCGAATTATGTTGAGTGAGGAAGAAGCAGGTGGCTTTTGGGGACCTGGAGTGTTTTTAACCACCACACCAGGAGACCATAGCTACTCTATCACTGCACGAGCGGCATATTGGGCAGGTGGTATAGATCCCCAAGAGAGAGGGGAACCCCTGGAAATTAGAGCTACAGGCTATTCTGACCTGGCTGTAGCAGTACAAAAAGCAGCCTGTATTCAGGCGATATATGAAAGAGATGAATTTAGGAAATCCCCGATGTTGGCTCCCATTGATCCAGTTCGGTTAACTCCTCTCATTCGTGGACTCCCTGATTGTCTTAAGATGTTTGTAGCAAACACCCAGAATCGCATACAAGCTGCTCGTAGGGATGGTGACCGTGGTCGTAGGCGGAATCCAAACTCTCCTATTCCCACATGGAGTGAATTTGTCCAAGACCTAGATAAATACGGACGCCGAATGGGCTGGATTAATTCATCCAGTATTAAGCCCCAAGATCACTCTCGGCGAGTCCGGCAAATCCACACTAAAAATCCCAGATACCCTAATTTTAAAAACAGGTTCAAATTTAATAAAGAACGGGATGAGCTCTGGCGTAAGGCCCTAGCTTTGGGTGCATCCCGACCACTCATGCGTGGTGCCTCTGTAGATGACCTCCGTAAATTAGTCCAATCTCTAGGTAAGAAAGATGACCCAGATGGAGGGGATTGTCTAACAGGAAAAAATCCCGTCCGAAAGGAATGTACACCTTCAGCACCAAGCTTAATTGACAAAACAGAACCTCAGCAAAAAAACTCCTATCCCCGGGGAGGGCAGTGAGCCACCCTGCTCGGCGGGTATTAGCAATTCAATGGCTCTCTAATGAACAATCTGACCCTATCATTGCCATTCCTGTTGGACCCCGAAAAATATTGGTAAATTTTCTTATTGACACTGGGGCCCAAATGTCAGTAATTACACATGAGACCGCACAGATCCTGGGCATAACACCTGGTCGACGCAGGGTTAAATTTACAGGAGTCGATGGTGTGGAAAAACAATGCCCTACCGCAAAAATTTCACTCTGGTTGCCAGAGGAACAAAAATTAACCAGGGTAGAAGTATTAGTTGGTGCTGCATACACTAATATTTTAGGATTTGATGTACTGCGTGGTCGTATGTGGAAACTCCCTGATGGAACGATGTGGAGTTTCGCGACATATCAAAGGGATTCGGACACAGTAAAACTGAGCCTGCTACAAACATCTATACCCTTACCTCCCTCTAAAATTACTAACGTTCGGCAATATCCGTTGCCAACAGCAGCACTTATGGGGATTGACGGGGTGGTGACAGAATTGGAAGAAAGAGGCATTATTAAAAGGACCCATTCACCTTATAATTCACCAGTGTGGCCAGTAAAGAAATCAACTGGGCAGTGACGCTTCACCGTGGACTACAGATAGTTAAATGCTAACACCGCACCCTTAACTGCTGCAGTCCCAAACATAGCAGAAATAGTGACATTAATACAAGGCGCTGCCCATCCTTGGATGGCTGCTTTGGATGTTAAAGATATGTTTTTTATGATTCCTCTCCTTGAGCAGGACAAAGCTCAGTTTGCTTTCACCTGGAAAGGAATCCAATATACTTTTAATAGGCTTCCACAAGGATACAAGCATTCTCCCACAATTGCCCATAATACTTTGGCTAAAATTCTAGCAGAAATTCCTATTCCACCGGATAACACAGTATATCAGTATATAGATGATATCCTGATAGGGGGAAAGGATCAGGAAAGTGTAAGAGGCACAATGGAAAACATCCGGAAGACACTGACTGATTTAGGATTGGAAATCCCCGACTCAAAGTGCCAAGGGCCTGCACAGGAAGTTAAATTCCTGGGAGTATGGTGGGTAAATGGAGCTGCCTCTATTCCTCAGGACACGCTGGAAAAAATAGAACATGGACAAAGACCTTCTAGTGTAAAAGAATTACAACAAGTGTTGGGTGCTTTAAGTTATTGGCGTAAACATATTCCAGGTTTTGCTATCATTGCGCGTCCTCTGTATAACTTGCTTAGGAAAGGAAAATCATGGGAGTGGACTGAACAGCATACTAATGCAATAGAATTATTAATAAAGGAATTGAGGTTGTTCCAACAGCTTGGCCCCATACACCCTACTGACCCTATCCATGTGGAGTGGGGGTTCAGTGAACATGGCTCTCATTGTAACTTATGGCAAAGGGGGCCAGAGGGACCCGAGAGACCATTAGAATTCAGCTCCCACTCCTTCAATGATACTGAAAGAAGGTATTCGGATCTTGAGAAGGGATTATTGTCTCTAGTGCGAGCAGTGAAACAGACAGAGCAATTAAGGAGAAAACAGAATGTGATCGTCCGAGGACCTTTCCGTATCCTGGATGTAGTCCGTAAAGGAACAATACCACCTGCTGGCATTGCTCAGAAGCCCACGGTTCGTAAATGGTATGCCTATCTAGAAGGTATTAATGAGATTATGCCAATCACCGAGGGTAATACTAAAATATCCAAACTACAAAAGGATATAGATAGTACACTCCTGTTTCAGCTTCCACCGACCAAACCATCCCCGATCCAGGAAGCACCCCCTCTAAAGAAAGACAGTGATCTTACAGGAGTATGGTTTACAGATGCCTCGTCTCATAGGGAAAACAATAAGTGGAAATACAAGGCTGTGGCATTGGAAGTAGCAACAGGAGAGAAATTGATTGAAACCGGTGAAGGCAGTGCACAGGTAGGGGAACTCCGAGCAGTTTTATTAGCTGCACAACATGGTGCTACCCATATCTATACTGACTCATATGCTGTTTTTAAAGGAGCTACCGAGTGGATCGGTCACTGGGCAGTTAATGATTGGCAGGTAAATAGAGTTCCAGTCTGGCAGACCGAAAGTTGGAAACAACTGTTGGAGATAGGAAAGCAGCGAACACTACATCTAGGATGGGTAAAAGGACATGATCAGTCAAACACTGTAGCTGCCCAATTCAATCAGCAGGTAGATAGCCTCACACGGTTGCGACAAGTTGATGTCACTAATGATAACCAAGAGTGGGAACGGTTGCTAGAATGGTTACATGTTAAGCGTGGCCACACTGGACGGGCTGACTTATACCGGGAAGGTATAGCTCGAGGATGGCCTGTATCAGTCAAACTGTGTGAACAAGTGGTGACTGCCTGTTCCCAATGTCGCTTACGGCTTAACAAGGACCATCCGAGTAAGGCACCTCCCTTGCACATTCGAGACAGGAAAACATTGTGGCACTCCTGGCAGATTGATTACATCGGCCCATTGCGATCATCGGGAGGAAAAAAGTATGTTCTAGTAGGAGTAGAGGTAATATCTGGCCTCACTATGGCTGCTGCTTTTGCATCAGCTACTGGGGAAAACACGGTAAAAGGACTAAAAGGATGGTTTAGTACACTTCCCCTACCTGAAGAAATTCAAAGTGATAATGGCTCACATTTCACAGCTGCAGTGGTACAGGACTGGGCCAGAGAGGAAGGGATCCGATGGGTATTCCACACCCCCTATTATCCTCAAGCAAACGGTATTGTAGAACGCACTAATGGATTGGTTAAGCGTTTCGCAAATACTCACGAATCCGGATGGCATTTGCGGTTACATGACGCCATCTATCAATTAAATAATAGATGGAGTGGAGATGGCTGCCCCAAAATGAAAACCTTCTGTGCATCTTCTACCACCATCACTCCAAAGCACTACACTGAGATAGAAAAGCATCAAACTAAAATGAAAAAGCACCTTGTAGAATTTTCTCCTGGACAGCCCGTGTTGGTAAAAATGCCTCAGATTGGAACAGTACCCATGATACTGACTACTCCCAAAAATCCCTATGCATGGGAAGCTAAAGATTGCTCAGGAAAAATACACCGGATCAGCACCCGGTGGATATCACCTTCTTTCTAACCCTGCCGGTTGAATACAACCGAGCATATTTTTTCTTTCTTTTATGTTCACAGGAACCCTGAGCGAACAGCATATGGGCAGCTGGAAGATGATGAATCAACAGTCTGGATTAATAATACTATGCTCCGCCCTGACCCTGATGCAATCACTCCTGGTTTACAGCCAAGGAGACCCAGGCTGGCTGTGGTCCCAAGCCTATGTTAAATACACTGGGATGTTGGGAACGCAAGCCTTAAAAGAAAAATTAAACTTAGCTACCGTGGTTATGCATGGAACTGAGGTGTTTTTAAGACACGAGTGGGGCTGGGATGAGAGATGGCTTCCACTCCTAAAGGGAAGAATAGGAGAGGAAATTCAGGTGGGGTGTAGAATGGTCAATGGCTCAACTCATGAGAAAGCCACATCAATAACAGTATCTGGAAACAAAGTGGCAACAAAGTCCTGTACTACAGATGAGTGGGATTGCTGGTATAATTTTACCCTGATAGAACCCACTATTGTAACTTGTATATGGCAACAACACTGCTCAGGTTCAGGCCTGTCGCAGTCACGGTGTACAGGACTACTATTTAGATTCAAAATAGATGTGGTTGAACCTGATCCAACTACACCACCTGACCTAACTCCATACATTACATTTGATATACTGCAGTATGGAATTAGAAATATACCCAGTGATACCATAACACCTTATGACGATCCTTGGAATCATGCATTATCACGATACAGCGCAATCATTGGAACACCTCAGAACAAAAGGGGCCTAAATTTATCTACCTTAGTTCTACATGGAAACAAAATATTTTCAAAAGATGAATGGAGTTGGAACGATTCTCTAAAAATGGCTGAGCTTCAAGCCACATCTGGCCAGATAATACAAATTGGTTGTCGAATAACTAATGGATCCACTTATAATCGGCCGACTGAAATTAAGACAGTATACACTGATTCTACTAGACCACAAAATTATAGTACTGATTGTACCAAAATAACGGAACCAAATGTTGATTGCTGGTACAATTTTACTTTCACTAAACCTATAATTGTGTACTGTCTTTGGGGTTACAGAGGCACAGAAATATTATTTGAATTCATGGTTAATACAGAAACATCATCGACTACAAAGGATAAGAAGCCTCTGCCTCCACAGATACTTGAAAATGAACCGACTCAGCCCCCCATTGGTCTAACTCCCTCCATCTTCAATACAGGTCCTTACATAATTAAGAATGTGGGGCAACAACAAATTCTCTTTAACCCTAGTTGGTCCCTAAAAAGGGTAGAGCTAGCGCTACACATTAATATCTCTGAAATTAACCCAAAATGTACTACCTTTCTGAGAACTGCCTACACCGGCTGGTTAGCATGGTTACATGGACGTTCCCTAAAACAATCTCAGCGCATGCCACGGGATGCAACTGGGTTATTGGGGACAGGATTAGGTATATTAAATAGCATCGATGCTGAGGTTTTAATGAGTAGAGTAACTGCTACTACAGATGACCTAAGGAAACTGGAACAACCAATAAAATCATCCTTATTGGCTTTAGGAGCAAATCAATGGCTTCTATCGGATATTTTACCCCATTGGGAACAAATTGAGGAAAATGATCATCAATTAATTGTAAATGCCCTTGGAAAAGCCCAAGGCAATACCTCCCTTGCCTTGAGCTGTATCCAAGCACAGTTATGGATACAATCTGTAGCAGCAGCTATAATTAGAGAGGGAGAAGGAGGAACTTTGCCCACTGAAATTCGAAAATTGATTTGGGATAACGCTTCAGAATTTGAAAAAGAATTTCAAGCATGGTGGCAATTAGTCAACTTTACCCATTATGCAGAAAATGATAAAATTGTTGCCTTTGTACTTACTATAAGCAATGCCACCGTATACAATGTATATCCAATCATTGCATTAGGACTCAATCATAATGGAACTATACTTTATCCTAAAGAGCATAAAGTATGGGCCCATCAAAAGGGAGGAAAGTGGCAAACAATTGATGTAAATGCATGTATTGTGCGTGAACAAAAAGGTTTCATCTGTGAAAGTAACACGCTGGAATCCCAAGACATTTGTCTTGACACTGAGCAAAATATTTGCCACTTTGAGATACATCCTAATGAGACCCTTGAAACTGTACTTGTATATATTGGGAAAGGTTGTGTTTGCATGAGGACTCATTGTGATTCTATAGTCGTAGATAATGCAGTGGTAGATATCAATAATCACTCTAATGTTTGTGTTTGCAATTTTACCAAAATTCTAGGATGTGATTTTAAATACTCAGCTCCTGTCACTTCTTATCAACTTATTGCATCTAATTATATTCTGCTTCATGAACTGCTGCCTACTCCTATTGGAATGAACCTTACCTTGGTGAAGAAATTGCTGGTACATGAGGACCTGAAGCAGCTGATGACACGGGTCCAAGAAAATGGACAAAAGACTCTGATTACTGTCCATCATGATGCACAAGAAATACATCGAGTGATGGAAAGAGTGCAGAGAGATGAGAGACACCGTTGGTGGGACACTTTGTTTGGATGGTCGCCAGCTGCCAAGGGAATCTTCAACAAGATGCTTCACCCTGTTATTGTTCTGCTAATACTCACTGTATTATGTTTTATACTGACAATTAGTTTGTATGTTAAACTCTGGTTTATGATGAAACGCTTAACATCTCTACACAATGTACATACACTCGATAAACCTCAATCCGAGAATGTATGTGATATCCCCGACATATTCCAACTGTCGTGAAGCTTGAGTGACTATAGTCACGGGGTGGATTATGTGGTGTAAATGCCTGGAGTAACTAGGAAAATAAAACTAACATTCACATTTTTTGAGGAAAAGGTACAGCATTGAAGAGGCTTTCAGGGTAGGGCATAACTGCATTATTTGAGCGTTCCCTAGGCTCCCAACCTTTGATGCTATCGTGCTGGGGAAACTTGGTGTGCTAGCTCTAAGGAACATCACGGAGTGTAGAGTGGAGTGGAGACACCACGGCTAGGCTCTGTAATCAGATGGGGCCTCGATTGTTCTTGTGCACACAGCTGCACTTTTTGCCACCCTAAGCCAAAGACCTGTCATGTTTTGACAAATGCTGTACCCTAGTGTACTTTTTGCTCATTATAATATCATTATAATACCAAAACACACCTCCATCCCAAAAGCTACCCGCCTCCAAGGTGCGACCACCCCTCACTGAGCATGCGCTCTGAATTTCTCGGAGCCTATTACTTTAAACGGAGACGGGAAAACTTTACACCAATCATAACTAAGATATGCTTGACTAGAGCCACTCAAGCTCCACCTAAAAGATAGAAAATAATATAAATTGGCCCAAGAGAAAGGGGATGTTAGGGAAGATACCACCGTCAGGGGAGATACCATCCCGAGGACAACATCCTTAGGACCTCCTGACTCTTGGGGTCAGTCGATGGGCTGAGCCTCTCTTCCCCCCCCATTGGGACGCCTTTGGGTGAGATCTAAATACTTGCTTATAAATCTCTATAGAGTCTTTGATCCTTTTAACGCGTTTATTTCTAGGCTGCGCACCTGTAACATCTATAACACCTGTAACATCTATAACACCTGTAACACCTGTAACATCTATAACATCTATAACATCTATAACATCTGTAACACCTGTAACATCTATAACATCTGTAACACCTGTAACATCTGTAACACCTATAAACACCTGTAACATCTATAACATCTATAACACCTATAACACCTGTGTATTTTATGCATACTAGCTTGCTTTGCAGACAGTCACTATCGCCGGCAATCCAAAAGAACCTGATTATCTGTTGCTGTAATAAACCATACTTGATTGCATTGTGATAACTCTCATTGAGTACAACGAGGGTGAGGGTGGTTATCCGTGATAGTTCAGTGTTCTGAATCTAACCAGACCCCCAGGCGGTTAATGCATTTTTGGTGAATGTCCGAGCGGACCCCCAGATGGTTAATGCGTTTTTGGTGAATGTCTGAACGGACCCCCAGGCCGTTAATGCGTTTTTGGTGAATGTCTGACTGGACCCCCAGGCGGTTAATGTGTTTTTGGTGAATGTCCGACTGGTTCAGTAACCTGAATCTGACCGGGCCCGTAACAGTTAATCAGCTACACCCCTTAACGCGACAGACGTCATACTAAACAATATATAGGGGTGGCTAGCCGGGGGGAGGGGGCCGGACTGCTCGGGGTTAAGCTGGGCATCGGTCAGCGGGTGGTGAGCAATTGCATTGTGCATCACTTGTTTGTACATATTATTAGTAGTAGTACTATTATCATCATTGTATTATTATTATTATTATTATTATTATTATTATTTTCCTGTCTTATTAAACTGTCTTTATCTCAACTCACGGGCTTCACTTTCCATTTCTCTCCCCCGTCCCAGAGAGGGAGGGGGGAGGGTGAGCGAATGGCTGTGTGGTGTTTAGCTGCCGGCCGGGTTAAACCACGACAGTCTTTTTGGTGCCCAACGTGCGGCTCGAAAGGTTGAGATAACGGCAGATCTGACCAGAGTGTGTTAAACTAAAATTGGTGTAAGTATTAGACCTGCTTAATAGTCACTTGTCATAATGCTGATTGCTTTAATCTCAACTCTGCTGCGCCTGTTTTCCAAATTGAGTATTATAGTACATTATTTTCCGTATTTGCTCTCTGTCATGTTGTTTATTCTCTCCGGACCCTGGTTTCAGATCATTATGGTACTGAGTGTTGTAGCAATGGCTTATGAGACGATGAGATATCTGGTCATGACTCTAACTTGGTATTTGTACTCAGTAACATCGTCGACTCTGTACTTTGGAAACTGTATCTTGGAAACTATTAGCAATTATACCTATTGTTTTTCTCCATTAGGGAGTCAATCTGTGGAGGGAAAGGAGAAGATATTTTTTCTTACTTGATTACTCTCCCTTTCTCCTTCACCACCCCTGTATCCTCCTGGATCACTATGCCTTCCTCCTTCACCACCCTCTTACCCTCCAAGCTTGCTACAATAGCTCTCCAAGATATTGAATATCCTTGGGATACTCAGACCAGCATAGTCTTGTTGTTCTGCCTCCTGAATGCACTTCAGGTTCTGCTTAAAGTTAAACAACTACTTAGGAAGCTCATCCGGAGATCTGCCCGGAGGCAGTATAGTTGTGGGTGGCAGGGAGTATGGGAGGATATGGGCAGGCATCTAGAGCAGTTGGCACCCCCAGTGTTTTGGAAATTCACCCCTGAACAACTGCAAAATCCTCAAAAACTGGCAGAATGCTTGAGAAAAAGGTGTCATGATTCTGGCAGTTCCAAAGTAACACAAATCATTGTAACATGCTGGGGCCTGGCTCATGCCTATCGAGCTGCCATTGATACTGCTATCAATTTAGTGACAGACCCTGCAGCCACTCCAAGCCCTGTGACAGATCCAACGGCCACTGTGACCCCTACGGTGGACTCTGCAGCCGCTCCAGTCCCAGTTCCTGCAGCCACTTCAGTCCCAGCTCCTGCAGCCACCCCAGTTCCAGCTCCTGCAGCCGCTCCAGTCCCAGCTCCAGTTCCAGCTCCTGCAGCCGCTCCAGTTCCAGCTCCTGCAGCTGCTCCAGTCCCAGCTCCTGCAGCTGCTCCAGTCCCAGCTCCTGCAACTGCTCCAACTTCAGTTCCTGCAGCCACTCCAGCTCCAGTTCCTGCAGCTGCTCCAGCTCCTGCAGCCACTCCAGCTCCTGTGGCTGGGTCAGAGAAAAGAGCTGTAGCAGTGCAAGTTGACCCTGCAGAGGGTATTCCAACCCCTGTGGCAGACCCTGTAACGGGGTCAGAGAAACGAGCTGTAGCAGTGCAAGTTGACCCTGCAGAGGGTATTCCAACCTCTGTGGCAGACCCTGTAACAAGGTCAGAGAAACGAGCTGTAGCAGTGCAAGTTGACCCTGCAGAGAGTATTCCAACCTCTGTGGCAGACCCTGTAACAAGGTCAGAGAAACGAGCAGTAGCAGTGCAAGCTGCCCCTGTAGAGAAGGTGAAAAAATGGTATAGAGATTCAGGTCGTTTAGAACGCAGAGAGTCTTCTGACAAATCTAGGTATAGAGACGACGGAGACGACGACGACGCTGGGCCATCAAGGGTTCAGGAGGAGGAAGATGAGGATGCTGAAAAATCAACAGTAACTACCCGAAGCCTAAACGAGCGTGAGTTACGAGATGTGCGAAAAGATTTTGGTCGCTGTATAGGTGAGCAGCTTGTCACCTGGCTGCTCCGATGCTGGGACACTGGAGCCAATTGTGTGGAATTAGACAGCAGGGAAGCCAAGCGACTGGGATCCCTTGCTAGAGACGCAGGCATTGACAAAGCAATTGCAGATGGAGCACAATCTCACAGCCTCTGGAGGCGTCTCCTCTCAGCTGTGAGGGAAAGGTAGCCCTTCAAGGAAGAACTTTTATGTCTACCAGGCAAGTGGACCACTATGGAGAAGGGAATCCAGTACCTGAGGGAATTAGCCGTACGGGAAGTGATTTATGAGGATCCAGACCTCAGACAAACATCCAAAGATCCAGATGAAGTCAGGTGTACACGACCCATGTGGCGGAAGTTTGTACAGAGTGCACCATCATCATATGCCAGCTCATTGGCAATAATGGCCTGGAAAGAGGATGAGGAACCCACAGTGGATGAAGCGGCTAAACAACTCCGGCAGTACGAAGAAAGTCTCTCTTCTTCCTTACAGGCCTGCGTCTCAGCTGTGGAGAAACTTTCTGAAAAGGTTCACCAACTTGAAGAGAGATTATTCTCCTCCGCACCTGTACAAAGCAGTGTCTCAGCTATCAGGGGTAGGCGTTCACCCACACAAGGAAGACGATATGGTGGGTACTCACCCCGTGCCACCCTGTGGTTTTACTTACGAGACCACGGAGAGGACATGAGAAAATGGGATGGAAAATCTACCGCAACCCTAGAGGCACGGGTACGTGAGTTGCAAAAGAAAACAATCAAGAAAAAGGGATTCTCTGAAAAGTTTGCTGCTCCAACTTCCAGCAGACAGTCCTTCAAACACAGAAATGAAGAAGATTCTGACCAGGATTAGGGGGGCCCTGCCTCCAGCCAGGGGGAGGAAAGGGACAATCGAGTTTATTGGACTGTGTGGATTCGATGGCCTGGCACGTCAGATGCACAGAAGCATAAGGCTTTAGTAGACACCGGTGCACAATGTACTGTAATGCCATTGAGCTATAAAGGACCAGAGCCCATCTGTATTTGTGGAGTGACAGGGGGATCTCAGCAGTTGACTGTATTGGAGGCTGAAGTGAGTCTGACTGGGAATGAGTGGGAAAAGCACCGCATTGTGACTGGCCCGGATGCTCCGTGTATCCTTGGCATAGACTATCTTAGAAGAGGATATTGCAAGGACCCAAAAGGGTTCTGGTGGGCTTTTGGTATAGCTGCCTTAGAGACAGAGGGCATTAAACAATTCTCTACCTTGCCTGGTCTCTCAGAGGACCCCTCTGTTGTGGGGTTGCTGAGGGTCGAAGAACAGCAAGTGCCAATTGCTACCACAACTGTGCACCGGCGGCAATATCGCACTAACCGAGACTCCCTGATTCCCATCCATAAGCTAATTCGTCAATTGGAGAGCCAAGGAGTGATCAGCAAGACTCATTCACCTTTCAATAGTCCCATATGGCCAGTGCGAAAGTCTAATGGCGAGTGGAGACTAACAATGGACTATCGTGGCCTGAACGAAGTCACGCCACCACTGAGTGCTGCAGTGCCGGACATGCTGGAACTTCAGTACGAACTTGAATCGAAGGCAGCCAAGTGGTACGCCACAATTGATATCGCTAATGCATTTTTCTCCATCCCTCTAGCAGCAGAGTGCAGGCCACAATTTGCCTTCACTTGGAGGGGAGGCCAATATACTTGGAATCGGCTGCCCCAGGGGTGGAAACACAGCCCTACCATTTGCCATGGACTGATCCAGTCTGCGCTAGAGCAGGGGGAAGCTCCTGAACACCTGCAGTACATCGATGACATTATTGTGTGGGGTGACACAGCAGAGGAAGTTTTCGAGAAAGGGAAGAAAATAGTCCAAATCCTTCTGAAAGCCGGTTTTGCCATAAAACAAAATAAAGTCAAAGGACCTGCACGAGAGATCCAGTTTTTAGGAATAAAATGGCAAGATGGACATCGTCAAATCCCAATGGATGTGATCAACAAAATAACAGCTATGTCTCCACCAACTAACAAAAAAGAAACACAGACCTTCCTAGGTGTCATGGGGTTTTGGAGAATGCACATCCCAAATTACAGTCTGATTGTAAACCCTCTCTACCAAGTAACCCGTAAGAAGAATGAGTTTGAATGGGGCCCTGAACAACGACAAGCCTTTGAACAAATCAAGCAGGAAATAGTCCATGCAGTAGCCCTTGGGCCAGTTCGAACAGGACCAGATGTAAAGAATGTGCTCTACACTGCAGCCGGGGAGAACGGCCCCACCTGGAGCCTCTGGCAGAAAGAACCTGGGGAAACTCGAGGTCGGCCCCTGGGGTTTTGGAGCCGGGGATACAGAGGATCTGAGGCCCGCTATACTCCAACTGAAAAGGAGATATTGGCAGCTTATGAAGGAGTTCGATCTGCTTCGGAGGTGGTCGGTACTGAAGCACAGCTCCTCCTAGCACCCCGATTGCCAGTACTAGGCTGGATGTTCAAGGGAAGGGTCCCCTCTACGCATCATGCAACCGATGCTACGTGGAGCAAGTGGGTTGCACTGATCACTCAGCGGGCTCGAATAGGAAACCCCAGTCGCCCAGGAATATTGGAAGTGATTATGGACTGGCCAGAAGGCAAATACTTTGGGATATCATAAGAGGAGGAGGTGGTGGGTCGTGCTGAAGAAGCCCCACTGTACAACCAGTTACCAGAGAATGAAAAGAAATATGCCCTGTTCACTGATGGGTCCTGTCGTATTGTGGGGAAGCATCGGAGATGGAAGGCTGCTGTATGGAGTCCTACACAGCGAGTGGCAGAAGCTGCTGAGGGAGAAGGTGAATCGAGTCAGTTTGCAGAAGTGAAAGCCATTCAGCTGGCTTTAGACATTGCTGAATGAGAAAAATGGCCAGTTCTCTATCTCTACACCGATTCATGGATGGTAGGAAATGCCCTGTGGGGGTGGTTACAGCAATGGAAGCAAAACAACTGGCAGCATAGGGGCAAACCCATCTGGGCTGCTGCTTTGTGGCAAGACATTGCTGCTCGGGTAGAGAACCTGGCTGTGAAAGTACGCCACGTAGATGCTCATGTGCCCAAGAACCGGGCTACTGAAGAACATCAAAACAACCAGCAGGTGGATCAGGCTGCTAAGATTGAAGTAGCTCAGGTGGACCTGGATTGGCAGCATAAAGGTGAATTATTTATAGCCCGATGGGCCCATGACACCTCAGGCCATCAAGGTAGAGATGCAACATACAGATGGGCTCGTGATCGAGGGGTGGACCTGACCATGGACGCTATAGCACAGGTTATTCATGACTGTGAAACATGTGCTGCAATCAAGCAAGCCAAACGGTCAAAGCCTCTTTGGTATGGAGGACGATGGCTGAAATATAAATATGGAGAGGCCTGGCAGATTGATTACATCACACTCCCTCAAACTCGCAATGGCAAGCGCCACGTACTTACAATGGTGGAAGCAACCACCGGATGGCTGGAAACATATCCTTTGCCTCATGCCACCGCCCGGAACACTATCCTGGGCCTTGAAAAGCAAGTCCTATGGCGACATGGTACCCCAGAGAGAAGAAAGTCAGACAATGGAACTCATTTCCGAAACAACGTTATAGACACTTGGGCCAAAGAACATGGTATTGAGTGGGTGTATCACATCCCCTATCATGCACCAGCCTCTGGGAAAGTTGAACGATACAATGGACTGTTAAAGACTACATTGAAAGCAATGGGCGCTGGGACATTCAAAAACTGGGATACGCATTTGGCAAAGGCCACCTGGTTAGTCAATACTAGGGGATCTGCCAACCGAGCTGGACCTGCCCAATCAAACCTGTTACGTACTGTAGATGGGGATAAAGTTCCTGTAGTGCATGTAAGAAATATGCTGGGTAAAACAGTCTGGGCTACTCCCGCCTCAGGAAAAGGCAAACCTATTCGTGGAATTGTTTTCGCTCAGGGACCTGGATACACTTGGTGGGTGATGCAAAAGAACGGAGAGGTCCGGTGTGTACCGCAAGGAGATTTAATACTGGGTGAGAATAGCCCATGAACTGAATTGTACCATGTTAATTACTATATAATACTATATGTTATCACTACTATGACTACTGTAGGTGACTAATTAGAATGTCTGGAAAAGAGTGTAACCTGAGCATGACATAAGTGGTATGGAATAAGGGGTGGATAGATGTCCTGGTTTCAGTTAGAACAGAATTAATTTTCTTCCTAGTAGCTGGTGGAATGCTGTGTTTTGGCTTAGGATGAGAAGAGTGCTGATAACACCCCGATGTTTTAATTGTTGCAGAGCAGTGCTTATACCAAGCCAAGGACATCTCAGCCTTTTGCTCTGTCCTGCCAACAGGCAGGCTGGGGGTGCAGTAAGAGCTGGGAGGGGACAGACCCAGGACAGGTGACCCAAACTAGCCAAAGGGGTATTCCATACCATCTGACGTCATGCTAAACAATATATAGGGGTGGCTAGCCGGGGGGAGGGGGCCGGACTGCTCGGGGTTAGGCTGGGCATCGGTCAGCGGGTGGTGAGCAATTGCATTGTGCATCACTTGTTTGTAAATATTATTATTACTTTCCTATTATCACCATTGTATTATTATTATTATTATTATTGTTATTATTATTTTGTTATTATTATTTTCCTGTCTTATTAAACTGTCTTTATCTCAACTCACAGGCTTCACTTTCCATTTCTCTCCCCTGTCCCAGAGAGGGAGGGGGGAGGGTGAGCGAACGGCTGCGTGGTGTTTAGCTGCCGGCCGGGTTAAACCACGACACTGACCAAGGGGCAGTTGTCTATCATACTGCAGGAAGTTGAGGATTGAGGAGAAAATTTTGTATGCTAGTTTTAAGCATTGTTTGTGATTTGGTTCTGCAGCCTTGTTATGGCCTATCTATGAGTGTGTATATATATATGTGTGCGTGTGTGGAAGGAGAGGGTAACAAACCAGCTGGTAAATTTACAGTACAAATATACAGCTGTAAGGATTATGCACTGGTTTCCTAAATGTGTGTGCAATGATGCAGAAATAGCATGGGGCCATGGAACAAGTCAACAGCCTCATGTATAAAAAGGCAGTGCAGTTTTGGACTTCGACCAAGAGCGCAGGCTGCATGGTTTTTCTCTTTGCAGAGTGTTCGGCCCCCCCCCCCCCCCCCCCACACACACACCTATTTAAAATGACAAGGCTTATCTGGTGCTCATGACTTCAGGTATCTGAGCTGTGCTTCAGCAGGCTTTCTGTGCAGCCACATCTTTTAGCCATGTGCAGGAAAGCTGCTCCCTCCCAGGCTCACGATCCTAGACAGAAGACGTTGTGTGTCCTCAGCCTACGCTCCCTCCAGCAGTCTGAGCATCTCCCACATTTTCTCCCACTCAAACAAACTTTTGGGTTGGAAACTGCTTTTATTCCTGATCCAAAAAAACTACTGCAAGAATGAGCAAAAGTCTCCGTCAAAGAGCCCAGGGTGTGGACATGTCTCCTTTATTGACTGCAGCGGCTCGACAGAATATGTGGCTCCTGCAGCTACATGCTGACAGAGCTATTCAGAGCAGGAAAGTGGTGAGCTTAATGGCTTCAAGCTGCAGGCACTATGGGGCCAGATAGAAGGCAAATGAATAGCTGGAAACAGCACACCCTGTGGGCAGGATCGCGAGCAGTCATTTGGCAGCATGGCATGGCTCCCTGTCTGTTCAGCTTTCACCAGGCTCTCTGAGTGCCTGACTGGCTGTGGCTACTGCTGCAGGGCAGACACTGGGGTGCCTAGGGCAGCATTTCCTCCCAGAAGATGTCAAGCCCTCATAGGAACAGCAGTTGATTCCCATGGCAGCAGGAGGAACTGCAAATCCAGCTCTCCAGGGTTTCCTTTGCAAGATCCTCTGTCTCAGCTCTGCCCCTCATTCCTGGGATGCCTATATGCGATTTTTGCCTATGCTGTTGCAAAGTCTTGAGTTGGATCACATCCTATCAGGTCATTTAACTCACATCAGATACAGCAAATTGCAGGTCAGATTTGTTCCCTGTGCTAACTCTCCTCAGCCCAGCCAATTTACACAGTGATGAATTTGGCTACCTCCTTTTCCTCTTTAGGTGCTACAGAGCAGAAACAAGGCATGAGGATGTAAACCTTCCAGGTGATAGGTAATCTCTGAAAGTCTGCCAAGCTACTTTGTAAACTTCAGCTATATAGGAGAGAAGTTAAAAGCTATAACGATGCCCATCAGTTCCCATGATGGATATGCTGCTCCATTTCTGACTGTGTTGAATGTCTCCAACCAAACCTTTTATTAAAGTCCTGGAAATAAAATACCTCTACATCCCCCTTACCCCTTCCATCTTCTACTTTCTGGAACTAGAAGTGCCAAGATATGGAGAGACTGATGTCGAGACATTTCTCCCAGAAGTGATGGAAATACCCATTTCTATGTGACTGCCAGGATCAATTTGTAGGCTGGGAGTGTTCAGATAATGCCTAGAGACCTGCAGAGCTGCCAGTGCTTCTCTGAATGTAATCAGCACTCAGAGTCATCTCCAATAAACACTTACAGAGGCACTGTGTGTTTCTTTGGGCCATGTACCAAACAAACCGTAAACCTAGTACTTAAAAATATATCACTGGGGAAGAGTTTCTAAGTCCTCGTTTCATTGAGTTATTTAACTCTTCACAAGTGCCTTCCAGCCAGGGATCAAGAAATTATTCAAAAATATTAATCTTTCCAGTGTTTCAGAGCAACTTTCCAAAGTCTCCCACTGCCACCCCCCAGCTCTGGCTGACTGCTGGGCTGCAGGTGAATTCCTGGACTGGAGCAACATGACACTTTTGGAAGCCGAACTTCTCTCCCATGTGTCTTCTTTTGCAATCAATTATTTGGGTGACTGTGGCTGCAGGTAGGATGAGGATTACCTGGCACATCCCCCTACAAGGAAACTTTGAAAAGCTATGTGTGAAAGACAGGTTGAGAGACACAAAGCGAGAAGGTGCTTTTTTCAGCCAAGGTCAAATGCTCATAGAGAGTTTGAACTAAATGGGAGCTCTGATTTCTTGTGGCCTGGCCCTGTGCCCCCTACTCCTCTGCCTGCTCCTTGTCCTGTCCAGAGCTGAAAGAAGAGCCAGCCATGGAAGTGCCCCAAGTACAAGGTCTGTGGGACTGACCAGCTATGCTCTTCCCAGGGAAAGAGCTACCCAAGTGTGGCTGTGAGAGGCTCATCTTAGTCAGGAGGTGAACAGGACTTTGTGGCAGGTTGTCAGATGTCCGCCAGCTGTTCCCTCTCGCCCTGGCTCCACCCATAACCATGTACGCATTTCACTCAGAATTTTGAAAGAGCAACAAAAAAAATGATTATTTAGGAAGAACCTCACAATTTGAGATTTTACAGCTTTGTGATTAGTCTCTGTTGGCCTACAAAGGCTTTTCACAATGAAGGGAGGGAAAAAAAAATCTGAAACAGCAAATTTATTCCACTGGCTACTCGTTCTTTCATCTTCATTGCTTCACATCTCTGTAGTTTGTCCTTTCTGCCACCAAAGTCTTAGTAGGCTTTTGGTCAGATGTGAAACCAGGCCATCCTGGATACTGTTATGGTGGTGGTTCTTCCTTTGGGTTGGCTTAGATTCAATTTAGCAGGAGCACAGTTGCTAGTGCTGCCATAATCCAAAGCAGAATTTCTATTTAAACGTCATAACATATGGTTTGTCTTGACCAGCTGTCCTGAAACCACAGAGATTAGTCATGTCCCTCACCCTGCTAAACTGCACATTGTCTGGCAAAAGGGTCACTTGTGTGCATGCACAAGACTGAGCGATGTGCTCCACGTGGACTGCAGAGACTTGCTATCCCCAAACACTCTTTTTTTAGGACACCAATAGGTGGAGCTGAAAAACAACGCAGAGCACACAAGTGAATGCATACACGGGTTGGTTTGCTTTTCTGTGGATCTGGAAGGGACTGAACTGGTGGAATGACAGACATGTAATTGTATAGGGCATACGGGACACAGGACTGCTCCAGAGTAAGGTGAAGGAGCATTAGGAAAATAATTAGATGCATGGAAATTTTCATCTGGGGCAAAATATCTTTTCTCAGTCTACAGAACTCTCCACAGTATGTTCATTTGATTTAATTTCTACATGTACAGTACCAAAATATTAAAATATATATATATATATTTTCTTGGTAAATCACCTACAGAATGAATTTTATGATACAATTTTGCATACCTAGTTTAGACTAGACAATCATTGGAGTGCTTCGTGCATCAGAGATGTCCACCTTGGCATGATCTAGATCTCAGTTACAGCAGGTCAGTCAGGTGTATTTAAAATCTCCCTCCAGCTAAGTAGATCATTTTGTGAAAAGAATCCTTAGTATTCCATGTAAATAAGGATTCTCATGTCATGGTTTGCTTAGTCTACTAATCAAAACATGTAGCTCTGAGCACTTTGCATTTAGTGCAGCTTATGAAAATCAAGCATCATTATTGCCATCTGATACATTATCACCAGCAGCCATATAATGGGCAAAATGTTCCTGGGTTGGAACGAGAGCAATTTATGATTCTAAATTATTATGCATAAAGAAGGAAAAGTGCAGCTGGATATTCATTAGATGCATTCAGTTTAATGTATTGAAAACAGTAAAGAATATGTTTTAATTAATAAGCCAAACGTACATGGCATGGAATCTGTAAAGAGCCCACAGAGCTCTGCTGTGCTCTTGTACCTATGGGAACTGAGACGGCAAAGCTCCTCTCTCAGGGGGGAGTCAACCTGCATTCATGCACGGACCAGAATTCACCTACTTCTCTTGTTTCTGTTTTATTGCCAGAGGTGGCTGATTCTGTCCTTCAGACCCACTAGAGACACAAAACACATCTAACGTTTTTATGTGCCTCAGCGTTTGGTCATCCAATCTGCAAATCATTACTGACTTTAGTTTCAGGAGGAAGATAGATAGTGTGTTCCAAAAATCAGGACCTTTGCTCAAATTGTTTTAAGAAATGGCAATTAAGAATCATTAAAAAGACATTAAAAACATTGTGAGCCTTGCCTGTGCTGCAGTGTTGGAAGGAATGAATAGGAAAAAGCAGGACATTGACAACCGTGGAGGAGTTCAAGTCACAAAATGACCTTCGAAATTAAAACCCCATCACTGAAATTTCCCTTAAGAGTTTGAAAATGAACTGAAGATATCTACCAAATTTATTTCTTGTGAGGGGTTCCTAAAAAGACCCTTATTGGAAGTGTGGAATAATGAACAACTATTAAAGTTACTGTTGGAACTGAAACTTTCATTCTAGTTCAAAATGTTTTTTGAAGGATTTTTTTGTTACCTGGAGTTAACCAAGTTTGCTATAAGTTTGCAGAGAGTGAATCACCTTGGAAAGTCTGAGCAAAATTTCCATGGCTGCCATCATGCAAGGGCACATGAAATGTATTACCAAATTATAAGATTTTTTAACATAGTTTTTATCTCACAGCAACTAGCTCAAAATCACTCAGTGCTTGCAGTTTGTAATATGAGTTGAATCTTCTTGATTTTTCTGATGTTTAGTTATTTGAAATAAAGGAAGGGGGGTGGGTTACAGTTTTATATTCTTTATATTCATAGTAGCCCTCAGAGTCCCTCATCAAAACCAGGCTTCATTAGGCATGGCCTTTCCCCAAAAGTTCCACGAGCCAGGTGTGAAATGTAGCAGCATTTCTGACCATCAATCCCAACGGACTGAGCAGCACAATTAATGAAACTGTGTTTCTTGTGGATGGATCTCAGGTTTGAACCCTCTAATCAAAGAAGCGCACCAACCGAAGCTTTTCCATAGTTGCAATATGAATAATGTCTCTCTCCAGCATGGATTCTCCAGTATCTGATAAAGGGTAACAGGAGCCTGTCTTATTCTGGCTGGTGCAACTAATCAAGCCCTGTCTTCCCCCAGGTTGTAAATTTTCATTAAACCTGTACAATTCTATCAAATTGTGTTGAAAAAGGTTCAAAAGTTGTCAGAAGGACACAAAGAGATGAGCTGATGCACACATAGCTGGGATTGTGTAAGTCCTTTTTTTTTTCTTTGGAAAGCAAGATAGGAATATTCTCAGCAGGTGGATTTTAATGCAGAAAATGGCTCTTTATAGAAATCTTTATGCTCTTTTGTATCTTATAAAGAGATGCAACTTGGCTTTGCTCTTCTGTATGATTTATAACTTATATGGGAATGAGTGTTTAAAAGTATCCTGCCAAGGATTTTCAACAGTCGCCCTTCTTCCCTTTACAAGTTTTCTAAATTTTTGATGAACAAAAGCTCACTGAAAGATTTATATTTTTTATCTCTAGTATTTTGCTGCTTGTTCTTGCTGAGACTTTTCATGAAGAATCTTTGAGCTGTTTCACAAAGACTGTGTGAATCAGTTTGTGTTAGTGTTGAAATTTTAAAACAGGCTTTCTAAAGATTAGTTTTACTTAACACTCATGTTAAGTAAATGGTTAACAAAGGTTCCCCTTTCAGTTACCCTTCACTAGATAGTCCTCCAGCCTAGTCATAACCTATATTGCAAACATATTGCAAACATATATTGCAAAACCACAGAATGGTTAGGACATTGTCATTCATCAACACTAGCTTCTCTCCTACATTGTTCCTTAAACTTCTGATGATTGTTTTTGCTTGTTGTTTGTTTGATATTATCTCTGTTCTGCAGTACGTTTTGCACCTATGTTCTCTCCAAAAACTGCAGTGCTGGACCAACCTCCTTCACTGACTTCTTATTTGTCACACTCAGCAATAAAAAGTGGAAAAGGGGAAGGAGAGAGGGGGGCTCTCTTCGTGGAAGCGTCCATCCTCCTGAATAACCGCTACACGGTCCTTCCCAGGACATGGCTGAACATCGCTCATTGAAGAGAAGTAGAGAGTAGCTGCTTTTTTTTTTTTTTTTTTCTCTCTCTGTGGTTCCATGAGGCCTTTGCTTTTTTGTTGTTGTTGTTGTTTCTTTTTTTTTTTCTTCTTTTTTTTTTTTCCTCTCCCTTTTTCCTTTAATTAAATTATCCTTATCTCAAACCTTGAGCTCTCTGTGTTGTATTTTCTCCCCCTTCCCCTTTGAGGAGGGGGAGTGAGAGAGCGGCCATGGTAGAACTCGGCTGCCCACCTGAGTAAAACCACAACACTATTGGGAAATGCAGGCTCAGCTAGGCCGCATGCTGAGGCAGTGGTGGAATCAAACCCTTGCACTGGTGTAAGACCCCGTGGGACCTCAGGGCAACATGGCAAAGACAAGGTATTTCTCAGTAGTCTTCATTTCTCAGCCTAGGATTATCAGCTATTTCTAGACTCCACTAGTGACCATCTCCTCCACAGCATACACAAAGCTGACAAACTGGAGAACTCTAGGCAATTTTGATGGAGGTTTTTCATGAACCATAGCTATTGCTTTTAGTAAGGGACTAACAACTAGGGCAACTTGTGACAGCTGTGAGAGCAAGAACATGCAGGAATGCTTTTTTGCGCATAGTGCTTGTAGAAAAAGGCAGGCATGGATCTCTTAGCAAGAAAGTCAGATAAATAGGGCTGCAGAGAAAAAAAAAATATCTCAATGTCACCTTCCTGACAGAACCTTCTCAGAAGACCTCAAATATAGCTTCCCTGAAGCTAATGCCATTCAGACAAGAAGCTTGTACTATGTCACCGAGGTACTCAGCACTTATGAGGTGTATATTTTAGAAGATCACATGAGGAATTAAGCACAAAGGTGCCACGTAATGATACATTTATGCACTTTTTTTTTTTTTTTAAAAAGCAGACTCTCTGCTGAGCATTTACTCCTTTGAGTTAATGACAATAATTATATGAAAATCCATTCAGGTTTCTCAAGATGCTGAATTTGCAAACCGGCAATACAAATACTTTAATACTCATTTAAATGCACTGTAATTGCACATGATTCTAAGTAGAGGTGTTTTAAAAACCATGCCATCTGTAAATACTCAATTTCCCCCTTCCCCCCCCCACTCTGCTGCAACACCAGTCCTTAGCAATGTACAGTGTATCTGGTTGGTGTCAGTCTTGATAAATGATTCTACTGAAAAAGCTGACCATAAAGAATAACATTTTCCATTAAAAATTAATATATTCCCTTGCCACAGGTCCCCACGTGAAACCTAATTTCCCTCTACTGCAGGTCCCAAGTCACATCACCATTCAGAAGCTGATCGAGTACCATGTCAAAAGCAGCTTGAATATCTCCCTCCTCCATCCTTCTGCCATGATGGACATCCTAGGACTTAATTCCTCTGGAGCATAGGAGTGCTCTCCTCACTTCCAGACTAAACACAGTCTTGGAGAGTGTGTTGGGTCTGTCTGAGCTGGAGTCACCTTTTCCCTGCAGCAGCTCACACAGTGCTATACTCTGCACTCGTAGCTGGAACAGCACTGATATCACTCCAGTGTTGTGTCTATTGCTGCGTAGTGCTGGCACAGCATCAGGATTCCTTCCAAGCCCCCAAGGGCCAGCAGGCTGGGGGTGGGCAAGTGATGGGGAGGGGACATTGCTGGGGCAGCTGACCTAAACCAACCAAAGGGATATTCCATAACACCTGATGTCACACTCAGCAATGAAAGGGGGGGCTCTCGTGGGGGAGGGGGCTGTTCCTCCTGAACAACCACTACGCGTTTGAGGCCTTGCTTCCCAGGATGTGGCCGAACATCGCTCATTGATGGGAAGTAGAGAATAATTCTTTTTTCTCTCTCTGTGCTTCCGCGCGGACTTATTTTTTCTTTTGTTTCTTTTTCTCCCCATTCCCTTTCCCTTTAAATAAACCTTTCTCATCTCAAACCTCGAGTTCTCTGTGTTGTATTTTCTCCCCCTTCCTCTTTGAGGAGAGGGGGAATGAGAGAGCGGTTGTGGTGGAGCTCGGCTGCCCACCTGAGTAAAACCACCACAAAGAGTTTAAATACCTCCTTTATTTTGGCAATATTGTTCTTTGCCTTATATCCCTTTTCTGTATACCTGATTCCTCTGAATGTGGACAACTGTTTCATTCTGTTATAAATAATATATATTTTTTTGCTTACTTATACATGTGTGTGTACATGCATTGTGCCAGACTTCATCTTGGAACAATATAAAAAATCATTTTCTTCCTCCTTTGCATTTTAGTTGGTTCATAAAAAAAATTATCTGAATGATTTATCACCTGTGGAAGTTGCTTTGTGCAACTGTTAACACTGTTTTCAAAAGTTGCTTAATATTAGTGAGACCTTGTTTCAAGAGGTAATCAGAGCAAGACTCCAAAATTGCTATACTAATTTTTTGATGCTTCTCTGGTTTAATATTTCCCAATTTTGTGTTGGATAATAGTAATGTGAGAGAAAAGAGAATGTGAAGCAGAACATTTCAATTGCTAAGCAGCAATTTCTTTATTTCTGGGAGGTAGCCACTGAGAAATGGTACCTTTTCCAACTTGCTTCCCTTGGAAAGAGAAAAGTAAGAGCTACCTATGAGGCCAGGCAAAATATTGTAAGAGATCTTTGTGATTAATATCTTCTAAGGGTAAAGGCTAAAGTTGATTGTCTGTCAGCCTAAGGATCTTGGATTTTTCATTATATTCTGTGCAGAGATATAGGTATGAAATCTCTCTCTCTCTCTGCCGATCTCTTTTTGTTTGTTTGTAATTAATTCCTGTTCAGGAGTTGTTGCTTCCAGGGTACACAGGTCCATTCAGTTTGATGCTCTCTTGGATTATTTCTGAACTGGCTGCTCTGTTTACTTATTGTATAAAGGGGCAAAACAGAGTTTGGAGAAATCCTTACTCTCACGCAGTCAGAGATCTATCAACTATTTTGTTGGTAGAAAGTGCACTTTCTGAATGATTTTTTTACCAAGGAAATTTCTTGTTTTGTGAGGCAGTTGAAACAAACCCAGCTTCAAAATTCTGTTTACATCAATGCAGAGAAATTTGTTTCACAACGAAGGTAAGCAAAAATACATGTTTTGTGACAAACTTTCCCAAGCAGTCTACCAACCCTTGCACAAATCTCAGTATTTTTTATTGAGGTCCATCTGCCCTAACTGATGCATCTAGAAGGGAGATCTGACAAGGCCACCCCACTCACTGAAGAGTGATTCTGGATCTCAATAACCCCCAAATAGCCATCTTAGATAGGTCAGGCATCATTCTGGCATGTTACAGAACATGTTCTTAAATCCTGATTTGCATAACCTTATGTACCCAGTGTAAATACATCAACTCCAAACCACGTGTACATCCCCTGTTAACAGACACCTGGTCTGTTTTTGCACAGAAAATCTTTCACACATGGATGTTTGTGAATGTGCAGCACACACCCAGACAAATGCCCATCCACTCATACATTACACATTTCCCATTTCCCCTTCTTGCAAGGGAGGTTTCTGAAAAACTGCTTTTTTAGAAAACGAAACGCAGCGACAAGATGCACTGATACTCCACATATTGGGAAGAATGAAAGGATCAACTTTGCAATGAAAACTCTTTAGGTAAACTCACATGCTTGAATGATTAAACCCAAGGACAAAAATATCTTTTACAATGTGTAATTTTTTCCTTTCTCACAATAACTTTAACACAGGAAAGAGGGGAGGGAGTAAGAGAGAGAAATAAGCTTATATTCTTAACTTTCCTAACCCATATTGCATTCCAGAACTATAAGATGTGGTAAAGACATGGTAAAGACAGGTAACTAGATTAATTTAGCAGACTTCCAGGCTTCTGAAGCAAAAGAGGGAGGCAAGAACATTTTATCATTTCTGACATATGGAGCATGCAGTGCTGACTGCAGTATAGAATGGATGATCAAAGTCATGTTTTCAATAGATTCTAGGAACATTTTTAGCCTTAAAGTCATTAGTATATATATAAAAAAGTCATTATTAAACTTCATTAGTCATTAGTAAACTTCATTTTAGGAGCTGAACCCTAAAATCTTACTTTGGACAAAGCGCTTCTACTTGGGAGCAATAGCAACTCACTCACAGGTCAAAATTTAATATCATTCTTGAACCAGGCAGCTCAATGTCTTGGAGAAAACGACTAAAAATGCTTAGAAAAATTCAAGGGAAAAATTCAAGGAAAAATTCAAAGGAAGAGGATGAAATTGAGAGCTAAGCACAGAAAAAATAAGAGCTAGAGCTAGGGCTTTCAAAGAAAATTGAAGCTTTGGAGAGCCTTCAACTATTTTTATTTATATTTAAACATTTAGAGATTGGAGCTTCGATTAGCTGAGACCCTCTCCAATTCCCATTCAGCTCTGATTTATGGGCAGGCAGAATCTCAGTAAAATGAAAGCTAAATGAGTAGTTGTAGTGGATTTACGTGGCAAGGTTTTGGTAGCAGGGGGCCATAGGGGTGGTTTCTCTGAGAAAGATCTAGAAGCTGCCCCATGTTTGGGAAGGGCCCCATTGTTTTCCAGAGCTGAGCCAATAAGCGATGTTGTTTTGCGCCTCTGTGAGAGTATATTTAAGACAGGGAAAAAAACGCTGTGCCACACAGCAGCCAGGAGAGTGAAGGGAGTGAGAAACAGCCTTGCAGGTGCCAAGGTCAGTGTAGAAGGAGGGGGAGAGGTGCTCCAGGCACAGGAGCAGAAGTCCCCTGCGGCCTGTGGTGAGGACCATGGTGAAGCAGGATGTCCCCCTGCAGCCCATGGAGTGCCACGGTGGAGCAGGGTTCCATGCTGCAGCCCGTGGAGGAGACCACAGTGGAGCAGGTGGCCCTGCACCGAGGGAGGCTGCCGCCTGTGGAAGACCCCTGCCGGAGCAGATTCCAGACCGGACCTGTAGCCCGTGGAGAGGAGCCCACGCAGGAGCAGGTGACCTGGCAGGAGCTGCTGCCCATAGGGGAGCCAGGTTGGAGCAGTTTTCTCCTGAGGGATGGACCCCGTGGTACGGACCCATATCTGGAGCAGTTCTGGAAGAGCTGCTGCCTGTGGGAAGCCCACGCCGGATCAGTTCATCAAGGACTGCATCCCATGGGTGGGACCCCACAGCACAGGGGATGAGTGACCAAGAAGGAGCGGCAGAGAAGAAGTGCTGTAGACTGACCATAACCCCCATTCCCCCGTTCCCCTGCACCGCTCGGGGGGAGGAGGTGGAAGAGGGTGGATGGGGGGGGAAGGTGCTTTTGGTTTCTTTTCTTTGTTTCTCACTTCTCTAGCTTGTTAGTAATGAGCAATAAATCTTACTATCTTCTTATGCTGAGTCTGTTTTGCCCGTTACAATAATTATTGTGTGATTTTCTCGTCCTTATCTCAACCCTTGAGCCCTTTTCACATATTTTCTCCCCATTCCTCTTTGAGGAGGGGGAGTGAGAGAGCGGCTGTGGTGGAGCTCGGCTGCTCACTCGAGCAGAACCACGACAAATTCAAAATTACCTTTGAACACTTAAAGAAGGTAACGAAGAGGGCAACTGTTGTGGTTTAACCCGGCCAGCAGCTAAACACAGCCGTTCGCTCACTCTCCCCACTCCCTCTCTGGGTTGGGGGAGAGAAATGGGAAAGTGAAGCCTGTGAGTTGAGATAAAGACAGTCTATTAAGACAGGAAAATAATAATAACAATAATAATAATAACAGTAATGATCATAATAGTACTATTAATAATAATGTGTATGAAACAAGTGATGCACAATGCAATTGCTCACCATCTGCTGACTGATGCCCAGCCTAACCCTGAGCAGTCCGGCCCTCCCACCCCGGTAGCCAACCCTATATATTGTTTAGCATGATGTCAGATGGTATGGAATACCTTTTTGGCTAGTTTGGGTCAGCTGTCCTGGGTCTGTTTCCTCCCAGCTCCTGCTGCACCCCCAGCCTGCCCGTTGGCAGGACAGAGTGAGAAGCTGAAAAGTCCTTGGCTTGGTATAAGCACTGCTCTGCAACAATTAAAACATCGGGGTGTTATCAGCACTCTTCTCATCCTAAGCCAAAACATAGCACCCTACCAACTACTAGGAAGAAAATTAACTTTGTCCTAACTGAAACCAGGACAGCAATTTGGCTGATGCTGACATGAAGGGGAACAGGATATGAGGGTGCATGTTTCTAGAAGTTGAAGTCTTTTGAATACTGGAAAGGGGGAAGGAACAGGAAGAACAGGATGTCAGGGAAGTTCTAATTGCTACAATTGATAGTGCTTATATATATACCTTTTTACCAGGAGATGTGTTAAGCTGGACATATTAGTACAAACAACGTTGTTTGTGCATTTGCAAGAATTTTTTGGAGGTTGTTTTTTGTTTGTTTGGAAGATTTTTTTTCTCAGCTTTTAATGGATGTCTTTCTTGCTTCAAGGTTTACAAGTGAATGGCTCAGCCCACCCAAGGGTATTTTGATAGAAATCTTCTAACACTCAGGAAGCAGCTACACATTACCTCCAAATGAAACTGTGGAGGGGTGATTTATGATGGATGACCCAAGTGACCCATCTTAAACTAGCATTCTTTAATATTAAAGTGGGTCAAAGAGCCTGTATATCGGAGATGTTTGCCTCACTTGACCATGTTCTCCCTAGTTTTCCCCTATTTTTGTCTTTCAGATTGCTGTTCTTTTTATTACTGATAATGCACACTAACTAACTTGGGCATTACCAGAAACCAGCCAGCGCTGGATAAAGGTGCCCCTAAGCAGACTAAGATTTAAGGCAACAACCAGTTCTACAAATGGTCTGAGTTCTGCTGGCATAGGAACTGTCCCCCCTCACCTTTGTACGTGTTCAAGGCAGTGTCCTGCTCTTGCAAATGGCTGCATCAGAGGTATGCATGGTATTGGTGTCCCACCCCACCCGATCTCTGCAGTTGGCTCTTCCTCAGGTGCAGAGGAAATTTCACGTGACAGTTATTTGAAAACATCTCTTAAATAAAGTAAGGAATCTGACATAAGTAGGTGATTCTTGAAATAGTGGTAGCAGCCAAAATCATGAGTTAGGTCATGACGTTTGTAGAAGATTTTAATATTTTGCAGCTCTAATACACATATAACAACATGTTCCCACCCCACATTCTTGCCAAGTTTGAAGACATGGATACAAATGATTACTGACTGGCTCAAAATCTTCCTTGTAGATATTTTTTCTTGACAGCTGTTATCATGGCAAGATAATCTGTTGAGGTATTATGAGTGCAGAAGAAGATTGAGCCTGACTGTGGGGGACTGTTTGAGTTTTCCTAGTTAGTTAAACAGCCATAGGGCATCTTGAATTAAATTCAGCTTCATAGCTTGGACATGGATCTTGGTTATCCTCTATTCTTGACATTGGTCTTCTCTTGTCTGACAGCTCAGTGATGGGAATCCAGGATCTTTAACTACATAAATCTGTTCCTACATACGTGCCACCTCATTCTGCAGTAGTGCTCAGCATTCAAACATTTGCCTTGGTTGTTTCTCACTGACAACAGCTTCTTCCCGGTGGGAAGGAGATGAGCCATGGCAAACCTTTATCGCTTCTGTGGGATGATGTAACATCAGCTTTTGTATCAGTCCTGAAGCCAACTGCAGTCATGTGCAGGCAACGGTTTGGATCTTTTCTCTTTGCCAGCACACTGTCCCAGAAAGGCAGTCTCACCCTCATTGACATGACCAGCTCACATGCATGCAGCTGTCCCGTGGGACGTGCACATGGGTGAGCACTGAACTACTTGTGATGGTTTTTGCATTCCTTCTAGGGTTTTTATTCCAGATGCATGCAATAATTTTGCTGATAGTGATGTGGCTGTTCTCAGCCAATTTGAGAGAATCACTGTGAGCTAAGGAGCATAGTTGCTATTTTTGTAACTACTGGAATCAAATAATAATGTAAGTGGTATTGCGTCTGGAATAAGCCAGATCGCACAGTTTTTCATATTTCTTGTTGAGATATTTGGCTTCTTTTGTCTCCCTAATCTCTTTCTCATGCATCAACTCAGAGCTGAGCCTTTCTGACACATAGCAGTCTTTCATGCCACAAACCATAAGGTCATGCGTTGTTTCATCAGACAACCAGCTGGAGAAATGGCAGTTTTGTAGGGGGGCTGCATAGGGACTAGAACCTCAGTGCTCCTCCTCTGTGCAACTCCTGGGAGGCAGTGAGGGCCCTAAGGCGGACCCGAGACCATCTTGTCCTCCTGAGTCAGATTGGTGGCTCAGATGAGGAAGGAGTAGAGGAAAGGGATCTGGGCAGGCAAGCAATATCCAGACCTAAGAGAGTAATCTGCTAACCCTGATGGCTCTGAACTGCTGTTGCTGTAGATGTTTCCTTTGGGAATACCTTGGTGGGTTGCCCTATAGCCAGTCCCAAGGTGCTCCAGCCAACCCCAGGGAATGTAACACAAATGGAGATGGGGCTGCTCGCAACTGAGAGCACCTGACCTGTGACAATCTGGTGAAGAGCAGATGTTCCTTCCCTACTGTGAGGAATGTTTTAACAATTTGTGTCAATAGAGAGCTTGAAGGGAAATGTATTTGTAGGTTTTTCCTTGAAGTCTCTGTTATCTGGGGGGGGGTTCAGAATAACTGCTAACTGTTATGACTATTGCATGGGACACTATTCAAGTCTCTGATATCTGGTCAGGAGATTAAGGAGACGGGGAGAGCTGAAGAACAACTAAAAGACAAAGTTTACAGGGAACGTTGCACAAGTCTCTGACATACAGCCAAGTTGGACAAAGGAGAAGGACAAGAGGGAGGAAGACTAAGAGCCTTCAGCACGAGAGACCCCCAGAGACCCCCAGAGACACCACCAGAGACTGATACGCATGCTCCAGTAGGAGGGTTTGGATTCCGGAAACTAATTATAATAACCCTGTATTTTTTTAGAAGTAGTAATGAATATGTATTAGCCTAGGAGCATAAAAATCAGCTGCTTGATGTAACTGGTGTGCGTCTTGGTGGAGCAGAGACTCCTGGCGCACCAAGTGCTGTTTACTTACCTCTATTCCTTTAATAAATTGTAAACTTTGATTATAATCCTATTTTGGGATTTAGCCATTTATTACAAATGTGGGCTTTTCCATGATGGTTTTGGTTCCTGGATTTTAATCTAGGAGAGGCGCCCCACCATTTGGTGGCTCCTGTTCAGGACCAATGCCATCTTGAACCTGAATAAAGGCAAGCAAAGATTTTGATTTATTTTTATGAGCTCCCTTGCCGGCTGCAGCATTGCTTATGCCCATAATTCTGTGAGCGAAGATCCGGACGAAGATGATGAAGTCGTAAGTGCTTAAGGCGTATACCGTTCGGTTGGGTGGGATTCGGTTGCCTGTGTGTGTAAGAGTGTGACTGAGACAGAACTTAGTTCCGAAGCGAGTGTAGAGGTCTTCTAACCGTGGTTCCAATCTCCCGCAAGGGACTTGGCCGGTGAAGGAACGAAGCGATTCCTATAGGATCTGTGGGTGGGTGATAGGTCCTAAACCCCCTGCAAGACACTTTTACTAAGGTAACCAAGGGCTGTGGGAATTGCCATAGTAAAAATCCTAGATGGGTCAGACAAAGTCAAAGACCAGGGACCAAAAGGAAGGGAGCAAATACCAGATATACCATCAGAAAGTCCATTAGGAATAATGATTGGAAATTGGAACGATAGGGGCCCCAGAAAGGGAAAAAGTAAATTAAAAACGGTTCAGTATTGTATGATAGAATGGCCAAAGGAGCCTTTAAGACCACATGTATTTTGGCCTGTTTTTGGATCTTTTGAAGACTGGATCTGCCAGGCCTTAAATATACATGTTAATTCAAAAAAGACTTTTTGCTGGGAAGAAAGTGATTATGCAAGATTACGGATCAGGACTTCACTTCCAGCCTCAATATTTACACTAAAAGCAAATGAGAATTTTGAAGAAGAAGAAAAACAGGAAAAAGATGATGAATGGGAGCCATTGGATAATTTACCACCGCCATATCCTAACAATACACCCCCGGCGGCTCCCCCTCCGGTGGCCGTAATATCCCCATCAGTACCACCATTGCCCCTGCCTCCACCACTGACAGCACCAGAATTAGACCTACCTCCGGCTGCATGTACGAGAAGTAGGACTGCCGTATCTGAGAAAGCTTCTCTATATCCATTAAGAGAAGTACCCCTCGGAGGCTATCAGGGAGGCATCGGGTTCGTGGCAGTCCCCTTAAATACCACAGATGTAAGGAATTTTAAGAAAGAAATGGGGATCCTATTAAATGACCCCCTCAGAGTAGCTGAAAAACTGGACCAATTCCTAGGCCCTAATACTTATACCTGGGAAGAAATACAGTCCATTTTAAGAATCTTATTTACTGCTGAGGAAAGGGGAATGATTAGGCAAGCTGGAATGAGGATTTGGGAAAGACAAAATCAAGCAGGACCCCCAGGAGACCAAAAAATGACCAAATGCGGATCCCCACTGGGATCATCAACAACCCCAAGGAAGACAGAATATGAGGGATTTGAGAACATTAATCATACAGGGAATAAGGGAAGCAGTTCCACGAGGACAAAACATTAATAAAGCATTTAATGAACAACAAGGAAAAGATGAATCTCCAACAGAATGGTTGGAGAGATTAAAGAAAAGCCTACAAATGTATTCGGGAATTATTACGAATACAGTAGTTGGAACCGCACTCCTTAGAACACAATTCGTAGCTAAATCCTGGGGGGACATAAGAAGAAAATTAGAAAAGCTAGAAGATTGGCAAGACAGAGGAGTAGAAGAATTACTTCGGGAAGCACAGAAATTATATGTTAGGAGAGATGAAGAAAAACAAAAAGCAAAAGCCAAGATCTTTGTAGCAACAGTAAGAGAAAGTCAGAAAAAGACCTCGTCCAGAGAGAGGAGGGAAAAAGGAATAGAAAAAAACCCTAGGGGGCAGCCTTGTCAAGAGAGATTCACAATTCCCGTCTGTTACTATTGCAACAAGAAGGGACGTATTCAGAGGAATATGAAGGGACGTATTAAGCAGGAAAAAGATGAGAAAATATTCAAAGAAGAATAGGGGTGTCAGGGGCTATATCTTCTGGGGACTTCAACATCAACAGAGCCCTTGATAAAACTATTAATTGGTCCCCATAAAGAGGAAGTCTTATTTTTAGTAGACACAGGGGCTGAAAAATCCACTATTCAAAAACTTCCAAAAGAAATAGAAGAAGGGAAGAGTTATATGTCTGTAATAGGGGCAAAAGGAGAGCCCTTTAAGGTACCTGTTTTGAAAGATGTAGAAGTAGAAACAGAGAAAAAAAATTGTCTTAATGATTTACTTTTGCTCCCTGAAGCAGAGTACAATCTACTAGGAAGGGATTTGATTTTGAAATTAAATTTAAGCATTCAAAGCCAAGGGAATAAATTGCAGATTAAATTATACACTTGAACACAAAAGGATGAAGAATTCATTAACCCTTCAGTGTGGTATAAGGAAGGGGAAATTGGAAAAATAGAAATGGACCCCATAAATGTTCAAATAATGGATCCAAATCGTCCAATTAGAATTAAAAAATACCCTATACCAATGAAGGGTCAAAAAGGATTAAAACCTATAGTTGACAGACTTCTGGAAAAAGGAACTCTAGAACCATGTATGTCACCTCATAATACACCCATCCTCCCTGTAAAGAAATCGGATGGGTCATACAGAATGGTACAGGACCTGAGAGCTGTAAATCAGCAAACAATCACTAAATTCCCTGTGGTGGCAAATCCCTATACTTTACTAAGTCATATCTCTCCCAAACATACTTGGTATAGTGTAATAGATCTGAAAGATGCCTTTTGGGCCTGCCCTCTGGATGAAAAATCCAGAGATTATTTTGCTTTTAAGTGGGAGGACCCTGAAATGGGACGGAAACAAATATTAAGGTGGACCATGCTACCACAGGGGTTTACAGAGTCACCAAATCTATTTGGACAAACTTTAAAAAAAGTTTTACAAGATTTTACATTACCCAGGGAGGTAAAATTATTGCAATATGTGAATGATCTATTAGTAGCAGAAGAAACTGAAGATGGAACCCGAGTGTCCTGGTTTCAGTTAGAACAGAATTAATTTTCTTCCTAGGAGCTGGTGGAATGCTGTGTTTTGGCTTAGGATGAGAAGAGTGCTGATAACACCCCGATGTTTTAATTGTTGCAGAGCAGTGCTTATACCAAGCCAAGGACATCTCAGCCTTTCGCTCTGTCCTGCCAACAGGCAGGCTGGGGGTGCAGTAAGAGCTGGGAGGGGACAGACCCAGGACAGGTGACCCAAACTAGCCAAAGGGGTATTCCATACCATCTGACGTCATGCTAAACAATATACAGGGGTGGCTAGCCGGGGGGAGGGGGCCGGACTGCTCGGGGTTAGGCTGGGCATCGGTCAGCGGGTGGTGAGCAATTGCATTGTGCATCACTTGTTTGTACATATTATTATTACTTTCCTATTATCACCATTGTATCATTATTATTATTATTATTGTTATTATTATTTTGTTATTATTATTTTCCTGTCTTATTAAACTGTCTTTATCTCAACTCACGGGCTTCACTTTCCATTTCTCTCTCCCGTCCCAGAGAGGGAGGGGGGAGGGTGAGCGAACGGCTGCGTGGTGTTTAGCTGCCGGCCGGGTTAAACCACGACACCGAGAAGCTACTATTAAATTATTAAATTTCCTAGGAGAAAAGGGATTAAAGGTGTCTCAATCAAAATTACAATTTGTGGAACAGGAAGTAAAATACTTAGGACATTGATTAAGTAGGGGAAAAAAGAAGTTAGATCCTGACAGGGTATCTGGGATCCTATCCTTAAGACCCCCACAAACTAAAAAGGAAATCCGGCAAATATTGGGATTATTAGGATATAATCCTAATGGACCATGGCTTGAAAGCTACAGTGAAAAAGTTAAATTCTTATATGAGAAATTAATTAATAACCAACTTAAGTGGTTCACAGAAGATGATCAGAAATTCGAGGAAATAAAAGAGGCATTAATACCAGCACCTGTATTGAGCCTCCCAGATCTGGAAAAACCTTTTTATCTCTTTGTGAACACATCAAACCAGACAGCATATGGAGTTCTTACTCAGGACTGGGCAGGAATTAAGAAACCCATGGGGTGTTGTTCTAAGTTACTTGATCCAGTAAGTAGAGGGTGGCCTGCTTGTCTCCAAGCTTTGGTCACTACAGCATTATTAATAGAGGAAGTTAGAAAGATCACCTTTAATGCTCCCTTAAAAGTGTATACTCCACACAATGTCAGAAGTGTCTTACAACATAAAGCAGAGAAATGGTTAACAGACAGCCGGATCCTAAAGTATGAAGCGATACTAATTGACTCCCCTGACTTAGAACTAAGGGTAACCTCTGCTCAGAGTCCAGCACAATTTTTGTTCAGAAAACCATCAGAGGAATTACAACGTAACTGTTTAGAGGTAATTGAGACCCAGACTAAAGTAAGGCCAGATTTAAGGGATACTGAGTTAGAGAAAGGAGAAGCACTGTTTATAGATGGCTCCACCCGAGTAGTGGAGGAAAAAAGAAAATCAGGATATGCAATAATTAATAAGCACCTGGAACCTGTGGAATCAGGACCCTTGAGTCCATCATGGTCAGCTCAGGCTTGCGAGCTGTATGCCCTATATAGGGCCCTGGAACTATTAAAGGGGAAAAGTGGAACTATATATACAGATTCTAAATATGCATATGGGGTGGTTCATACCTTTGGAAAAAATTGGGAAGAAAGAGGTTTAATTAATACTCAAGGGAGGAATCTTATACATCAAGAATTAATAATAAAAATTGTAAGAGCATTAAGAGAACCAAAGAAGATAGCAGTGGTACATGTAAAAGGACACCAAAAGGGATTAGATTATCACACCAGAGGAAATAATCTAGCAGATAAAGAAGCTCAGGAAGCAGCCTTGAGAACTCAGGCTGCTAAAATTAATATAGTACAGGAGGAAGAAAGGCGAGAGGGAAAAGAAAAAAAGTTTACCCCTGAAGAGCAGACAAAACTGGAGAAAATAGGTGCTAAATTAGAACAAGGAAAATGGACATTGCCAGATGGGTGAGAGATATTACCAAAAGCTTATGCAAGGCAAATATTGGGACGTTTGCATGCACAAACACATCGGGGTACAAAAGCATTAAGTAATCGTTTACTCAAACAATTTGGTTGCATAGGGGTTTTTGAAATAGCAAAGCAAATCACACAAGGTTGTTTAACTTGTCAGAAGATAAATAAGAAAATGTTTCAACAAGCAGCCATGGGAGGGAGAAAAACAGCTTATAGGCCTTTTGAGAGAGTACAAGTTAATTTCACTGAATTGCCCGAGGTAGGGAGGATAAAATATCTATTGGTAATAGTCGATCATTTAACACAATGGGTAGAAGCTTATCCCGTAGCACAAGCTACAGCACAAATGGTGGTAAAAATTTTATTAGAACACCTGATACCTAAATATGGGATAATCCAGTACATTGATTCTGATCATGGCACACACTTTACTTCTAAAATAATAAAATTATTATGTCAATCATTAGGTATTCAGTGGGAATATCATACTCTGTGGCACCCACAAAGCTCAGGGAAAGTAGAGAGAATGAATCAAACAATAAAACAACAATTGGCTAAATTAATGATTGAGACACAAATGCCCTGGACAAAATGCTTACCATTGGCACTTCTAAACATAAGAAGTAAACCACACAGTGAGACTGGATTATCACCATATGAAATGTTATATGGTATGCCTTATTCACAGGGGATGCCTCTGGGGAAAAAGGTAGTTGAGGATCGTAGTATCCAGAAATATATAATTACTATTGGAATGATGGCTCAAACACCACCTTTAGGATTTGCTATTCATAAGATACAACCAGGGGACAAGGTCTTAATAAAAACTTGGAGGGAAGAATCATTACACCCCCGGTGGGAGGGACTGTACCTTGTTTTACTGACTACTGAAACAGCTGTGAGAACAGCAGAAAGGGGTTGGACCCATGCATCCAGAGTAAAAGGACCAATAAATACCGAAGCTTGGAGGGTTGAGTCCGCTCCTGGGAAACTGAAATTAAAGCTAAGGAAGAACTAATATTCTGGCATTAAGGCTCTGCATGAATTAAGGATGCCAGATAAAGGGGACAAGCCTGAAGAGAAGAAAGGGAGAAGGCAAGACCGGGGAAGGACCCTCCACTGCGGTGTGTAGGGTCTACCGAGGGAGGTAACCCCTATGGGTATTGACTGCCGAGTGAGAGGGCCTCGACCGGACTTCTCCCGTACTAAATTCAGGTTGTCCCAGGGAAAAGAAACAAACAAACAAAGAAAAATATATATGTATAAAATAAATAAGATTTTTTTTTAAACCTATTGTAATTAGTTTTCCAGGAGCTGGATCACCCTCAAAGGCTGGACAGTAACACAAGCTCAAATAGATCCTGGAAGTGGGCCCAACCCCTTGATTGAAGGCATTTCTCACACCCCCACGATACCCCCTGGATGACGCAGAAGGATGTTATACTTCCTGTTACTATTTTTATAGAGGCAATTAAGCCATGGGCAAGAAGGTAGGAATAACTTTTTCATTCTGGGGGAGGAAGTGGCCAAGGCCTTTAACCTTAGCAATTGATGGGTTTGTGGAGGACTGGGGGGAACTGAAAGTTGACCCTGGGTAGCTGGCCCAGTTGAACCTAAGTGGTGGGTTAGTAATTTGAGTGAAGTTCATAATGGAACACAATTCTGGAAAGAGGAAGAAGGCCCGTGGCAATTGCACTCGTCGGAGTGGGGTATATACTGTTTAAACAGAACAGGAACAGTAGAGGTGGGAAAAAGCATTTTTAATTGGACTCTATCTCCCGGATATGATTGTACTGATCCTGAATGTGGACCTATAAACTGTACAGCTTGTAAATGAAAATGGAACGCTACACACGTCCAGCTGAAAAATGGGACTTGGCTGAAATGCTCATATATGAATTTTTTGGACCTGGATGTAAAGCCATGGCAAGAGCACAATCAAAGGGACAATTCGATGTTCAGATCCTGAGTTGTCAGCGTGATAACACCACTAGGTAGCAACATGTGGTAAGAGTCTACCGCTGGAGGTGGCAAGATGAGAATGGGACACAAGTGTTCTTTAAACATTTCTGGTCAGCTTGTAATATGACAAGCCGTGAAGGAGAACTTGGTTGTAATTGTGAGTGGGAATCTAGTGCAGGAGCTTGGAGGTGTATATATACGAGTACTAATGGGGCAGACATTGTAACAGGACCACTTGGTAATGAAAACACTCTGTATTTTCACATCACAAAGAATAAAAGAGAATGGGATGGTCCTTTTCCAAATGGGACGTGGGCTCTAAAGGGACATTATTGGGTGTGTGGCTTCATTAAAAAAGGAAGGGGATATGTCAATTATGATGCTTAAGAATTGGACCCTCCAAGAATGGACTGATGAAATCTAGTTATTACTGACAAAAGTTGAAAAAGAGACACAAATTGAGGATATTAAAAAGAAGATAAGGGATTGTGAGGAATGTTTTACCAATTTGTGTCAATAGAAAGCTTGAAGGGAAATGTATTTGTAGGTTTTTCCTTGAAGTCTCTGTTATCTGGTGATTAAGGAGACATTGGGGAGGCAAGGACAATCCCCAGATAAGGAAGGAGCAGACGGATAGAGAAACAGATGTAAGGACTATAAATCTCGAAACAGAACATTGGAATTCATGACAAAGATACAACAAACAGAAGAATCAGCAAAAGCCAGCTCTTGCAATTAAGAAATGTGCCAACTCAGCTGAATCCTGACCAAAGGTGAAAAGTACACTGTGAGGAAGACTCGGGGTCTTCCTCCCAAAGACGCCCACGTCCCAAAGACCCCTGCCCGCAATTCTTGGGAGGCTCTACGCAGGCGCAAGGCACCAAAAAGCTAATTAGCATGAGAAGCGAGAGAAGGCGGGGATAGGTGATGAATATGTATAGGCGCTTGTAGAATATTAATAGATTGATTGTATAAATCCAAGACTGCTCTCAGCTTTGGGTATGCACGATAGGTGGAGAGATTCCCCGTGCATCCAGCGCTGCAATAAAGAATATACCACTTAAAGGAATTTCGGCTTCGATCTTTAAATCACTGGGGGGTTTCAGAATAACTGCTAACTATTATGACTATTGCATGGGACACTATGCAAGTCCCTGATATCTGGCCAGGAGATTAAGGAGAAGGGGAAAGCTGAAGGACGGCTAAAAGACAAAGCTTGCAGGGAACATTGCGCAAGCCTCTGACATACAGCCAAGATGGACAAAGGAGAAGGACAAGAAAAAATGCCTGAGAGGAAGACTATGAGCCTTCAGCATGAGAGACCCCCAGAGACCCCCAGAGACACCACCAGAGACTGATACGCATGCTCCAGTAGGAGGGTTTAGATTCCAGAAACTAATTATAATAACCCTGTTTTTTTAGAAGTAGTAATGAATATGTATTAGCCTAGGAGCATAAAAATCAGCATCTTGATGTAACTGGTGTGCGTCTTGGTGGAGCGGAGACTCCTGGCGCACCTAGCGCTGTTTGCTTACCTCTATTCCTTTAATAAATTGTAAACTTTGATTATAATCCTATTTTGAAGATTTAGCCATTTATAACACTACCACCAGATTAAATGGATATCTCACTTTTCTAAAAAAATTGATTGCTTATTTCTTTGAAAAGACAGAACAGGCAATAAAAGGATTGCAAAGACAGGATAGACACCACCAGTTTTTGGCTGGAGTATATGAGCTGGGGGTACTTTATGGTTTAAGTCATGATGCCATAAGTGCTCCTGAAGGATAAATGGGAGAAAACTAGTTTGTAGAAATGGTTCTGAAACAGCTCAGAGGATTTTAAGAAACAAAGTTGTGCAATTCTGTCTCCCTTAGGTCCCCAACTAGCCCTATCTAGCTGCAGTCATTCTCACTCAGTTAAGTCCCATTCAGCAAAGCATTTTACTCTGTGCTTAAATCCACCCCTGCTCAGCAAAATACAGAAGCATGTACTTGTGTTGGGTCTGTCTGGGATAGAGTCACCTTTCCCTGCAGCAGCCCACACAGTGCTGTGCTATGCATTCGTACCTGGAACAGGTATCACTCCAGTATTGTGTCTATTACTGCATAGTGCTGGCACAGCATCAGGATTCCTTCCAAGCCCCCAAGAGCCAGTAGGCTGGGGGTGGGCAAGTGATGGGGAGGGGACATCACCAGGGCAGCTGACCTAAACCAACCAAAGGGATATTCCATAACACCTGATGTCACACTCAGCAATAAAAGGGGGCACTCTTGTGGGGGAGGGGGCTGTTCCTCCTGAACAACCACTATGTGTTTTGAGGCCCTGCTTCCCAGGACGTGGCCGAACACTGCTCGTTGATGGGAAGTAGAGAATTATTTTTTTTTCCTTCTTTCTGTGCTTCCGCGCGGACTTATTGTTTCTTTTGTTTCTTTTTCTCCTCATTCCCTTTCCCTTTAATTAAACCTTTCTCATCTCAAACCTCGAGTTCTCTGTGTTGCATTTTCTTCCCCTTCCTCTTTGAGGAGAGGGGGAGTGAGAGAGCGGTTGTGGTGGAGTTCAGCTGCCCAGCTGAGTAAAACCACCACAGTACTCCATATTAAATGCATACTGAAATCTTTCTCCTAGAAGCCTCTTTACTAATCTGAAGCTCTGTGTCTAAATTCTAGCTAAAAGTGAACTGATGCCAGAAGGGTTTGGCCCATGCTCTAAGTGCTATCACAGTTTAAGAAGTACAACAACAAAAAATGCACTTTAAACATAGGATCTCAGTAGCCTAAACTTTGAGGCAGGTTCAAAATCACTATCCTTCTTGGACAGTGGAAATCCCTTTTGCTGGAGCTTTGTTAGGATCTCTGACTGGTTTTATGCATAGATAAATATAGTGATTTCAAAAGATCTGTATTTTATTCACATTGATTTAACTTATTATTCAGGTTGTTATATTAAAAAAAAAAAAAAAAAAAAGAGATTTACCTCATATCCAGGCCAGATGCAATGTCAGAGATATCAGAGATATGTGTTGTTTGACGCTATAATATCTGAATGTGTGGGACAAGGGTGCCATGCTGTACTGGGTCTGGCTGGAATGTTAACTTTCCCGGCAGCAGCCCATACAGTGCCGTACTCTGTACTTGTAGCTGGAACAGCAGTGTTATCACACCAGTGTTGTGTCTACTGCTGAGCAGCAGTGGCACAGCATTGGGCCTTTCTCTAACCCTCCTAGGGGGTGGGCAAAAAGCGAGGAGAGAAACATCACTAGGGCAGCTGACCTAAACCAATCAAAGGGATATTCCATACCATGTGGTGTCACACTCAGCAATAAAAGGTGGAAACAGGAAGAAGAGGGGAGGGGTGGGCTCTCGTTGAGAAGACGTCGGTCCTCCTCTCGAACACCGGCTGCGTGCGTTGAGGCCTTGCTTCAAGGACGTGGTCAATCATCGCTCATTTGTGGGAAGTAGAGAGTAATTTCTTTCCTCTGCACTTCCATATAGCTTTCATTTATGTTGTTTGTTTGTTTTCCTCCCTTTTTCCCCTTTTCCCTTTTACTTCCCCTTAGTTAAATTGTTTAGTTCATGGTAGTCTTTATTTAATTATTATAATTATTTCCCTTTAATTAAATTATCCTTATCTCAACCCGTGAGTTGTTCTTTGCTTTACTTCTCCCCCTCCTCATCTAAAGGAGGGGGAGTGAGAGAGCGGTTGTGGGGTTTAGCTGCCCAGCACGGTAAAACCACCACAGTCCTTTTTGGCGCCCAACGTGGGGCTCGAAGGGTTGAGATAACAATAGAATTGATTAAACCCATACAACTAACACACTTGCTTGCTAGTAACCATGCTCAGTGTCCTGTTAATAATAGCTTTGTTCATATGTCATGCAATCCATGTCATATTCTCCTTTCTCCTATATATCTGATCCGACAAAGTGCTACAATCTGTGTTCACTTTTTTTAATTCGCTGTGCTGCCAAGCACTGACCTTGGGTTTAATCTGGAATTCAGGCTCTGCGCTGTTATCATTTGGGTCCTATGGAAACTATCTTTCAGAGAATATTCAGAACTACACTGCCTTCCTTTTCTCATCTGGACACCAGTTTATTAATAATATCAGGAATGGTACCTTTCCCTTCTTTCACAGTGGGCTAATTACAGCAGTTTGGGAGTATTTTGAAGATCCATCTGTAACCCATGTATTGCTATTTCTAATTCTGAATAACAGGTTTCATTTTCTCTCTAAGATTAGTCGATTGTTTAGAAAACTTATTTGGGAATCTGTCCCGAAACAGTCTTGTGGTGAGTGGCACGGTGTGTGGGATGATGTTAGCAGATACCTGTCATGAGTGTCTCCTCCAAAAGTTTTGAACTTCACCCCTGAGCAAGTGCTAAATCCTAAAAACCTGGTAGAATGTTTGAGAGTTGTATGTCCTGACCCTTATAATGCCGGAGAACAACAACTTGCAGCATTGTGCTGGGTCCTGGCTTATTCCTATCAAACACTGTTTAACATCATCCAGCAACTTGAAGAGCTGGAGGAAGTCTCTGAATCTGATGACCAAGTAACACACGCTGTGGCTGACCCAGAGGATCAACCAACTATGGTATCAGTCGCCCCCATCGTCAAGTCAAAACAATGTAAACGGAGGTCAGCTCGTTTAGTAAGGGAAGAAGGCTCTCCTAAGAAGGAGGGAGAAGGGGAATTGGCAGGCACCTCTAAAGCAGGACCATCACAAAAACAGCAGGAAGACGAGACGGAAATCATAAAGGAATCAGAAATCACTCGATCCTTATCCCTGAGTGAGATGCGAGAAATACGAAAGGATTATGGTCGACGCCCAGGTGAACACATCCTCACTTGGCTGCTCGGATGCTGGGGCCAGTAGCCTACAATTAGAAGGCAATGAAGCCAAGCAGCTGGGATCCCTCTCTAGAGAAAGGGTAATATACAAAGTAATCGGGAGAGGAGCACAGGCCCTCAGCCTCTGGAGACGACTCCTGGCAGCTATCAAAGAAAGATATTCCCATAAGGAAGATATTGTATATCACATAGGCAAGTGGACCACTGTGGATAAAGGTCTCCAGCATCTGCGGGAATTAGCTGTGCGGGAGATGATTTATAGTGATTTGGACAATGCCCAGACACCTCAAGACCCCGATGAAGTCCAGTGCACAACATCTATGTGGCATAAATTTGTGCGGAGTGCACCATCAGCACATGCCAGTACCCTGGCAGCAATTCGCTGGGAGGAGGGGATGGAACCAACAATGTATGATGTGTCCTGCCAGCTTCAACAATATGAAGACAATCTCTCTGCTCCGCTACAGTCCTGTGTCTCAGCTGTGGAGAAACTGTCTAAAGGACTTGACAAGCTCGTGGAACAAGTATATTCCCCCTCATCTAGACAGAGTGATACTTCAGCCACTAAGAATCAGCATTCGCCTGCTCAAGAGAGAGAGTACCCAAGACGTACACCATGTGGCACCTTGTGGTTTTATCTGCGTGACCATGGGGAAGATATGAGGAAATGGGATGGTGTACCTACTTCAACCCTAGCTGCTCGGGTACGTGAACTGAAAGGAAATACAGCAGCAAGAAGAGGGGCTCCTAAGAGAAATGCTGCTCCGGTTTCTATTGGGCAGTACCCCAGAGGCAGTAGAAGAGCTGATGTTATTCTTGACCATGATGAAGGGACCTCTACCTCTCATTTGCAAGAATTAAGTGGCAGACGCTCCAGCCAGGACTAGAGGGGCCCTGCCTCTGGCCAGGTAGAGGAGAGGGATAACCGGATTTATTGGACTGTGTGGATCCGATGGCCTGGCACATCAGAACCACAAGAATACAAAGCTTTAGTGGACACTGGCACACAATGTACCTTAATGCCATCAGGCTACCAAGGGACAGAACTCACCTGTATCTCTGGAGTGACAGGGGGATCCCAAAAACTATCTGTACTGGAAGCTGAAGTGAGTCTAACTGGGAATGAGTGGCAAAAGCATCCCATTGTGACTGGCCCAGAGGCTCCGTGCATCCTTGGCATAGACTATCTCAAGAGAGGGTACTTCAAGGATCCAAAAGGATACCGGTGGGCTTTTGGCATAGCTGCTTTGAGCACAGAGAAGATTAGGCAGCTGTCTACCCTGCCTGGCCTTTCAGAAGACCCTTCTGGTGGAGGATTGCTGAAGGTTGAAGAACAACAGGTACCAATTGCTACTACAACGGTGCACCGACGGCAATATCGCACCAACTGAGACTCCCTGATTCCCATCCATGAGTTGGTTCACTGACTGGAGAGTCAGGGAGTAATCAGCAAGACTCGCTCACCCTTTAATAGTCCTATATGGCCAGTACGAAAGTCTAATGGCGAGTGGAGGCTAACAGTGGACTATCGAGGCCTGAATGAAGTCACGCCACCACTGAGTGCTGCAGTGCCGGACATGCTAGAACTTCAGTACGAACTAGAGTCAAAGGCAGCCAAGTGGTATGCCACAATTGATATTGCTAATGCATTTTTCTCCATCCCTTTGGCAGCAGCATGCAGGCCGCAGTTTGCTTTCACTTGGAGGGGCATCCAATACACCTGGAATCGGCTGCTCCAAGGGTGGAAACACAGCCCTACCATTTGCCATGGACTGATCCAGTCTGCACTGGAGCAAGGGGGAGCTCCTGAGCACCTTCAGTACATTGACGACATCCTTGTGTGGGGCAACACAGCAGAAGAAGTTTTTGAGAAAGGGAAGAAAATAATCCAAATTCTCCTGAAAGCTGGCTTTGCCATTAAAAAGAGCAAGGTCAAGGGGCCTACACAGGAAATCCAGTTCTTGGGGGTAAAATGGCAGGATGGACGTCGCCATATTCCAATGGATGTGATCAATAAAATAACAGCAATGTCTCCGCCAACTAGCAAAAAGGAAACGCAAGCTTTCCTAGGCCTTGTGGGATTCTGGAGAATGCATGTGCCAGGCTATAGTCAGCTTGTGAGTCCTCTATATCGAGTGACTCAAAGGAGAAAGAGAAACTATTTTGAGTGGGGCCCTGAGCAACAACAGGCATTTGAACAAACCAAACAAGAAATAGCTCGTGCAGTAGCCCTTGGGCCTGTCCGTACTGGACCAGCTGTGCAAAATATACTGTACACTGCAGCTGGGGAGCATGGCCTCACCTGGAGCCTTTGGCAGAAAACCCCAGAAGAAACTCGAGGTCGACCTCTGGGCTTCTGGAGTCGGGGCTATCGAGAATCAGAAGCCAATTACACCCCAACTGAAAAAAGAAATACTCACAGCATATGAGGGTGTTCGAGCTGCTTCAGAAGTTGTGGGTACAGAGGCACAGCTCCTCTTGGCACCGCAGCTACCTGTGTTACATTGGATGTTCAAAGAGAAAATTCCCACTACACACCATGCAACTGATGCTACGTGGAGTAAGTGGATAGCGTTAATTACACAGCGGGCTCGAATGGGAAAACCCAATCGCCCGGGAATCCTGGAAGAGATTATGGACTGGCCAGAAGGCAGAGATTTCAGAGTGCCAACAGAAGAGGTAACCCGTGCTGAAGAGGCACCACCATACAATGAGTTGCCAGAAGACAGAAAGCAGTATGCGTTGTTTACTGACAGATCCTGCTGTGTGATAGGGAGCCATCGGAAATGGAAAGCTGCTGTGTGGAATCCCATACGACAAGTTGTGGAAGCCATGGAAGGGGAAGGTGAGTCGAGTCAGTATGCAGAAGTAAAAGCCATACAACTAGCCCTAGATATCGCCGAAAGAGAAAATTGGCCAGTATTGTATCTTTATACTGATTCATGGATGGTGGCAAATGCTCTGTGGGGGTGGCTGCAGCAATGGAAAGAGAGCAACTGGCAACGCAGAGGTAAACCTATCTGGGCTGCTACCCTGTGGCAAGATATTGCTGCCCGGGTAGAAAACCTGGATGTTAAAGTACGTCATGTAGATGCCCACATGCCCAAGAGTCGCGCTACTGAAGAACATCAGAACAACAAAGAAGTGGATCGAGCTTCGAAAATTGAAGTGGCTCAGGTGGACCTAGACTGGGAACATAAGGGTGAGCTGTTTGTAGCTCGATGGGCCCATGAAACATCAGGACATCTGGGGAGGGATGCCACTTACAGATGGGCTCGTGATCGAGGGGTGGACTTGACCATTGAGGCCATCACACAGGTTACCCATGAGTGTGAGACCTGTGCTGCAATCAAGAAAGCCATGAAGGTAAAATCTCCCTGGAACAGGGGGAGATGGCTAGGGTTTCAATATGGTGAGGCCTGGCAAATTGACTATATCGGACCACTCCCAAAAACTCGCCAAGGCAAACGGTACATACTCACCATGGCAGAAGCAACTACTGGGTGGCTGGAAACATACCCTGTAAACCATGCCACGGCCCGAAACACTATCTTGGGCCTGGAAAGACAAGTATTGTGGCGTCATGGTACACCAGAGAGAATTGAGTCTAACAATGGGAGTCATTTCCGAAACAATCTTGTTACCTCCTGGGCAAAGAGGCATGGTATTGAGTGGGTGTACCACATCCCTTATCACCCACAAGCCTCTGGGAAGGTTGAGAGGTACAATGGACTGTTAAAGACTATGTTACGAGCATTAGGTGCTGGGACGTGGAAACAATGGGACACAAATCTACCAGAGGCCACTTGGCTAGTTAACAATAGGGGGTCTGACAGCCGTGCTGGTCCTGCCGAAACAAAACCCCTACACACTGTGAAAGGAGCTAAAGTTCCCGTAGTGCATGTAGGAAGGTGGATGGGGAAGGCAGTGTGGGTTGCTCCTGCCTCGGGAAAAGGCAAACCCACTCATGGGATTGTCTTCACCCAAGGACCAGGGTATACCTGGTGGGTCATGCAAAAGAATGGGGATATCAAGTGTGTGCCTCAAGGAGATTTGACATTGAGAGAAAACTAATCTATAATCTAAGTTATATGTTGTAGGAAGATGCTGTAGGATCAACGACAGGTCAACTTTGCAAGGAGCCGGGCAGTGCAACAAGGACTTGAGCTAAGCTGGTGCTGGTGTCCAGACATCCAACTCCGCCTGCCTTGAGTGGCCACTTTGGCAGATGAAGACCTAATCGTCAACAGTTCTTATGAAAATTTTCCAAGAAAGACCTATGGAATGAAAAGATACACCTGCCTATTAATCCTGTCCTGTTAAATCCTTGTCCTGTTAAAGGACAAGGGATAATGATGAGAATGCTTGTATGCTAAAGTATGGGGATCTGAGTGTGACACAAATGTTATGGAATAAGGGGTGGAGGTTGTACTGGGTCTGGCTGGAATCACAGAATCACAGAATTTTCTAGGTTGGAAGAGACCTCAAGATCATCGAGTCCAACCTCTGACCTAACGCTAACAGTCCCCACTAAACCATTTCCCTAAGCTCTACATCTAAACGTCTTTTGAAGACTTCCAGGGATGGTGACTCCACCACTTCACTATGTTAACTTTACCGGCAGCAGCCCATACAGTGCTGTACTCTGTACTTGTAGCTGGAACAGCAGTGTTATCACACCAGTGTTGTGTCTACTGCTGAGCAGCAGTGGCACAGCATTGGGCCTTTCTCTAACCCTCCTAGGGGGTGGGCAAAAAGCGAGGAGAGAAACATCACTAGGGCAGCTGACCTAAACCAATCAAAGGGATATTCCATACCATGTGGTGTCACACTCAGCAATAAAAGGTGGAAACAGGAAGAAGAGGGGAGGGGTGGGCTCTCGTTGAGAAGACGTCGGTCCTCCTCTCGAACACCGGCTGCGTGCGTTGAGGCCTTGCTTCAAGGACGTGGTCAATCATCGCTCATTTGTGGGAAGTAGAGAGTAATTTCTTTCCTCTGCACTTCCATATAGCTTTCATTTATGTTGTTTGTTTGTTTTCCTCCCTTTTTCCCCTTTTCCCTTTTACTTCCCCTTAGTTAAATTGTTTAGTTCATGGTAGTCTTTATTTAATTATTATAATTATTTCCCTTTAATTAAATTATCCTTATCTCAACCCGTGAGTTGTTCTTTGCTTTACTTCTCCCCCTCCTCATCTAAAGGAGGGGGAGTGAGAGAGCGGTTGTGGGGTTTAGCTGCCCAGCACGGTAAAACCACCACACATGCTTGTCTACATGTCACTGTCTGTGTAGCAAGGGCCAATGTGAATAAATGCAATGGATACATGTAGGCACAAAATCCAAATACTAACAGCTAAACGAAGGTGCAAAACTTTAACCAGTGAAAAATTCTGTGAGAATACCAAGTCTAAATAACTGAAAATATATCCCTCCCTATTGCTGGAAATAAACTGGAAAAGTCACAATATTTTTTGAACAACTCCATGACTACTAAAGTCCAAGAAGCTCCTGACACTCATTTCAGTGTGAGCAGAAAAAGCTGCCTACTTCTGAAAGACCACCCCCCAAATTCAATTGTCATCACAGACCAGGTCTTTCCTCTCCCTGGCACTTCCCATCTCAAATGAAGTGATTTCCTGTGGTTTGCTGCATGAGGACAGAACAAGGCAAGGGAAGAGAAGATAAAATGCTGTTTTCAGAGTCCAGCCTGTCAACGATTAAGTCCCTGGCTCGTGACATTTCCCCACCTGCCTGTAAGCTTTTCCTGTGATGGCTGCCATCCCCGCCAGACCACCCCTATGCAGTGAGAGCTGGAAATCCAAGCTTTCCCAACAAGTAGTTCATAGACAGCAAACACGTGAACAGGTTTACATCTCTTCTGATGCATACCATCACTACACTATTGTTGGGGACCTACGGGTCTTACTGCTCAGCCCCGAGCTGGAGGAACGAGCAATGCAGTGTATCCACCAACCCTATTTCATGCAGCATGTGCATCTGCCTTAAAGTCACGGTTTGAACACTAGCCACATCTCACTGACATGGCATAAAATGTGTGACAAGATAAAAATCTGGTGTGATGCTCTAGGTCATGATATCATTATTACATGGCAATTATAATAATAAAATAGCACCAACTAAATGACGTTCAATGGCTGTGCTAAGAGTAGGTTAACTGAAATGTAATGACTATGTATTGTGGCGTAATTGCCTAAAGTAACTAGGAAAATTAAACTAATATTCACATTTTAAAGAAAATGTACAGCATTGAAGAGGCTTTCAGGGTAGGGCGTAGACTTGAGCTTTCCCTAGGCTTCCAACCTGAGATGCTATTGCACTGAGGGAACCTGATGTGTTGGCACTAAGGAACAATATGGAACGTAGAGTGGAGTGGAGACACCACGGCTAGGCTCTGTGACCAGGTGGGGACTCTATTGTTCTTGTGCACACCAAGAACAATAAGCTGCACTTTTTGCTACCCTGAGCCAAGGACCTGTCATGTTTTAACAAATGCTGTACCCTAGTGTACTTTTTCTCATTATAATATCATTATAATACCAAAACACAACCCCATCCCAAAAGCTACCCGCCTTCAAGGTGCAACCACCCCTCACTGAGCACGCGCTCTGAATTTCTCGGAGCCTATTACTTTAAACGGAGACAGGAAAACTTTTCACCAATCATAACTAAGATATGCTTGACTAGAGTCACTCAAGCTCCACCTAAAAGAAGGAAATAATATAAATTGGCCTAAGAGAGAGGGGATGTTAGGAAAGATACCACCATGTGGGAATACACCATCCTGAGGACCTCCTGACTCCTGGGATCAGTCGATGGGCTGAGCCTCTCTTCCCCCCCCCCCCTCCCACCCCCACTGGGACGCCTTTGGGAGAGATTGGAATACTTGGTTATACTGGGTGTCTCCACGGAAACTTAGAAATCTCTAGAGTCTTCGTGCCTTTTAACGCATTAATAGCCAGGCTATGTACCTGTGTATTTCATGCATCCTAGCTTGCTTTTGCAGACAGTAATTATCAGCAGCAATCCAAAGAACCTGTGTACCTGTTGCTGTAATAAATTGCAGTTAATTGCATTATTCCTAGCCGTGATAGTTCTCATTGAATGTTATGTTGGTGTGTTATGTTGGTGAATCCGTGACTGCGGTAGTTTGGTGCTCTGAATCTGACCGGATCCATATCGGTTAATATGTTAGTGGTGAATCTGTGACTGTGACCCTGAATCCGACCAGACTCATAATGGTTAATTGGCTATACCCCTTAACATGACATGTATCACTATTAGAGAGCTGCTGAGTCCCGGAGAATCTCTGCTAATGAACAATTGGAATTTAACTAGCAAACAATGATTTTTGTGACTGAATGTGAAAGATGAACTCATTGCTACCATTTGATTATTAAGAGCTTATGTATTAATCTTCAATCATTTTAATAGATTTATTTTCCTTATTGTAGAATACGACAATAGAAGTTCTGTGAATAGTAATTTCCTAATAATAACCCTAATAATGCTAATAATACCATAGTCTTATTTAATCTAATTTAAATAGTCAGCAAAAAAGACTTACTTAGAACCATGTGGATTTTGTTGGCAGAAGGATTCTCATTACAAAATTAATTTGCTTTCAAACTCCTTTGGCATTCTGAAGTCAAAGCTCCTCACCATTTATGAACCACACTGCAGCCCCAAATCTGCAAAATCTTTAGGGAAGCACTAATGTGTTGTGTTTAGTAGGGATGGATTTTAAGCACGTGCTTACAGACTTTGTTGAATTGGGCTTTCTCAAGTCTTTGGGCAGGGTCTCGCTTTTTAAATGAGATTGATTTTGCATCCAAGTCAGGGTGCTCTCAGTCAATTTAGTTTCCCAGTGAAGACTCTGCAAGTGGCTGTAGGAATTAACAGGGAGTAGGTGAAGTCCACATGGCAAAGATTCAGCTGAAATCAACTGGTAAAGCCTGTCTGGCAGACCAGACTCTGAGCCTATAGTAATTTTCATGATTCCACTTGCACTTTTAATATCACATATCAGAAAGAAATCATCTGAAAGCATGTCACCCAAGTATGGACTTGCCTCAGTAGTATTTAAACTAAACTCCATCATCAATTTCTAAATTGGATCCACCCTGAAGTTTCAATCCATTTCCTTCACATATAAACATGAGGAAACTTGGCAGAAATAATCCTTCAAGGGAAGAATTCAGAGTGAGCCCCTTAACTGCCAGCCCTGTTTTGTCTGTGTGTTACACGGATGGCTTTGTATATCAGTCATATTTGTTGTGCACTCACAAAGGCAAGCTTGCCAGGTTTGGGTTGGTATCCTGAATATGTGACGCATCTCAGGGGATGAGGGCTGGATTCTCTCGTGGCTGACACATAACACTGCAGGCTTGACTCTGACTGCAGCATCTTCATTAGGGGCAAGGGGTATGACAGCAGGAATTAGGTCCGAAGGGTGGACTATTTACAGGGCTGACAGGCTAAAAAATACCTTTCCTGCCCAGAGACAGAGAAGAGTGGATGTCATAGAGGTTGAATAAGCTTGGTAGTAGATATTGTCATTTTTCATGAAAAGTCCCTTTTCAGACTCAAACACCAAGTTCAAAGTAAGCAGGCTGGGCTGAACTCACAGGGAAGGTAAGATGCCATGGTAGCTGCGAAATTCACTGGTGCTGACAGCAATTTCTTGCAGGAGGCATCACAGGTGCCTGTCAGACAGTCAACAGGATTTTGTTGCTTACATTTGTCTGCCCACAAGCCTCGGTGCCAAATGTGCAGGATGTCCCTGTGCAGGAGAGGACTATGCTGCAGGAACCCAGTTAGGTGACCGCACACAGGTAAACCCTATGCAGTTCTCCTTAGAGCAGATCCCCAAAGCCACTGTAGGCAGCTCGAAACCTGCTCTGACTCATGCTGCCTGCTCATGCTGTCAGTGCCCATGGGGAAAGACAGGGCATGAGGAAGCCCTAGGCCATGCTCCACGTCTGCACTGCAAGCACAGGGAGCATGGAGTTGGTAGGAGCTGTCACTGAGGAGTCCCCCACGACCATCTCCCTCTCAGTGTGATCGGAGTGGACCAGGGGATGATTGCACCGCTTGGTTTATCCCTGAGTCTGTGGGGATTCAGCTATTCCCACCAGGCATTGCAGAGGGGAGCACGCTCCTTTGGGATGCCCTTGCTGCAGAGCGATCCCCAGGTGTCACGCAGACTGCTGGGCAGACAGGTTGTTAAAAATAACGTTAGAAGGAGACTGCAGAGCACGGTGAAGTTGAAGACAGGACTTTCAGAGAGCACAGTTTATCAGGAAGACAGCTACTTTTTATAGTATGCCTGGCATAGCTGATGGCAAAGACATTTGACATTTAGACCTGATTGAGTGGCAGGCGGGGAGGAGGAAGCCAGAGATAATGTAAGCAAATCATTTCAAAAACTGAGTTAGGAAGGGACAGCTTTGGGGGAAAGTTGTGTAGCTTTGGCTGGACTTTTTGGCTTTTTCATGCTTCTTGAGGGGCTGGAGACAAAGTCCCTTTACACCACCAACCCATCCCTTTGTGGAGAGGAAAAAATATTCCCTGAGCTGAAGGGAAGACAGGCACAGGGACAAGGGTAAAAGGACGCAAACTGGCAGAAGTCACGTCTGGCATTCACACCTGTCCTTTGCCACAGAATTGCTGCCTAGAGGGGGAACTGAGTGAGGCAGGCTGTGAATTACCACTCATGGGTCTCTCAGGTGCCCGTGGCTTAGGAGAACCCTGCCTGGTGCAAAGGCTTGAGCAATGTGAAGTTTGTCAACGTGAGAATGGGTCTCAGGGTCTTATTTCTCCACTTACAAAATATGGCTAGCAACATAGACCCTTCTCCCACTTCTCAAGGTGCCTCTGAACATGTGAGGTGCTGAGTATCGCTGCTACTATTAGGAGGGGCTTATTCCTGCATGGTAGCTCTTGTCTTTCATGCTTTTACCAAGCTCCTGGCATTTGATTGCTATCCCTAAGCTGCTCTCACTCTGAATGAGATCCTTGCCCAGAACATAAATGGGGATAAGTGTCGTGGTTCTGCTCGAGTGGGCAGCCGAGCTCCACCACAGCCGCTCTCTCACTCCCCCTCCTCAAAGAGGAATGGGGAGAAAATATGTGAAAAGGGCTCAAGGGTTGATATAAGGACAAGAAAATCACGCAATAATTATTGTAACGGGCAAAACAGACTCAGCATAAGAAGATAGTAAGATTTATTGCTCATTACTAACAAGCTAGAGAAGTGAGAAACAAAGAAAAGAAACCAAAAGCACCTTCCCTCCCCATCCACCCTCTTCCACCTCCTCCCCCCGAGCGGCGCAGGGGAACGGGGGAATGGGGGTTATGGTCAGTCTACAGCGCTTCTTCTCTGCTGCTCCTTCTTGGTCACTCTCGTCCCCTGTGCTGTGGGGTCCCACCCATGGGATGCAGTCCTTGATGAACTGATCCGGCGTGGGCTTCCCACAGGCAGCAGCTCTTCCAGAGCTGCTCCAGATATGGGTCCGTACCACGGGGTCCATCCCTCAGGAGAAAACTGCTCCAACCTGGCTCCCCTACAGGCAGCAGCTCCTGCTGGGTCACCTGCTCCTGCGTAGTCTCCTTTCCACGGGCTACAGGTCCGGCCCAGAATCTGCTCCGGCAGGGGTCTTCCACAGGCGGCAGCCTCCGTCAGTGCAGGGCCACCTGCTCCACTGTGGTCTCCTCCATGGGCTGCAGCATGGAACCCTGCTCCACCGTGGCACTCCATGGGCTGCAGGGGGACATCCTGCTTCACCATGGTCCTCACCACAGGCCGCAGGGGACTTCTGCTCCGGCGCCTGGAGCACCTCTCCGCCTCCTTCTACACTGACCTTGGCAACTGCAAGGCTGTTTCTCACTCCCTTCACTCTCCCGGCTGCTGTGTGGCGCAGCATTTTTTTCCCTGTCTTAAATATGCTCTCACAGAGGCGCAAAACAACATCGCTTATTGGCTCAGCTCTGGAAAACAATGGGGCCCTTCCCAAACATGGGGCAGCTTCTAGATCTTTCTCACAGAAACCACCCCTATGGCCCCCTGCTACCAAAACCTTGCCACGTAAACCCACTACAATAAGAAGCAATTTTTTTTTCTCCTTCCTTGTTTGAATATTTTTGTGGTGTTCCCAGTCTCATGCTGATCCTGTGACTCATTGGCAAGGTGGTCATGGTGCACTGGGCCCTGCTGCGAAAGGCTGGCAGTAATTCCCTTATCAGCTACCCCTTATCACATGGACCTAATGATATATTTGTTCAAGGCTCCCCTGAGCTCCTTATTTCATTTACTATTTTTATGAGGTCTTCCTTATCTCTAAATACCTTTTCTTCTTATTTATTGTTCAGGATGTGTTTGGTAGAAGGAATCAAGTACCTCAATAATTTACGGTCGTCATTAATTTCATGACTGCTAATTTATTAGTGTTTACACCTTCTGTTCAAGAAGGTACAGTATTTGATACAGTAAATAATTTTCTCCTCAAGCATTTGTCAGGCTGTATTTGTCACTGCAAGTCTTTCCATTTCAATACAAGCATAAACTATGGGGCTCACTGCCACAGGACAGGAGAGAAGAGACTCTGAGCGTGTGAAATAATTAGGACTAATGGCTTGTGGGATGCCCGTAGGCAAATCTATTCATCTGCATATGGGTAAGGAAACTTGTTTAGAAGATGGAGACAGATAATGCAAATGGCACTAAACATTGGCTTTGGAAGAGCTAGGGATTTGAGAAAAAATATCAGTTTGCTCAAGTATTGTATTTTCATTAGGGAAAAACTAAACTAACATTTTAATTTTGGTAGTTTTGAACTGAAACACTTTGATTCGTGGCCCAGAACCAAAACATTTGAGGAACAACTTTTGTGCTATGATTTTTTATGGAAACTGTGATTTGAATATTCATCATCTCCTGTAGGAAAAACTTCTCCCACCAGGTTTGTGGCATAGCTGCTTTTTCTTTTTCTCATCTATCTCAAATTCAAAGTGTTGAAAATTCTTACTGCAGGCCAGCTGTCTGGAGGCCTATGTGTAATTGTACTCCTGCTTCCAGCAGAGAGAAATCTGTGTAGTGCTAGGAATGATGTGTCGATGTTGAGTTTATACCTTGTCACAGGCTCAGTATGTATTTCTTAGAAAATGCATCTACTTTCCCTGTGATTTTCTTTCCATCTGAGATGTGGGAAAACTCACTGGACAGAAGTTTCTTTCCTGCATAATTTCCCAGGCTGGGGGTGTGGAGGCAGGATTTGAGTTTTATTATCCAACATCTCATTTTATATGAATTCAGTCCCCTAGATATTATGAATATTGTGCCACAATGAAATTGGAGTTTGCATCTCATGTCTTCTTCCATCACCCAATTTCCAGCAGGGCTAAAAACCCTTTAATATATCATGGTTTCTTTTCTTATTGATGGGAAATTGAACATTTGGGAAGTCTCGGAGAGTTAAACATTAGGGGATATGTTGTCCTGCTGGAGACTCCAGCTTCCAGGTGAGAACGGGACTGGAGGCAGCAAAATTCACCCCTGAGGCTTTTGTGACACTTTAACTTTAGCCAAAAATATTTGTCTTTCTGAGATGGTAATATAATAAGTAATAAACAATCTCAGTGGAAAAGCAACTACTGTTAATTAGAAAATAAGTTGCACTAAAAATAATCCAAATTTCTAATATAAAGCAATTTCCAGAGAAAATGTGTGCATGACACTATTAACAGTAATACTTTCCTTGTCTTTTCTGTGCCTTGTGAATGCTACAAAGGGGACCCATTTGTGTATCTGTTGGCCAACTCTTAGTCCTTCTATGAGAAAAGAAATACAAATAGTGCATTTCTGAGATGCACCTGAGATGTCCCTGTGTCCTGGTTTCAGTTAGCACAGAATTAATTTTCTTCCTAGTAGCTGGTGGAATGCTGTGTTTTGGCTTAGAATGAGAAGAGTGCTGATAACACCCCGATGCTTTAATTGTTGCAGAGCAGTGCTTATACTAAGCCAAGGACATCTCAGCCTTTGCTCTGTCCTGCCAACGGGCAGGCTGGGGGGTGCAGTAAGAGCTGGGAGGGGACAGACCCAGGACAGGTGACCCAAACTAGCCAAAGGGGTATTCCATACCATCTGACGTCATGCTAAACAATATATAGGGGTGGCTAGCCGGGGGGAGGGGGCCGGACTGCTCGGGGTTAGGCTGGGCATCGGTCAGCGGGTGGTGAGCAATTGCATTGTGCATCACTTGTTTGTACATACTATTATTACTTTCGTATTATCACCATTGTATCATCATTATTATTATTGTTATTATTATTTTGTTATTTTTTTTTTCCTGTCTTATTAAACTGTCTTTATCTCAACTCACGGGCTTCACTTTCCATTTCTCTCCCCCGTCCCAGAGAGGGAGGGGGGAGGGTGAGCGAACGGCTGCGTGGTGTTTAGCTGCCGGTCGGGTTAAACCACGACAGTCTTTTTTGGCGCCCAACGTGGGGCCCGAAAGGTTGAGATAACGGCAGATCTGATCAGAGTGTGTTAAACTAAAATTGGTGTAAGGATTAGACCTGCTTAATAGTCACTTGTCATGATGCTGATTGCTTTAATCACAACTCTGCTGCGCCTGTTTTCCAAATTGAGTATTATAGTACATTATTTTCCGTATTTGCTCTCTGTAGTGTTGTTTCTCCTCTCCGGGCCCTGGTTTCAGACCATTATGGTACTAAGTGTTATAGCAATGGCTTATGAGACGATAAGATATCTGGTCATGACTCTAACTTGGTATTTATACTCAGTAACATCGTGGACTCTGTACTTTGGAAACAGCATCTTGGGAACTATTAGCAATTATACCTATTGTTTTTCTCCATTAGAGAGTCAATCTGTGGAGGGGAAAGGGGAGGATATTTTTCCTTACTTGCTTACTCTCCCTTTCTCCTTCACCACCCCTGTATCCTCCTGGGTCACTCTGCCTTCCTCCTTCACCACCCTCTTATCCCCTGAGCTTGTCACAATAGCTCTCCAAGATATTGAATATTTCTGGAATACTCAGAATACCATAGTCTTGTTGTTCTGCCTCATGAATGCACTTCAGATTCTGCTTAAAGTTAAACAACTACTTATGAAGCTCATCCGGAGATCTGCCCGGAGGCAGTATAGTTGTGGGTGGCAGGGAGTATGGGTGGATATGGGCAGGCATCTAGAGCAGTTGGCACCCCCAGTGTGTTGGAAATTCACCCCTGAACAATGGCAAAATCCTCAAAAACTGGCAGAATGCTTGAAAAAAAGGTGTAATGATTCTGGCAGTTCCAAAGTAACACAAATCATTGTAACGTGCTGGGGCCTGGCTCATGCCTATCGAGCTGCCATTGATACTGCTGTCAACTTAGTGACAGACCCTGCGGCCACTCCAAACCCTGTGACAGATCCAACGGCCACTGTGACCCCTACGGTGGATTCTGCAGCCGCTCCAGTCCCAGCTCCTGCAGCCGCTCCAGTCCCAGCTCCTGCAGCCGCTCCAGCTCCAGCTCCTGCAACTGCTCCAGTCCCAGCTCCTGAAGCCGCTCCAGCTCCAGCTCCTGAAGCCGCTCCAGCTCCAGCTCCTACTGCTGCTCCAGTCCCAGCTCCTGCAACTGCTCCAGCTCCAGCTCCTACTGCTGCTCCAGTCCCAGCTCCTGCAACTGCTCCAGCTCCAACTCCAGCTTCTGTAGCCCCAGTTTTTAGGAATAAAATGGCAAGATGGACGTCGTCAAATCCCAATGGAAGCAAAACAACTGGCAGCGTAGGGGCAAACCTATCTGGGCTGCTGCATTGTGGCAAGATATTGCTGCTCGGGTAGAGAACCTGGCTGTGAAAGTACGCCACGTAGATGCTCATGTGCCCAAGAATCGGGCTACTGAAGAACATCAAAACAACCAGCAGGTGGATCAGGCTGCTAAGATTGAAGTAGCTCAGGTGGACCTGGATTGGCAGCATAAAGGTGAATTATTTATAGCCCGATGGGCCCATGACACCTCAGGCCATCAAGGTAGAGATGCAACATACAGATGGGCTCGTGATCGAGGGGTGGACTTGACCATGGACGCTATAGCACAGGTTATTCATGACTGTGAAACATGTGCTGCAATCAAGCAAGCCAAACGGTCAAAGCCTCTTTGGTATGGAGGACGATGGCTGAAATATAAATATGGAGAGGCCTGGCAGATTGATTACATCACACTCCCTCAAACTCGCAATGGCAAGCGCCACGTACTTACAATGGTGGAAGCAACCACCGGATGGCTGGAAACATATCCTGTGCCTCATGCTACCGCCCGGAACACCATCCTGGGCCTTGAAAAGCAAGTCCTATGGCGACATGGCACCCCAGAAAGAATAGAATCAGACAATGGGACTCACTTCCGAAACAACCTTATAGACACTTGGGCCAAAGAACATGGTATTGAATGGGTGTATCACATCCCCTATCATGCACCAGCCTCCGGGAAAGTTGAACGATACAATGGCCTGTTAAAGACTACCTTGAAAGCAATGGGCGCTGGGACGTTCAAAAACTGGGATACGCATTTGGCAAAGGCCACCTGGTTAGTCAATACTAGGGGATCTACCAACCGAGCTGGACCTGCCCAATCAAACCTGTTACGTACTGTAGATGGGGATAAAGTTCCTGTAGTGCATGTAAAAAATATGCTGGGTAAAACAGTCTGGGCTACTCCTGCCTCAGGAAAAGGCAAACCTATTCGTGGAATTGTTTTCGCTCAGGGACCTGGATATACTTGGTGGGTGATGCAAAAGAACGGAGAGGTCCGGTGTGTACCTCAAGGAGATTTAATACTGGGTGAGAATAGCCCATGAACTGAATTGCACCATGTTAAATAGTATATTATACTGTATGTTATCACTACCATGATTACTATAGGTGACTAATTAGAATGTATGGAAAAGAGTGTAACCTGAGCATGACATAAATGGTATGGAATAAGGGGTGGATAGATGTCCTGGTTTCAGTTAGCACAGAATTAATTTTCTTCCTAGTAGCTGGTGGAATGCTGTGTTTTGGCTTAGAATGAGAAGAGTGCTGATAACACCCCGATGCTTTAATTGTTGCAGAGCAGTGCTTATACTAAGCCAAGGACATCTCAGCCTTTGCTCTGTCCTGCCAACGGGCAGGCTGGGGGGTGCAGTAAGAGCTGGGAGGGGACAGACCCAGGACAGGTGACCCAAACTAGCCAAAGGGGTATTCCATACCATCTGACGTCATGCTAAACAATATATAGGGGTGGCTAGCCGGGGGGAGGGGGCCGGACTGCTCGGGGTTAGGCTGGGCATCGGTCAGCGGGTGGTGAGCAATTGCATTGTGCATCACTTGTTTGTACATACTATTATTACTTTCGTATTATCACCATTGTATCATCATTATTATTATTGTTATTATTATTTTGTTATTTTTTTTTTCCTGTCTTATTAAACTGTCTTTATCTCAACTCACGGGCTTCACTTTCCATTTCTCTCCCCCGTCCCAGAGAGGGAGGGGGGAGGGTGAGCGAACGGCTGCGTGGTGTTTAGCTGCCGGTCGGGTTAAACCACGACACCCTGAGAGAAGACTGAAGCCCAGCAGACAGACCATGAACAGAGACTCCAGTTGCTCTTCCGTGTTGGTTCCCCTCCTGGGTCCCTGGGGATGGTGGAGAGGGTGCCTAGTGCACACAGTGCTGTGGAAGCAGGCTGGGGTCATTTCAAGGCAGAGATCAGATCCCAAGATAACAGATAATTTCAGGAATGTTGCAAGAAAAACCCTCAAAGATTTCCTGAGATCCTCCAGCTTCCAGCAGAAATTATTGGCTTGCTGCAGGAATTATGGGGTGAAGCCTCATGCTCGCTGGGATGCTGATGTAAGGACAAAAGCTCCCAGTGGCTCCTTCCCAACTAAAGAATCCCGAATCCACTTAATATGGCTGTGCTTTTGTTTACTTATAATAAAACACCATTAGAGGGGCCTAGCCTAGCATTAATGTTGGCTTTGTTTTGATGAAATCTGGCTGCACGAGGACTGTTTTGGAGAGCTGCTCTGGGAGAAACACCGGCAGCCCTGTGCTGCCAAAGCGGGTGCAAGCACAGGCTGATGAAGAAATCACTTCTGCGCAGTGACCCGGTTGGCCTGCTCCCATGTGGGGAACAGGATTAAGCCTAGGCAGCACAAGTTCACTATTCCCATCTGAGACGTTTTGGCTTTAGTAGCCTTTTTTTTTTTTTTTTTCCAAAATGTTGATTTCTTTCAATATCCTTCCTTGGGGAAATGAAGGAAATTTCTTAGCATAGCTGCAAAATCTTTGTTGCTGTGATCTTCTGCGTTCATAGAGGTCTGTTTGGTTATGTTTGTGTTAACTGCTTATATAGTTTAGCTTAATAATTAGGTAATTAATATTCATTAAGTACAGAAATGCTCACAGAGCACAAGATCCAGTTTCTGTTGAAAAAAGCAATACTCAATGATTTAGACAGGTTGAGAAAAACTTCTTTGGTCTTCTGAGAAAAGGGGAGGAGTCCGGTCACTAGTGGCATTCCCCAGGGCTCGGTGCTGGGGCCGGTCCTCTTTAATATCTTCATCGATGATCTGGAAAAGGGCATCGAGTGCACCCTCAGTAAGTTCACAGATGACACCAAGTTAGGTGCGTGTGTCGATCTGCTCGAGGGTAGGAAGGCTCTGCAGGAGGATCTGGATAGGCTGCACCGATGGGCTGAGGTCAACTGCATGAAGTTCAACAAGGCCAAGTGCCGGGTCCTGCACCTGGGGCACAATAACCCCAAGCAGAGCTACAGGCTGGGAGATGAGTGGTTAGAAAGCTGCCTGGCGGAGAAGGACCTGGGAGTATTGGTAGATAGTTGGTCGAATATGAGACAGCAGTGTGCTCAGGTGGCCAAGAAGGCCAACAGCATCCTGGCTTGTATCAGAAGTAGTGTGGCCAGCAGGTCTGGGGAAGTGATTGTCCCCCTGTACTCGGCTCTGGTGAGGCCGCACCTTGAGTACTGTGTTCAGTTTTGGGCCCCTCACTACAAGAAGGACATCGAGGTGCTCGAAAGAGTCCAGAGAAGGGCAACGAAGCTGGTGAGGGGTCTGGAGAACAAGTCCTACGAGGAGCCACTGACGGAACTGGGTTTGTTCAGCCTGGAGAAAAGGAGGCTCAGGGGCGACCTTATTGCTCTCTACAGGTACCTTAAAGGAGTCTGTAGCGAGGTGGGGGTTGGTCTATTCTCCCACGTGCCTGGTGACAGGATGAGGGGGAACAGGCTAAAGTTGTGCCAGGGGTGTTCTAGGTTGGATATTAGGAAGAACTTCTTTACTGAGAGGGTTGTTAGGCATTGGATTGGATGATTCTGTGATTCTGTAATCATATACTGGTTCTTAAAGATATAGGGACAATACAAAAGAAACAGGTGTCCTGAATAAACTTTGTGGTCAAGTAGGTAGTCATGTCCATAAAGGTACCTAATGTTGTTACTAAGAAGGCAAATGCAGTCCTGAACATCTTAGCAGAGGAGTTAACAAATATAGTAGGGAGGCAATGTTTCTTGTCATGCTGGCAACTGTTACTGGAAGGTGGTATCCCAGTGCGGGTTTCCACAGTTCAAAAGTGGATGTGGGTGAATCAGAAAGCATTCAGAAACAATTTCAAGCATGACAGAGTCTGAAACACACGTCTCAATGTGAAAGATTTAAGTTCAATCAATTTAGCTTATCCAGGAGTAGATTAAGAGGTTAATTGATTATAGTCTAAAAATATCTATTTGAGAAAGGATTTTAGAAAGCAGACAATTCTTTAAATTAGCAGAGAGAAGCTTAATGATATTTGGTAGTTTAAAACAAAGCTACCGTGTAGGAATGTGGCATACATTTTTTGACTCTGAAAATAATTAACTATTGAAGCAGCTTAATTGGATGTATGGATGTGGTGCAATTGCCTAAAGTAACTAGGAAAATAAAAGTTACATTCACATTTTAAAGAAAATGTACAGCATTGAAGAGGCTTTCCGGGTAGGGCGTAGCTGCATTACCTGAGCGTTCCCTGGGCTTCCAACATTAGATGCTATTGCACTGGGGAAACTTGGTGTGCTAGCTCTAAGAAACAGTACGGAGTGTAGAATGGAGTGGAGACACCATGGCTAGGCTCTGTAACCAGGTGGGGACTCTACTGTTTTTGTGCACACCGAGACCGATAAGCTGCACTTTTTGCTACCCTGAGCCAAGGACCTGTCATGTTTTGACAAATGCTGTACCCTAGTGTACTTTTTCTCATTATAATATCATTATAATACCAAAACACACCTCCATCCCAAAAGCTACCTGCCTCCAAGGTGCGACCACCCCTCACCAAGCATGCGCTCTGAATTTCTCGGAGCCTATTCTTTTAAATGGAGACGGGAAAACTTTTCACCAATCATAACTAAGATATGCTTGACTAGAGTCACTCAAGCTCCACCTAAAAGAAGGAAATAATATAAATTGGCCTAAGAGAGAGGGGATGTCAGGAAAGATACCACCATGTGGGAATACACCATCCTGAGGACCTCCTGACTCCTGGGATCAGTCGATGGGCTGAGCCTCTCTTCCCCCTCCCCCCCCCCCCCCCCATTGTGACGCCTTTGTGTGAGATTTGAGTCTTTGATTCTCTTAATGCGTTAATTTCTAGGCTGCACACCTGTGTCACCTGTGTATTTCATGCATGCTAACTTGCTTTTGCAGACAGTCACTATCGCTGGCAATCCAAAGAACCTGTGTACCCGTTGCTGTAATAAATTGAACTTGATTGCATTGTTCCTAGCCGTGATAGTTCTCATATAACGCGACTAGAGTAAGCGTGGTTATACATTATTGGTGATTCCGTGACCGTGGTGGTTCAGTGCTCTGAATCCGACCAGACCCATCATGGTTAATCGGCTACACCCCTTAACGCGACAATGGAGGACCCTCCACCACTGAGCTCAAAAGGAGGTCAAGAAAAACTATTATTTAAACTCAGTTAAGTGCTCGGTATAGATACGGATAGCAAGGTTTTGTGGTCTGGTGTTATGCACATCAGATTAGATGGTCTCTTCTAAATTATAATTCTTTGTTAATTATTTCTGTATCAAAGCAATACTTCTTTAGAAAGGGCAGGATTTGCTCTGAAGACTGCAATTATGAACACCACATTATCACATATTTAATTATATTGGAACATAAATGAGCTATAAATTTTTAAAAACTTTAAGAAATAAAACACTGCAGTTATCAGGGCTTGCAATTTCTACCCTGAATAGTCAATGTTTGCAGATTCATCTTCATAGTTTTTAGCATTCATCAACCATCCAATCTTACTAAAGAACATCATCTTCAGAAACTACTGTGTGGGAAACCATTTGTCTCTTCATTTACTATGCTCTGGAGTCAAACCCCAATCCCTTCTGATATGAGGGGACAAAAGGGTTGTCAGAAAGTAAGGCAAGAGAATTAGACGTGCTCTACTTCGTTGCCTTGCCTTGCCTTTTTCTTTCCAGCCTTTTAAACAACTTCTTGAGTAATGTAGAGAAATAACAAATTGCCATTTTCCATGCCAAATTATCCATAAGAATGATAGTCACTTGATCTATAAAATTTGTTAATAGTAACCTCACTTGGTTATAGGAGAGATTAAAAACTAAAAACCATGCTATTGCCAGACCATGAGTGATATGGGGAAGAAACAAAGGTTTTGTATTTGAGCTCTGCATCACTGCTGTAGTTGTACAGAATTGAGGAAACCCAAATCACAGATCAATGCACATTCATCAGTGACAAAAATGCTTATCCTCCATTAGGATCTGGCAGGTCACAATGAGCCACTGAAGTCAGCAGAAGTAACTAGAGGCAGGGGCTCGTACTTCTGACATACAAACCAGTAGTCACTAAAGTAATTATTCACACTCTCAACAGCTTGAGAAATCTGCTGTCATTGAAGTGATACTGTAGTGAGTCAGAGTATGAAAAAGACCATGAATTTATTGTTCCCTACACCAAAGAATATATCACTTGATATCACTTCAACCCAACACCAGATCTGTGCTAACTTCAGAGCATCCAGTACTCATGTAGGTTTTTCCATGCTGGATAATGGACTCTGAGGAATAGCTGTATATATTTCTGATGTTTTTAGGTACCTCATTGTTTTACTCTGTCTATGACAGAATTTGCTTTGGAAGGGTCCAGCCTGGATGTAAAGTCACTGTGCAATTTCTGCAGGAGGAAAGGCAAGTAGAGGGATTAAATCTTAACAATCATGTGAATTACAGCACTATGCAATGTGTGCTTCCACAGAGATGCCTGGAGAAGATAGCTGCTCTGAGGAGATCTGAAGCAGAGACAATGCAGCTACTCTGAAGAAACTAAACTAAACATTAGATGATGTAGGATTAGAATATGAGTTCATCAAACCTATTCCACTGCAGTGCGTCCCACCAGGCCAGGCTCTTTCCAAGAGAGGATTTAGTTGAGAGCATCCATGGAAGGGTACGGTATGACGGTAGTTCACTGGAGACCTGGTTACGGTCCAGCTGCACTGGGTGTTATAAAGAAGCAGGTTAGAAATATAGCCCCTGCTCCAAGAAATTAGTCTAATTGGAAAAGAAGAGATAAGAGGTGGACAAAGACAGACACAATGAGCAAATACAGTGGTCTCATGACCCCTAAAGAGAGAGAATTTGCAGCAGTCACACAAAAGAGCCACATGTTTTCACTGTTTTCTGTCAGGTGATTCGTTACAGAGAAATGCTTGTGGAGCTAGAGGAAACTTGATGGCTTCTAAAAGCAGGCTAAATTAATGTGGAAGTTAGTGTGAAAAAGTAAGTTGACACAGGCTGCTTTCAAACCTGCTGAAATTCTTTGGATTGATCAAAGATTTTTGAAATAGAGTCAAATGCTGTGTTTTTAGAAAATGAAAAAGACTGTATACACAAATGTCAAGACTTTTGAAAGCTTTAGATTCCCTATACTAAAGTGAAGTAAAGCTATTGGGATCAGCAATATCTCAAAGTCAACATGCGTGCTTTAATTGTGACCATTTAAAATCTGGGATGAGAAGCAAACACAGTTAATGATGATGGAAGGAATGCTGATATGTAGTTTGCATTATTTTCTTTCAGAGGTGAAATACACTTATAAAGTTTGTTTTTCATAAAGAGAATGATCTAGGAGAACTTCCTACACCACTGTGGAAACTATCTGGTGCCATCAGACTCATGGAGTATATAATTTACTCTTTATTAGGATGTTGCTTTAGGTAGTTTGGTCTGTAAAACAATATAGAGACCTCCCACCCCCATCCCCCCACCCCAGCAGCTTTGCAAATCCTTGTTTCTGAGCTTTTCAGCTTTGTTGTGGTTTAGATCTCCTGCAGTGGGTTGAACTTTTGTTTGGAACAGACAGAACCCCAACACCACAGAAACAACATTTAGCAAGCCATTTAGGGCTTCTGTGGCTAGATGACTCAGTACCCCAAAGTCAGTTTATCAGTGCAGCTGGGGCAAAATCAACTTTTTTACTTAATTTATGAAAAACTATTACTATGAGGTCTTATAGAAAGCTGTGGTAAATTCTTGATTCCTGTTGGGAAACTAAAAGTAAACAAACCACACCTGCTTTTACTAAGAAGATAATTAGTATAAATTAAGTAACTCACTATCAATCACAAAATTACAGTTGAGCAGAGCTGAGGTTGATCTATGGATTCTGGAAGCATTATCCAGGTCTAAGCTGTGGTAAGTCTTAACTGCTGCCTTTGGTAAGAGTAATAGGAGAGATGAGCATAGCTTTAGACCTTCCTCAGCTAAGAATAGGTCTCTTTATCCAGCAGTGAAACAAACCTACAGTTTGAAGCTTTATGGTAATGCTACTGTTTGCTCTCTTTAATTGTCTTTTTTTTTTATTTTGAGTTGCTATGGTACATCTCCTTGGAGAATATTTTTAAAACAAAAGACTGTGTTTTTTATCACTTACTAAAAACTTATCACTTGTTTTTTCACCTGTAGATAGATATCTTTCATATCTTGGACCAATACTGAGCTGTGTGGGTGCTTATTTTTCTCTACTGGCCATAAAAAGTATGTAGAAGGCGTAAGTCATGCTTCAGCTTTCAGTTTGGATGGTTGAGCAAAGATGTTACTATGATCCTGCTTTCCCTTCTCATTTGTCTATATTTTTTTTTCTGCTTGCTTGAATTGTGAAGTCTTCAGGGAAAATAGTCCTTGCAAAGTGCTGAGTGCATCTGTATGTTGTGGCTGGCTTTTGAATGGTTTAACAACCAAATGCTTCAAACTTCAAATAGTAGCTAACCCTCCTTGCTGTTGCAGCTAACAAATGTGAAAGGTGGGAAATATAATTAAATAATTCAACCTAAAAGATTCTATAATGCTTCATTTCAATTCAAGCTATCTTTTTAATCATAAATTTGCTAGAATATCGTGTTAAGTATTGTTCTGAACTGAAGCCTGGAGTTATTTAAGAAGATCAAGTCAGACATCTCAACAGCTTAAAAAAAATGATATTTTTCTGACCCCTTCTTCTGCAATCTCTTAAGAAAACTGATATTCTAGTCCATATGATTCACTCTTGATAAATCAGTATTCCCAATGGGGAATAAATTGGAATAAACTTGATAAGTTCCCAACTAGTTCTAACAAGATCTGGCAAAGGTCACAATTTGAAAACTTGCTTTCTGTTAAAGTATTTCCCCTTCCACTGAGATATTTCTGGACGCCTATTCTTGCCTTTTAGTTGTTCTTCCGTCTGCTGAAATCAAAACCCCTATGAAGTAAACACCTGCCTGAGTGGTTGTTTTTTTTTTTTTGTTTGCTTTTTTTATGCAACACATCAGTAGCTGCTAGCAATGGCAACTCAATGTCCATTATCACCCAAGAGGCATCTATAAGGATGAACAGAAATAAGTGAAACTTGCATAGTGGATGTATCCATTAGTCTGTTATCCTCCATAAAGACCACCATAAAGTCAGGTTGTTCTATGTGAATACATTGCATAGCACAAGATACAGGATGAGACAGGCCCTGTCTCAGTAACATAGTTAACAATGGTGAAGACAAATGAGTTGTACCCTAGAAATTATTACAGACTTTCTCAAAGGTGTAACCACAGTGAATTGAGAGACTTCTACTGAAATTTGATGTAAGTTAGAAAGGCTTTTTGTGTTCTTATTCATCCATTTGAAAGTCTTTCAAGTCCTTGAGATTCTTGTGGGCATAATTATTCTTCCCTGTTTATGAGGGGGAAGTTGATTCATAGAAGAGGATAAGAATGTAAAAGAATTGAAGATAGTAAAGTGATGACAGGGATTGCTTAGGTTGTAGCCTGTATGTTTCTATGCATTATATGTGTTATGTGTTGCAGGAATTAACAGGTGACACCCTCAGATATTGAAGTGAAATATAAAAAGGAATTTTTAGAGTGCACCAACAAATTATGGAACCTGGAGCAATGGAATACAGTGAAAGATAGAATAACAATTCCATGACCCCTTACGCTCTCAGCTAGTCCTACATCTTCCTTCTGTGCAGAAGCACAGTTACAGTTCAAGAACTGGTGGTTTCCAGTATCATAACACTATGCATTTTGGGTTAGTTGCTTTCTTTCTTAGTGACAGCTGTCATGAAGACACAACAGGGAATGGAACTTTGGTCCTCAGATTGAGGGTCTTAAGGGACTGAATGTGTGCTACTTACACACCTTTATACTAAATGATTGGATGGAAGAAAAACAACCAAGCTTATCCAATGTAATGCATCCAAACAGGCATTTGCAGTGCTGACTTGTCTATGGCTAGGAAGATGAGCTGCAAGGCTCTCACTCTTCTGCTGATCAGCAGAAGAGCAACTTATCAGCTGTGCTTTGACCTTGGTGATGACTTTCCAGATAGATATTTTGTCAGTTCAGGCTCTAGTACATACTTTCCCAGAGGCTTTTCTTCCATCTCTGTCCTCTTTACTAAAAGCCCTGTCTCTTGTTTAACACACAGAAAATGCTAATACTCTATGTAAATTATTTGATAATTTTAGCAGAACTAATGATTCTTTTCCGTGCTTAAATTGAGAATATGCACAGTGTGACCTCTTATAAAACCAGCTTTCTATTGAGTAGCTGAACTCTGAAGATAAAATTACCAGCTCAGGTTCAGCATCTTTGCTCTCTTTCTCCAGCCCTATTTTTTTCCTCTCTGCCTTCCTCTCTTAGTCTCTTGTGTTCTTCTAGGTAAGTCTCACAGTTTCTGCAGTACTCCTTGCTTAGTCATGAAAGGGTCAAGTTCTCTTCTAGTTCATACTGATGAAGTTCTTTGGAAGTCTGTGAGATGACACCAAGTTTATACCAGCATACCTAGTATTCCAAGGTGACCATAATGTTCTCTCCCAAGCTCAGTCTAGGCTCATGTCAAAGGCATGCTTTCTTCTTCAACATCTCACTTCTATTCAATGTGGCATCTTTCCAATCTGGACATAGCTATGTCTTTACTAGAGTAGATAGAAAAATAATCTTTGAAGTATAGTAACTAGAAAGTGTCTGTTTTCTGAGGTTTTGGGATCACTGGAGAAGGGATATAGGTCCAGCTATTATCTCAGATTGGAAAGTAATGTTTTTATAACTTATTAATCTAACTAGAAATGTAGTTATTGATAAATCTCACTAGAAATAGAAATTCTAGAAAATAAATCATAGGCTGAAATACTTCATTGCAGAGAAATGACTTAAAATAAATTCTTCTTGCTCCTATTCTGGAGTTCTGTTTTTTTTTTTTTTTTTTTTTTTCTTGGTATAAAACTTTTCTTTAAAATCAGGCCGTTGTCTAAGCACTTCAACTTGATAGTTCTTCTGATGCATTCTGCTTGTTAGCCTTTCACGATGTTGTGTATTCTGTATAGTTTTAACTATGCATTTTTAATCTTTCTTCCAGACATACCATCTATTCAAACCCATTTTCTTAAGAGGAATTGCCAAAAACTGACAGAACTATCTTTCATCCAGTTTCTTTAGAGCTTCAGTCACCAATGCAAACTTGCAGTTTTCAGGAAGGATGTGACAATGCAGCACATGGACAGTAAAGCAACCCAGAAAACAGATTCTAAAAACTCCAATTTTTAAATCTGTCTCAGAATTCCAGCATAAATTTTCCTGGAAAAATAGCAATGCACTTCTCATGACAGCAGAAAACATATGTCACTTCATCTCAATTTGCATTTCTGCACTTATAATAATCTTGGCAGTGACAACCATAGCCTTAAATTCTGGGAATTCTTCTGTATCCAAAATTCAGGTCTCTGAAGGCTGATTTCTTGATAAACTTGTAGGTTGGAGGTTGGCCGTGCTTTTGTAGGAGCTATAAAGAATATCCTTCTGTAGGTTGACCTACAGAGCTCAGATGTGGTGCATAATGCTCAAGAAGTTTCAAACACTTCAGAAAGTATCAGAGAATGACCTGTACTTTGCATCAATCATTCAGTCATTAAAACAATATAATGCTGTAGTTAACACAAGAATCTTGTTACTATGTGAAAATGACCTCAGTAATATCAGCAAAGTACTAAATCAAAGAATCTCAGATCTGCTTGGGTTGGAAGGGACCTTAAAGACCTCCTAAATCCAACCCCTGCCATGGGCAGGGACACCTCCCAGTGGATGAGGTTGTCCAAAGCCCCATGCAGTCTGTCCTTGAGCACTTCCAGTAATGGGGCATCCACAACTCCTCTGGGCAATCTGTTCCAGTACCTCACAACCCTCATAGTGAAGATTTTTATTTTTTCTCTAATTTCTAATCTGAATCTGCTTGCTTTTAGTTTAAAACCACTATCCCTTGCCTATTGCTACACTACCTGATGAGCCTTTCCCCATAAGGAGTAGCTCCCTGAAGTCATGGTGTTTCTCCATTTTTACTGGGCCTAGGAAGTGGATTGCTTTCATATCCAGATGCTACCGATTGCTATCAGAAAAATACCATCACTATTATCTTAATTGCTACTCTAATCAAAAAGGTCACAGTTGAATAGGGGATGAAATGGCATAAATGGCCAGGCAAACGACCAGAAGTGTATTAAAGGTACTTTTCTTACTATTTTCTGAGATCTACTTGACTGGAGAGGATAGGTATGAATTCTCTTCCCAGGATTGTTGAGATTGTTTCCTAATATTAAAATATATCTTCAAAGAGAGTATTGTATAACTGTAACTTAAGCTTGTTGAATTGCAGTAACTACTGTGTACTTAGTTGTTCATTTCCTGCCTGTATTCTGCTGTCATTCTATATAGTAAAGACTGAAGTTTTGGATGATCTAAAAATCACCTAAATTGTAGTTTGTTCTCTAGTACTCTACACAGCAGAAATCCTTTCCCAGTGATTCTTCTGTTTAAGCCATAGATACCTTAGTCCTCTAGGCATGATTTCTGAGGGGGGGAAAAAAGGTATGTGAACAGGGACTACAGCTCTAGGAACACTCCTTCAGCTCTGGTACGTGTGAACAAGGACTTAATTGCAGTGTATTTCCTGCAAGTGGTTCTGTGTTCAAAGACCTTTTTTTTGCATGTTGTTAAAACCAAAGGGCAATAAAGAGGCAAAGAAAAAGCTCTCACAGTTAATTCACTTCTTCCAGAAACTAAGAACAGTATAATGAAACGCAGAAGTCTAATGTGCAGCTGACCTCGAACAGATGCATCTTCTGTTGTTCATCCTTCTATCTTTTTGACATCCTGAGCATTATGTACATGAATCACAGAATTTCTAGGTTGGAAGAGACCTCAAGATGATCAAGTTTAACCTCTGTCCTAACACCAACAGTCCTCCACTGAACCATATCCCTAAGCTCTACATCTAAACATCTTTTAAAGACTTCCAGGGATGGTGACTCCACCACTTCCCTGGGCAGCCTGTTCCAATGCCTAACAACCCTTTCAGTAAAGAAGTTCTTCCTAAGATCCAACCTAAAATTCCCCTGGCGCAACTTTCCCCCTCGTCCTGTCACCAGGCATGTGAGAGAATAGACCAACCCCCACCTCTCTACAGCCTCCTTTAAGGTATCTGTAGAGAGCAATAAGGTCGCCCCTGAGCCTCCTCTTCTCCAGGCTGAACAAGCCCAGCTCCCTCAGCCGCTCCTCGTAGGACTTGTTCTCCAGGCCCCTCACCAGCTTTGTCACCCTTCTCTGCACCCGCTCAAGCACCTCGATGTCCTTCTTGTAGCGAGGGGCCCAAAACTGAACACAGTCCTCGAGGTGTGGCCTCACCAGAGCTGAGTACAGGGGGACGATCACCTCCCTAGCCCTGCTGGTCACACTGTTTCTGATGCAAGCCAGGATGCCGTTGGCCTTCTTGGCCACCTGAGCACACTGCTGGCTCATATTCAGCTGACTATCCACCATCACTCCCAGGTCCTTCTCTACCTGGTAGCTCTCCACCCACTCATCTCCCAGCCTGTAGCTCTGCTTGGGGTTATTGCGCCCCAGGTGCAGGACCTGGCACTTGGACTTGGTGAACTTCATTGGTCCAGCCTATCCAGATCCTCCTGCAAAGCCTTCCTACCCTCAAGCAGATTGACACACGCACCTAATTTGGTGTCATCTGCAAACTTACTGAGGGTACACTCGATCCCCTCATTCAGATCATTGATGAAGATATTAAAAAGGACTGGCCCCAGTACTAAGCCCTGGGGGACTCCACTAGTGACCTGCCTCCAACTGGACTTGGCTCCATTCACCACGACTCTTTGGGCCCGGCTATCCAGCCAGTTTCTAACCCAACGAAGCGTGCGCCAGTCCAAGCCAAGAGCAGCCAGTTTCTTGAGGAGAATGCTGTGGGAGACGGTGTCAAAAGCCTTGCTGAAGTCAAGGTAGACCACATCCACAGCCTTTCCCTCATCCACCCAGCGCGTCACTTTGTCATAGAAGGAGATCAGGTTTCATAGAATCATAGAATCGTAGAATATCCTGAGTTGGAAGGGACCCTTAAGGATCATCAAGTCCAACTCTTGACACCGCACAGGTCTGCCCAAAAGTTCAGACCATGTGACTAAGTGCACAGTCCAATCTCTTCTTAAATTCAGACAGGCTCGGTGCAGTGACCACTTCCCTGGGGAGCCTGTTCCAGTGTGCAACCACCCTCTCTGTGAAGAACCCTCTCCTGATGTCAAGCCTAAATTTCCCCTGCCTCAGCTTAACCCCGTTCCCGTGGGTCCTGTCACTGGTGTTAATGGAGAAAAGGTCTCCTGCCTCTCGACACCCCCTTACGAGGAAGTTGTAGACTGTGATGAGGTCTCCCCTCAGCCTCCTCTTCTCCAGGCTGAACAGGCCCAGTGACCTCAGCCGTTCTTCGTACGTCTTCCCCTCCAGGCCTTTCACCATCTTCATAGCCCTCCTCTGGACACTCTCCAACAGTTTCATGTCCTTTTTATACTGTGGTGCCCAGAACTGCACACAGTACTCGAGGTGAGGCCGCACCAGCGCAGAGTAGAGCGGGACAATCACCTCCCTTGACCTACTAGCGATGCCGTGCTTGATGCACCCCAGGACACGGTTGGCCCTCCTGGCTGCCAGGGCACACTGCTGGCTCATATTCAACTTGCTGTCTACCACGACCCCCAGATCCCTCTTTTCTAGGCTGCTCTCCAGCGTCTCATCGCCCAGTCTGTACGTGCAGCCAGGGTTTCCCCGTCCCAGGTGCAGGACCCGGCACTTGCTCTTATTGAACTTCATGCGGTTGGTGATCGCCCAGCTCTCCAACCTGTCCAGATCCCTCTGCAAGGCCTTTCCACCCTCATTCGAGTCCACAACTCCTCCAAGTTTGGTGTCATCAGCAAACTTGCTCAAAATACCTTCTATTCCTACATCCAGATCGTTTATAAAAATATTGAAAAGTACCTGCCCTAAAATGGAGCCTTGAGGGACCCCACTGGTGACCGCCCGCCAGCCTGACGCAGCCCCATTTACCATAACCCTTTGGGCCCTGCCCGTTAGCCAATTGCTCACCCACTGTATGATGTTTTTATTTAGCTGTATGGTGGACATTTTGTCCAGTAGGATCCTTTACTGATTCGACTGCTACGCCATGGGCCCCTCTGCTGCTACAGCCATCAAAGGCTTTTGCTGTTACGCCCCCTGCTGACCTGGATGTGCCTTTTGACCCAGGCCCTATTGGCCTTGAAAAGGAGATGGATATGTTTTTCTTCGATCTGGGAAGATTAGGATACATAAGGCCTGAAGACCGAGTTGCTTGACAACTTAAAGCGAGACATATTGTTCCCATGACTTGCCCTGGAATTCTCCGGTGTTTGTAATCAAGAAAAGGAATGGAAAATGGAGATCGTTATAAGTCATGGAAGATATGGTAGCACTTCAACCAGGCCAGCTATGCTGCCCCAGTCATGGACATTGATAGTAATAGACTTTTCTGATTGTACATATGTATAGGCGTACTCGGGTTTAGTATGTTAAAGCAATGTTCTGTATGTTTAGAAGGTTCGATGTTCATGTGTGCGTGTTGGTAGAGCATAGACTCCCCACGCACCCAGCGCTGTTTACTTGTCCTTTTTTAAATATTACTAAATTCAGACTGAGTTGAGACTTCATTTATAATAGAAAGATACAAATCCTCCTCAGAATCATGTTACAAGTATCTGATGGGCCCAGAGCAGTAGTTATCGCTGTTTCTGTGCTGGGATTACACTTCTTATCTTTAGGATTTTAGCAGTATCCTTTTTCATAATTTACCGATATTCATGGGAATAAGGTGGATACCACTCATTTCCAAAGAGCATTCTTCTCTTCAGTAGTACCATTCCCATTAACACTGGTTTTACTGTACATAGTCCAATAGCACTGTTTGGTTCCTTATTGACAAAGAGAAAATAGAGTTTGTACCCCTAAATTAACAGATCAATACTTTCTTTATGTGTACTGTTATATGTGTTAGCGATAGGGCTTTGCTTCTCTTTTGTGTTAAACATAGAAATCAGTGTGAATGTATAGAATGTTCTCTTTTCTATGTTTTAGAGCCAAAAGGGATCGCTATTCTTCTCTAGTCTGACCTGCAAAATAAGCCTTGAAATTTTGCGTTGTGAGCCCTGAAATGGTAAAATTAAATCAGAGAAGATGAATGAATGCTGCCAGATTTTGTGTTAAAAATAGTTTTTCAAAGACACAGGAAAGAAGACAAATGCTTAAATTAAATATTTCACATGCTAAACAGACTGTTAGATAGAAGACATCTACTTTGGCACTATTATTACTATTTATTGTATATTATGTCACTGCCCCCAGTTGTGCCTTTGTAATAAAACAGATTCCCTTACCCACTCCCTTCCCGACTTTGAGAGATTGCAAACAAAGGCAATGACCATGCCAAGCTTCACACCCATGGAGAATTTCACACACTGCAAGAGTTTCCTCTGAAACCCAGGTCTGTGCATAGATTAATGCAGATGTGGATGATGCTGTAGCTCTATGCTTGTACCCATGCAAACAAGATGGTACAGTTGATGGGTTTAAATACATGCTCATGTCTCTGTATACTATTTTTAAAGTCATAGAACTCACAAAATTTTTATTTTCCTGAAAGTTAAACAAGGGAAAACTTATGGTTAGCAGGGATCAATGCCAGTGCATGCTTCCATGGAGCTGAATACTGGGAGCCTTGTACATGGGTTGGGGTGTCAGATGTTACTTCATGTTTCCCCACCCACAGGGACGGGAGAGGAGCACTGTACACACAGAGGAATCCTGGCACAAAGCAGATACATTTATTGCGCCAAATCATCAGCTAGCAGCAGAACAAAAGGAAAAATGCATTCTTCCACCTCCCAGGGTCACACTATTTGCATGGTGGTCTGTCCTGCATGAGTGAACAAATGTGCAAATATGCCATTTTCTCTCGTGTACTGATCTCGCTGTGTTTAGCTTACCTACACAGAAGGTTTTTCAAATGCACTTAATGGGTATTAACTTGCAGTTCCTTACAACTCTCCAGCCAGATTGCTGAGCAATTATATACATACTTTCTGTTTTCAGAAACTCAGACAGAGACTCTAAGGACTAAATCAATGTAAGGTGCAGAAATTTGTTCTGTCATAACTAATTATCCAATGAAAACCCTCAGTTCAGCAATATATCTGAAAGTAGAGTGCTTAGAAAGCCAACCTAGCAATCTATTTATAATATAAACCTTCATTATAGCCAATGTCATTAAGAGGTTTTTATAGTATATAGCAAGAAGTTTTGGTCTTTAATTACACCTTTGCTGGGCTTGTTCCTGAGAACAAGTTACACTTATGCCCTTTACTGGATAAACAGCTTCCAGGAATGCATCAGACTGCCACAGGGGTCAGAGAGTGCATTTATTGAACACCACTCTATTTCAGCCTAAATCCTGACTGCTCTTTTTTGCTTAGTGGAAGTGTAACTATTATAGCTAATTAACAAATGGCCACCCAACTTTTTTTTTTTTTTTCCAGAGTAAGAGAATTTACATAAAATTTAATTTCTTCCATATGGCTTCATTTGTGGGGACACTTAGTAATAAAAATGTATCAATGTTGTCCATTTGTGTTGACTGATGAATGGCTGATAGAACTGGTTTCAGCATTTTTCTCTTTTTTGTTACTTTTCCAAAACAGATGCAGGGTATGAGATGGTGCAGTGGCTCCTGTTACAGATTCATAGAAGACCTTCAAAGGCCATGTGTTTTCTTTACTGTCCTGCAGTATGACAAAGCACCACTGGAGATGTTTCTTTCACAAGGATGCACTTTGTTGGTTACTCCTGGAAACACCATGGAGGCATAATGCTACTGTTTTCTGGATACCCTTGAAACTTGTGCTGGTGATGGGAAAATGACCCTTTATTGTAATTATAGGCCTCTCCTGTAAGAACAAAACTTTTATTCACCAGATACCCCCTAATAACCCTTAACAGAAGACAAACACAGAAAATGTTCATAAACTAGTATTGATTTTTAAAAATTGATTTATTCATAAGCATTCACTAAGCAGCTTTCACAAACAGTTTCTGGACTAGGACATATTCATGAATAGCGCCTTCTCACCCTGAACCGTACATTATGCATAATGTGTTCCTTCAGTCATACAGTATTGCTCCTGTTCCTGGACTGCTCAATGATACTGTAACTAGTGACTGGATGCTGGGACACTGGGGCCAATAGCCAACAACTAGAAGGCAATGAAGCCAAGCAGCTGGGATCCCTCTCTAGAGAAAGGCTCATTGACAGAGTAATTGGGAGAGAGGCACAGGTTCTCAGCCTCTGGAGGCAACTCCTATCAGCTGTGAAAGAAAGGTATCCCCACAAGGAAGATACTGTATATTAAGTAGGCAAGTGGACCACCATGGATAAAGGTCTCCAGCAACTGAGGGAGTTAGCTGTGCTGGAGATGATCTATAGTAATTTGAACCATGCCCAGACACCTAAAAAACCTGATGAAGTCCAATGCATAGCATCCATGTGGCGGAAGTTTGTATGGGCTGCACCCCTATCACATGCCAGAATGCTGGCAGCAATAAATTGGGAGGAGGGGATGAGGACGACAGTGGATGCTGTGTCCAACCAGCTTCATAAATATGAAGAAAATCTCTCTGCCCCCGTACGGGCCTGCATTTCAGCCATGGAGAAACTGTTCCAGTGGTTAGAAGAACACAACTTCCTCCTCACATAGATGGAGGAATCTTTCAGCCATTAAGTGCCAGCATTCTCCGGCTCAAGCAAGGGAGAATCAAGGATGCACATCATGGGGTACCTTGTGGTTTTATTTACGTGACCACAGGGAAGATATGAGGAAGTGGGACGGTGAACTGACCTCGGCCCTAGCTGCTTGGGTACGTGAACTGAAAGGAAAGACACAGCAGTAAGAAAAGAGGCCCCTAGGAGGACTGCTGCCCCAGTTTCTGTTGGGCAGTCCCCCAGAGGCAGTAGAAGGGCTAGTATTACTCCTGACCCTGACGAAGAGACCTCTGCTTCACATTTGGAAGAATTAATTGATAGATGCTCCAACCAGGACTAGTGGGGCCCTGCCTCTGGCCAGGTAGAGGAGAAGGACAACCGGATTTACTGGACTGTGTGGATTCGATGGCCTGGCACACTGGAACTGCAGAAATATAAAGCTTTAGTGGACAGAGGCACACAGTGTACCCTAATGTCGTCAGGCCACCAAAGGGCAGAACTCCTTCCTATCTCTGGAGTGACAGGGGGATCCCAAGATCTAACTATATTGTAAGCTGAAGTGAGTACAACTGGGAATGAGTGGCAAAAGCATCACATCGTGACTGGCCCAGAGGCTCCGTGCACAGACTACCTCAAGAGAGGGTACTTTGAGGATCCAAAAGGGTACCGGTGGGCTTTTGGCATAGCTGCCTTGAGTACAGAGAAGACTAAGCAGCTGTCTATCCTGCCTGTTCTCTCAGAAGACCCTTTTTCTGTAGAATTGCTGAGGATTGAAAAACAGCAAGTGCCAATTGTGACCAAAACTGTGCACCAGAGGCAATATCGCACCGAGACTCCCTGATCCCCATCCATGAGTTGGTTCATCATCTGGAGAGCCAAGAAGCGATCAGCAAGACTCATTCACCTTTTAATAGTCCTATTTGGTGTAGTGGGTTTACGTGGCAAGGTTTTGGTAGCAGGGGGCTATAGGGGTGGTTTCTGTGAGAAGAATCTAGAAGCTGCCCCATGTTTGGTAAGGGCCCCACTGCTGACCAGAGCTGAGCCAATAAGCGATGTTGTTTTGCGCCTCTGTGAGAGCATATTTAAGACAGGGAAAAAAACGCTGTGCCACACAGTAGCTGGGAGAGTGGAAGGAGTGAGGAACGGCCTTGCAGGTGCCAAGGTCAGTGAAGGAGGAGGAGGAGAGGTGCTCCAGGCACAGGAGCAGAAGTCCCCTGCAGCCTGTGGTGAGGACCATGGTGAAGCAGGATGTCCCCCTGCAGCCCATGGAGTACCACGGTGGAGCAGGGTTCCATGCTGCAGCCTGTGGAGGAGACCACGGTGGAGCAGGTGGCCCTGCACCGACGGAGGCTGCCGCCTGTGGAAGACCCCTGCCGGAGCAGATTCTGGGCCGGACCTGTAGCCCGTGGAGAGGAGCCCACGCAGGAGCAGGTGACCTGGAAGGAGCTGCTGCCCGTGGGGGAGCCAGGTTGGAGCAGTTTTCTCCTGAGGGATGGACCCCGTGGTACGGACCCATATCTGGAGCAGCTCTGGAAGAGCTGCTGCCTGTGGGAAGCCCACGCCGGATCAGTTCATCAAGGACTGTATCCCATGGGTGGGACCCCACAGCACAGGGGACGAGAGTGACCGAGAAGGAGCGGCAGAGAAGAAGCACTATAGACTGACCATAACCCCCATTCCCCCGTTCCCCTGCGCCGCTCGGGAGGAGGAGGTGGAAGAGGGTGGATGGGGGGGGAAGGTGCTTTTGGTTTCTTTTCTTTGTTTTTCACTTCTCTAGCTTGTTAGTAATAGGCAATAAATCTTACTGTCTCCCTATGCAGAGTCTGTTTTGCCCGTTACAATAATTACCGTGTTATCTTCTCGTCCTTATCTCAGCCTTTGAGCCCTTTTCATCATATTTTCTCCCCATTCCTCTTTGAGGAGGGGGAGTGAGAGAGCAGCTGTGGTGGAGCTCGGCTGCCCACTCGAGCGGAACCACGACATATGGTCAGTGCGAAAGTCTAATGGCGAGTAGAGGCTAATGGTGGAGTATTGCGGCCTGAACAAAGTCACACCACCACTGAGTGCTGCAGTGCCGGACATGCCAGAACTCCGGTATGAACTAGAGTCAAAGGCAGCCAAGTGGTATGCCATAATTGTTATTGCTAATGCATTTTTCTCCATCCCTCTGGCAGCAGCATGCAGGCCACAGTTTGCTTCCACTTGGAGGGGCATTCAGTATACTTGGAATCAACTGCCCCAGGGGTGGAAACACAGCCCTACCATTTGACATGGGCTGATCCAGATGACACTGGAACAGGGGGATGCTCCCAAACACCTGCAGGACATCGATGATATCATCGTGTGGGGCAACACAGCAGAGGTTTTTGAGAAAGGGAAGAAAGTAATCCAAATTCCAGTTCTTGTAATCCAAAGTCCAGTAAAAGTAAAAGTAATCTAATATCCAATTCTTGGGGGTAAAATGACAGGATGGACATCACCACATTCCAGTGGATGTGATCAACAAAATAACTGCTATGTCTCCGCCAACTAGCAAAAAAGAAACACAAGGCCTTGTGTTTCTAGGCTTTGTGAGATTCTGGAGAATGTGTGTTCCAGGCTATAGTCAGCTTGTGAGTCCTCTATATCAAGTGACTCGAAAGAGGAACTATTTTGAGTGGGGCCTTGAGCAACAGCAGGCCTTTGAACAAATCAATCAAGAAATAGCTCGTGCAGTGGCCCTTGGGCCTGTCTGTACCGGGCCTGTCCGTACCAGACCAGCTGTGCAAAATGTACTTTGCACTGCAGCTGGGGAGCATGGCCTCACCTGGAGCCTCTAGCAGAAAACCCCAAGAGAAACTCAAGGTCAACCTCTGGGGTTCTGGAGCAGGAGCAATCAAGGATCAGAAGCCAATTACACCCCAACTGAAAAAGAGATATGGCATATGAGGGCGTTCGAGCCACTTCAGAAGTTGTGGGTACAGAAGCACAGCTCCTCTTGGCACCACGGCTACCTGTGTTACATTGGATGTTCAAAGGGAAAATCCCTGTGAGAAAGAAAGTTGAGTTTTTGCAGTAGAGAACTAATTTTCTGTATTCCAAGGTAGTTATGTAGTCATAATAAGGAGAAATGCTAAGTAGATAAGTGGACAGTAGAAGGCCTCACTGTTCCAGAATAAGGTAGAAGCTCGAGAAAAACAGGATGAGCAGTGTGAGAACATTAAAGCAAAGATTACAAGTTCATTAAAACATAAGAAAGGAGAAATTAAAGGGTTGAAAAAGAAAAACTGTACATATGGTACAGAGGAGTGTCGAGTAGTTTCTGAACCTGTAGTACTCAGCCAATGAGGAAATAGGGGAGGTGATCAGGCATCAGATACTGAGGAATAAAAGGATATGATTTGTTTACTAAAATACACTCCTGATTGACAGGACGCCCACCATTGCAATCATGAATAAAATAGCTTCACAGAAGATCCTGTCTGAAGAAAATTATTTGAGATGTTTCTCACAATTTGGGGGCTTGTCCAGGATCTTCTCACCCGCTGAACATTTCTTGCCACCACAGACAGGAAGGTGCACCCCACATGAAGGTGCGCCCCAAGGGTACTGAGAGAACTGGCAGAGGAGCTGGCCAAGCCGCTTTCCATCATTTACCAGCAGTCCTGGCTATCGGGGGAGGTCCCAGTTGACTCGCGGCTAGCAAACGTGACGCCCATCTACAAGAAGGGCTGGAGGGCAGACCTGGGGAACTATAGGCCTGTCAGTTTGACCTCAGTGACAAGGAAGCTCATGGAGCAGATTATCTTGAGAGTCATCACGTGGCACTTGCAGGGCAAGCAGGCAATCAGGCCCAGTCAGCATGGGTTTATGAAAGGCAGGTCCTGCTTGATGAACCTGATCTCCTTCTATGACGAAGTGACGCGCTGGGTGGATGAGGGAAAGGCTGTGGATGTGGTCTACCTTGACTTCAGCAAGGCTTTTGACACCGTTTCCCACAGCATTTTCCTGAAGAAACTGGCTGCTCTTGGCTTGGACTGGCGCACGCTTCGTTGGGTTAGAAACTGGCTGGGTAGCCGGGCCCAAAGAGTCGTGGTGAATGGAGTCAAATCCAGTTGGAGGCTGGTCACTAGTGATATGGTTTAGTGGGGACTGTTAGCGTTAGGTAGAGGTTGGACTCGATGATCTTGAGGTCTCTTCCAACCTAGAAATTCTGTGATTCTGTGATATAACTTCATCACATCGTGTTGCCTTCTTTTTTTATCTCAAGGGCAGGCTCCACTCTTATACCCTTCACCCCACAGCAGTTCTTCTCAAAACAACATTTCATTGGTCAAACAACTTTGAATGTAACAACAACAGCAAACACCCCCAAACTTCCATGCCTTAATGGCTGGAGAACAAGAAACCCTGACCTCATTGTTAAGATTCTGATGTTGTCAACAACCACGGGGCTTGTCAACCTCCATGGCCACACTCCCAAATCTCCCCCTTTATTAATATCAATAATTTTATCGACACAAATTACCACTACATATATAACAATACAACCAGGAGATAAGGTCTTAATAAAAACCTGGAGGGAAGAATCATTGATCGCCCGATGGGAGGGACTGTACCTTGTTTTATTTACTACTGAAACAGCTGTGAGAACCACAGAAAGGGATTGGAGCCAGGCATCCAGAATAAAAGGACCAGTAACTACCGAAACTTGGAGGGCTGAGTCCGCTCCTGGGGAACTGAAACTCAAGCTAAGGAAGAACTAATATTCTGGCAACGAGGGTCTGCATGAATTAAGGATTCCAAATAAAGGGGACAAGCCTGAAGGGAGGAAAGGGAGAAGGCAAGACTGCGGCAGGGCCCTCCACTGCGGTGTGTATGGTCTACCGAGGGAGGCAACCCCTATGGGTATTGACTGCCGAGTGAGAGGGCCTCGACCGGACTTCTCCCACACTAAGATCAGGTTGTCCCGAGAAAATAACATAAAAAAAACTTTTTTTTAAACCTATATAAAATTGTGATTCGTTTTACAGGAGCTGGATCACCCTGACAGGCCGAACGGTAACACAAGCCTGAAGTGACCCTGAAAGCGGGCCTAACTCCTTGACTGAAGGCGTTTGCCTATTATGATCCAGCTACGTGGGCAGAAGACAGATCCTGGGGCTATAGGACCCCAGTATATATACTTAATAGAATAATTAGGTTATTAGCTGTAATAGAAATAGTTGTAAATAAAACTGGAGATGCACTTGGATTAATTGCAAAGCAAAATACCAAGATGAGAACTGCTTTGTATCAAAATCGCTTAGCTTTGGATTATTTACTAGCACAAGAAGGAGAAGTCTGTGGAAAATTTAACTTTAGTAATTGCTGTTTAAAGATTGATGATGAGGGTGTTTCTTCCTAGTAGCTGGTAGAATGCTATGTTCTGGTTTAGGATGAGAAGAGTGCTGATAATATGCTGATGTTTTAATTGTTGCAGAGCAGTGCTTACACCAAGCCACAGACTTCTCAGCTTCTCACTCTGTCCTGCCAGTGGCCAGACGGGGGGTGCAAGAGCTGGGAGGAGGGCCGGACTGCTCAGGGTTAGGCAGGGCGTCGGACAGCGGGTGGTGAGCAATTGCATTGTGCATCACTTGTTTCGTACACATTATTGCTAGTAGTACTATTATCATCATTATTGTCATTATTATTATTGTTATTATTATTTTCTTGTCTTTTATCTCAACTCACAGGCTTCACTTTCACGTTTCTCTATCCCATCCCAGAGAAGGAAGGGGGGAGGTGAGTGAATGGCTGTGTGTTTTTTAGCTGCCCGCTGGGTTAAACCACAACAGAAAGAAAAGCTGTAAATGAACTTGTAAAAGAAATGAAGAAAATTGCACATGTCCTAGTTCAGACTTGGAATGGAATCGATCTAAGAGGATTTATGGGTGGTGATTGGTTTGCTAAAATAAGGATGGTTGTATTGGGGATATGGGGAGGATTGTTAATAATTCCATGTTTAATACCTTGTATTACCAGACTAATGCACTCAGTTATAAAAGGAATGCAAATATCTGCGGTACCTGTTGACCCAGAACCAGGGAAAGAGAAAACCCATTCCCTGATGATTGTTATACATGAGGTCTCAACTCAATCTGAATTTTGTAATATTTATAAAAGGAATATTTATAAAAGGTATCAAAGGCACGTAAACAGCGCTGGGTGTGCGAGGAGTCTACGCTCCACCAACATGCACACACAAACATCAAACACTCTAAATATACAGAACATTGCTTTACATACTAAACGCAAGTATGCCTATACATACGTACAATCAGGAAAGCTAACAAACAATCCTTTAAGATCCATGACTTAACAGTCTCCATTTTCCATTCCTTTTCTTGATTACAAACAAGTCTCCATTTTCCATTCCTTTTGAAGAATATGTCTTGCTTTAAGTTGTCAAGCACCTCGGTCTTCAGGCCTTATGTATCCCGTTCTTCCCAGACTGAAGAAAAACATATCCATCTCCTTTTCAAGGCCAATATGGCCTGGGTCAAAAGGCATGTTCAGGTCAACATGGGAACGTAACAGCAAAAGCCTTCGATGGCTGTAGCAGCAGAGGGGCCCATGGCGTAGCAGTCAGATCAGTAAAGTAGCCCACAGCTCCCTCACTGTCTGGCAAACCACACTTTTCTGACTGTGGTCCCACATGGCTCTTTAAGGCCTCAGAGATTGCTCGCCAGGTGCTGAGCAATCCCACTGAAACCTTGTTGTTTTTAGTTGCAGAGTCCCACACCTTGACCTCAGTTTGGTCCCATGTTTCAGGATCATAAACTGTCCAATTGTTAATAAGGAGAATAAGCTGTAAGGTTACCAGGACAGTCTTTGTTTCTAAGGATGTATGATTCCCCATAATGCACAGCTGCTTATCCGCGAGGGGCAGTTGTGTGCATGGGTCTGCTTCTCTCAGCTCGAGCTTCTATCCAGGAAAGAAGCTCTCAGCTCGAGCTTCTTTCCAGTGTCGAGAAAATGGTTGATATTAATAAAGAAGGGGGAGATTTGGGAATGTGACCATGGGGGTTGGAAAGCCCCGTGGTTGAGATAACATTAGACTCTTAACGACCAGGCCATCAGGAATATAAAAGAGTTTAGAGGGAACAAAGAAGGGTGATTCAGGAGACTCCATGCAGTCTCCGGTTTCTTGTTCTCCAGCCATTAAGGCATGGAAGTTTGGGGGTGTTTGCTGTTGTTGTTACATTCAAAGTTGTTTGACCAATGAAATGTTGTTTTGAGAAGAACTGCTGTGGGGTGAAGGGTATAAGAGTGGAGCCTTCCCTTGAGATAAAAAAAGGCAACGCGATGTGATGAAGTTATGTCATCAATAAAGCAGAAAGAAGGAATGTAAAGGAACAGGCTAGCAGAACGGAGACCAGGACGGGAACAGGCACATTGATCGCTTCATGAGCATAGGTTCGGCCTTACTCAGCAAACCTCTCAGAGAAGCTCATACAGAAAGTCGCTAGAAATAGGCGCACTTGTCGTGGTTTAACCCGACCGGCAGCTAAACACCACGCAGCCGTTCGCTCACCCTCCCCCCTCCCTCTCTGGGACGGGGGAGAGAAATGGAAAGTGAAGCCCGTGAGTTGAGATAAAGACAGTTTAATAAGACAGGAAAAAAAAATAACAAAATAATAATAACAATAATAATAATGATGATACAATGGTGATAATACGAAAGTAATAATAGTATGTACAAACAAGTGATGCACAATGCAATTGCTCACCACCCGCTGACCGATGCCCAGCCTAACCCCGAGCAGTCCGGCCCCCTCCCCCCGGCTAGCCACCCCTATATATTGTTTAGCATGACGTCAGATGGTATGGAATACCCCTTTGGCTAGTTTGGGTCACCTGTCCTGGGTCTGTCCCCTCCCAGCTCTTACTGCACCCCCCAGCCTGCCCGTTGGCAGGACAGAGCAAAGGCTGAGATGTCCTTGGCTTAGTATAAGCACTGCTCTGCAACAATTAAAGCATCGGGGTGTTATCAGCACTCTTCTCATTCTAAGCCAAAACACAGCATTCCACCAGCTACTAGGAAGAAAATTAATTCTGTGCTAACTGAAACCAGGACATCTATCCACCCCTTATTCCATACCATTTATGTCATGCTCAGGTTACACTCTTTTCCATACATTCTAATTAGTCACCTATAGTAATCATGGTAGTGATAACATACAGTATAATATACTATTTAACATGGTGCAATTCAGTTCATGGGCTATTCTCACCCAGTATTAAATCTCCTTGAGGTACACACCGGACCTCTCCGTTCTTTTGCATCACCCACCAAGTATATCCAGGTCCCTGAGCGAAAACAATTCCACGAATAGGTTTGCCTTTTCCTGAGGCAGGAGTAGCCCAGACTGTTTTACCCAGCATATTTTTTACATGCACTACAGGAACTTTATCCCCATCTACAGTACGTAACAGGTTTGATTGGGCAGGTCCAGCTCGGTTGGTAGATCCCCTAGTATTGACTAACCAGGTGGCCTTTGCCAAATGCGTATCCCAGTTTTTGAACGTCCCAGCGCCCATTGCTTTCAAGGTAGTCTTTAACAGGCCATTGTATCGTTCAACTTTCCCGGAGGCTGGTGCATGATAGGGGATGTGATACACCCATTCAATACCATGTTCTTTGGCCCAAGTGTCTATAAGGTTGTTTCGGAAGTGAGTCCCATTGTCTGATTCTATTCTTTCTGGGGTGCCATGTCGCCATAGGACTTGCTTTTCAAGGCCCAGGATGGTGTTCCGGGCGGTAGCATGAGGCACAGGATATGTTTCCAGCCATCCGGTGGTTGCTTCCACCATTGTAAGTACGTGGCGCTTGCCATTGCGAGTTTGAGGGAGTGTGATGTAATCAATCTGCCAGGCCTCTCCATATTTATATTTCAGCCATCGTCCTCCATACCAAAGAGGCTTTGACCGTTTGGCTTGCTTGATTGCAGCACATGTTTCACAGTCATGAATAACCTGTGCTATAGCGTCCATGGTCAAGTCCACCCCTCGATCACGAGCCCATCTGTATGTTGCATCTCTACCTTGATGGCCTGAGGTGTCATGGGCCCATCGGGCTATAAATAATTCACCTTTATGCTGCCAATCCAGGTCCACCTGAGCTACTTCAATCTTAGCAGCCTGATCCACCTGCTGGTTGTTTTGATGTTCTTCAGTAGCCCGATTCTTGGGCACATGAGCATCTACGTGGCGTACTTTCACAGCCAGGTTCTCTACCCGAGCAGCAATATCTTGCCACAATGCAGCAGCCCAGATAGGTTTGCCCCTACGCTGCCAGTTGTTTTGCTTCCATTGCTGTAACCATCCCCACAGGGCATTTGCTACCATCCATGAATCGGTGTAGAGATAGAGAACTGGCCATTTTTCTCGTTCAGCAATGTCTAAAGCCAGCTGAATGGCTTTCACTTCTGCAAACTGACTCGATTCACCTTCTCCCTCAGCAGCTTCTGCAACTCGTCGCGTAGGACTCCATACAGCAGCCTTCCATCTCCGATGCTTCCCCACAATACGACAGGACCCATCAGTGAACAGGGCATATTTCTTTTCATTCTCTGGCAACTGGTTGTACAGTGGGGCTTCTTCAGCACGACCCACCTCCTCCTCTGATGATATCCCAAAGTATTTGCCTTCTGGCCAGTCCATGATCACTTCCAATATTCCTGGGCGACTGGGGTTTCCTATTCGAGCCCGCTGAGTAATCAGTGCAACCCACTTGCTCCATGTAGCATCAGTTGCATGATGCGTAGAGGGGACCCTTCCCTTGAACATCCAGCCTAGTACCGGTAATCGGGGTGCTAGGAGGAGCTGCGCTTCAGTACCGACCACCTCCGAAGCAGATCGAACTCCTTCATATGCTGCCAATATCTCCTTTTCAGTTGGAGTATAGCGGGCCTCAGATCCTCTGTATCCCCGACTCCAAAACCCCAGAGGCCGACCTCGAGTTTCCCCAGGTTCTTTCTGCCAGAGGCTCCAGGTGGGGCCGTTCTCCCCGGCTGCAGTATAGAGCACATTCTTTACATCTGGTCCTGTTCGAACTGGCCCAAGGGCTACTGCATGGACTATTTCCTGCTTGATTTGTTCAAAGGCTTGTCGTTGTTCAGGGCCCCATTCAAACTCATTCTTCTTACGAGTTACTTGGTAGAGTGGGTTTACAATCAGACTGTAATTTGGGATGTGCATTCTCCAAAACCCCACAACACCTAGGAAAGTCTGTGTTTCTTTTTTGTTAGTTGGTGGAGACATAGCTGTTATTTTGTTGATCACATCCATTGGGATTTGACGACGTCCATCTTGCCATTTTATTCCTAAAAACTGGATCTCCCGTGCAGGTCCTTTGACTTTATTTTGTTTTATGGCAAAACCGGCTTTCAGAAGGATTTGGACTATTTTCTTCCCTTTCTCGAAAACTTCCTCTGCTGTGTCACCCCACACAATAATGTCATCGATGTACTGCAGGTGTTCAGGAGCTTCCCCCTGCTCCAGCGCAGACTGGATCAGCCCATGGCAAATGGTAGGGCTGTGTTTCCACCCCTGGGGCAGCCGATTCCAAGTATATTGGACTCCCCTCCAAGTGAAGGCAAATTGTGGCCTGCACTCTGCTGCTAGAGGGATGGAGAAAAATGCATTAGCGATATCAATTGTGGCGTACCACTTGGCTGCCTTCGATTCAAGTTCATACTGAAGTTCCAGCATGTCCGGCACTGCAGCACTCAGTGGTGGCGTGACTTCGTTCAGGCCGCGATAGTCCACTGTTAGTCTCCACTCGCCATTAGACTTTCGCACTGGCCATATGGGACTATTGAAAGGTGAATGAGTCTTGCTGATCACTCCTTGGCTCTCCAATTGACGAATTAGCTTATGGATGGGAATCAGGGAGTCTCGGTTGGTGCGATATTGCCGCCGGTGCACAGTTGTGGTAGCAATTGGCACTTGCTGTTCTTCGACCCTCAGCAACCCCACAACAGAGGGGTCCTCTGAGAGACCAGGCAAGGTAGATAATTGTTTAATGCCCTCTGTCTCTAAGGCAGCAATACCAAAAGCCCACCGGAACCCTTTTGGGTCCTTGCAATATCCTCTTCTAAGATAGTCTATGCCAAGGATACATGGAGCATCCGGACCAGTCACAATGCGGTGCTTTTCCCACTCATTCCCAGTCAGACTCACTTCAGCCTCCAATACAGTCAACTGCTGAGATCCCCCTGTCACTCCACAAATATAGATGGGCTCTGGTCCTTTATAGCTCGATGGCATTATAGTACATTGTGCACCGGTGTCTACTAAAGCCTTATACTTCTGTGCGCGTGATGTGCCAGGCCATCGAATCCACACAGTCCAATAAACTCGATTGTCCCTTTCCTCCCCCTGGCTGGAGGCAGGGCCCCCCTAATCCTGGTCAGAATCTTCCTCGTTTCTGTGTTTGAAGGACTGTCTGCTGGAAGTTGGAGCAGCAAACTTTTCGGAGAATCCCTTTTTCCTGATTGTTTTCTTTTGCAACTCACGTACCCGTGCCTCTAGGGTCGCGGTAGATTTTCCATCCCACTTTCTCATGTCCTCTCCATGGTCTCGTAAGTAAAACCACAGGGTGGCACGGGGTGAGTACCCACCATATCGTCTTCCTTGTGTGGGTGAACGCCTACCCCTGACAGCTGAGACACTGCTTTGTACAGGTGCGAAGGAGAATAATCTCTCTTCAAGTTGGTGAACCTTTTCAGAAAGTTTCTCCCAAGTGTTCTCCTTTGGTCGGTGGGCACTGGTTGGTTCAGGTGGGGAGGACAATAGATTCTCTTCAAGTTGGTGAACCTTTTCAGAAAGTTTCTCCACAGCTGAGACGCAGGCCTGTAAGGAAGAGGAGAGACTTTCTTCGTACTGCCGGAGTTGTTTAGCCGCTTCACCCACTGTGGGTTCCTCATCCTCTTTCCAGGCCATTATTGCCAATGAGCTGGCATATGATGATGGTGCACTCCGTACAAACTTCCGCCACATGGGTCGTGTACACTTGACTTCATCTGGATCTGTGGATGTTTGTTTGAGGTCTGGATCCTCATAAATCACTTCCCGTACGGCTAATTCCCTCAGGTACTGGATTCCCTTCTCCATAGTGGTCCACTTGCCTGGTAGACATAAAATATCTTCCTTGAAGGGATACCTTTCCCTCACAGCTGAGAGGAGACGCCTCCAGAGGCTGGTGGGTCGTGCTCCATCTGCAATTGCTTTGTCAATGCCGGCGTCTCGAGCAAGGGATCCCAGCCGCTTGGCTTCCCTGCCGTCTAATTCCACACAATTGGCTCCAGAGTCCCAGCACCGGAGCAGCCAGGTGACAAGCTGCTCACCTATACAGCGACCAAAATCTTTTCGCACATCTCGTAGCTCGCGCTCGTTTAGGCTTCGGGTAGTTACTGTTGCTCTTTCGGCATCCTCATCTTCCTCCTCCTGAATCCTTGACGGCCCAGCGTCGTCATCATCTTCGTCATCTCTATACTTAGTTTTGGCAGAAGCCTTACCTGGATTGGCAGAAGACTCTCTGCGTTCTAAACGACTTGAATTTCTATACCATATTTTCACCTTCTCTACAGGGGCAGCTTGCACTGCTACTGCTCGTTTCTCTGACTTTGTTACAGGGTCTGCCACAGGGGTTGGAATGCCCTCTGCAGGGTCAACTTGCACTGCTACAGCTCGTTTCTCTGACACGGCCACAGGAGCTGGAGCGGCTACAGGAGCTGGAGCAGTTGCAGGAACCGGAGCTGTAGCGGCTACAGAAGCTGGAGTTGGAGCTGGAGCAGTTGCAGGAGCTGGGACTGGAGCAGCAGTAGGAGCTGGAGCTGGAGCAGTTGCAGGAGCTGGGACTGGAGCAGCAGTAGGAGCTGGAACTGGAGCGACTGCAGGAACTGGGACTGGAGCAGCTGCAGGAGCTGGAGCTGGAGCAGCTTCAGGAGCTGGGACTGGAGCAGTTGCAGGAGCTGGAGCTGGAGCGGCTGCAGGAGCTGGGACTGGAGCGGCTGCAGGAGCTGGGACTGGAGCGGCTGCAGGAGCTGGGACTGGAGCGGCTGCAGAATCCACCGTAGGGGTCACAGTGGCCGTTGGATCTGTCACAGGGTTTGGAGTGGCCGCAGGGTCTGTCACTAAGTTGACAGCAGTATCAATGGCAGCTCGATAGGCATGAGCCAGGCCCCAGCACGTTACAATGATTTGTGTTACTTTGGAACTGCCAGAATCATTACACCTTTTTTTCAAGCATTCTGCCAGTTTTTGAGGATTTTGCCATTGTTCAGGGGTGAATTTCCAACACACTGGGGGTGCCAACTGCTCTAGATGCCTGCCCATATCCACCCATACTCCCTGCCACCCACAACTATACTGCCTCCGGGCAGATCTCCGGATGAGCTTCATAAGTAGTTGTTTAACTTTAAGCAGAATCTGAAGTGCATTCATGAGGCAGAACAACAAGACTATGGTATTCTGAGTATTCCAGAAATATTCAATATCTTGGAGAGCTATTGTGACAAGCTCAGGGGATAAGAGGGTGGTGAAGGAGGAAGGCAGAGTGACCCAGGAGGATACAGGGGTGGTGAAGGAGAAAGGGAGAGTAAGCAAGTAAGGAAAAATATCCTCCCCTTTCCCCTCCACAGATTGACTCTCTAATGGAGAAAAACAATAGGTATAATTGCTAATAGTTCCCAAGATGCTGTTTCCAAAGTACAGAGTCCACGATGTTACTGAGTATAAATACCAAGTTAGAGTCATGACCAGATATCTTATCGTCTCATAAGCCATTGCTATAACACTTAGTACCATAATGGTCTGAAACCAGGGCCCGGAGAGGAGAAACAACACTACAGAGAGCAAATACGGAAAATAATGTACTATAATACTCAATTTGGAAAACAGGCGCAGCAGAGTTGTGATTAAAGCAATCAGCATCATGACAAGTGACTATTAAGCAGGTCTAATCCTTACACCAATTTTAGTTTAACACGCTCTGATCAGATCTGCCGTTATCTCAACCTTTCGGGCCCCACGTTGGGCGCCAAAAAGACTGTCGTGGTTTAACCCGACCGGCAGCTAAACACCACGCAGCCGTTCGCTCACCCTCCCCCCTCCCTCTCTGGGATGGGGGAGAGAAATGGAAAGTGAAGCCCGTGAGTTGAGATAAAGACAGTTTAATAAGACAGGAAAAAAAAATAACAAAATAATAATAACAATAATAATAATGATGATACAATGGTGATAATACGAAAGTAATAATAGTATGTACAAACAAGTGATGCACAATGCAATTGCTCACCACCCGCTGACCGATGCCCAGCCTAACCCCGAGCAGTCCGGCCCCCTCCCCCCGGCTAGCCACCCCTATATATTGTTTAGCATGACGTCAGATGGTATGGAATACCCCTTTGGCTAGTTTGGGTCACCTGTCCTGGGTCTGTCCCCTCCCAGCTCTTACTGCACCCCCCAGCCTGCCCGTTGGCAGGACAGAGCAAAGGCTGAGATGTCCTTGGCTTAGTATAAGCACTGCTCTGCAACAATTAAAGCATCGGGGTGTTATCAGCACTCTTCTCATTCTAAGCCAAAACACAGCATTCCACCAGCTACTAGGAAGAAAATTAATTCTGTGCTAACTGAAACCAGGACAGCACTGCAGCTGGAGAGAAGCTCAAGATGAGAGAAGCGGACCCGCGCACACAACTGCCCCTCGCTGGTAAGCATTTGCGTGTTATGGGGAATCATATGTCCTTAGGAACAAAGACTGTCCTGGTAGCCTTACAGCTTATTCTCCTTATTAACAATTGGACAGTTTATGAGCCTGAAATATGGGACCAAACTGAGGTCAAGGTGTGGGACTCTGCAACTAAAAATTACAAGGTTGCAGTGGGATTGCTCGGCACCTGGCAAGAAGTCTCTGAGGCCTTAAAGAGCCATGTGGGACCACAGTCAGAAACGTGTGGTTTGCCAGATAGTGAGGGAGCTGCGGGCTCCTTTACTGATCCGACTGCTAGGCCATCGGCCCCTCTGCTGCTACAGCCATCGAAGGCTTTTGCTGTTGTGAGGAATGTTTTAACAATTCGTGTCCATAAAGAACAATTCTATTTGAATGCTGTCTGCCTCTGGGCCCTGCACTGGCAATTTAATTCTTGAACCACAGATGCAGTGTGTCCCAGTCTCCCCCTCATTCTAGTCAATTTGTCACTCCTTAAATTTATGAACCTGTTTGCTTTTGTTATTCCGGACTTCTATTTCTAACACTGCTATAGATGTGTCTGTGAATGGCTGGGGAAGAATGTTTTAATTACTCGTGTGTCTGGGAGTTTCAGAACAACTGATAACAACTAGTGACTGTTATGGGATACTATGTGGATCTTTGGTATCTGGTTAGGGGGGGGCGAGAGATAAAGAGGAAGGAGAAAGAAGCTGAAGGACGGCTGGGAGACAAGACTTGAAGAGGATGTTCTATAAACTTGGCATGGTGCCCAGTAAGTACAAAGGGGGAGAGGAAGACTACGAGCCTTCAGCATGAAAGACCCCTAGAGACCCCCAGAAGAGACCCCAGAGGAGACTGCGCATGCTCCAGTAGGACGGACTGCACCCCGGAAGCTAATTTTAATAATCTATTTTTTTTAGAAGTAGTAATGAATATGTATTAGTCTAGGAGCATAAAAATCAACTGCTTGATGTAACTGGTGTGCGTCCTGGTGGAGCGGAGACTCCCGGTGCACCCAGCGCTGTTTGCTTACCTCTATTCCTTTATATTCTTTCAATAAATCCTATTTTTTTATTTAATCCTAATTTGAATCCTGAGCCATTTATAACACTGTTATGTCCCCTGTTAACCTGAACGTGCCTTTTGACCCAGGCCTCATTTGCCTTGAAAAGGAGATGGATATGTTTTTCTTCAGTCTGGGAAGAACAGGATACATAAGGCCTGAAGACTGAGTTGCTTGACAACTTAAAGCAAGACATATTCTTCAAAAGGAATAGAAAATGGAGACTGTTAAGTCATGGATCTTAAAGGATTGTTTGTTACCTTTCCTGATTGTACATATGTATAGGCGTGCTTGAGTTTAGTAAGTCATGAAACTTAGAGGATTGTTCTTTCCTGATTAAATCGAAGTCTGTCACAATAACAATGGAGGCTGCAGCCATACCTTTTTTGAAGTGGAAGACTCATACCAATGTGAATGTCCGAGGGGACTTGTTCTGTCAGAAGACAACCACTCTTGCCAAGTTCCAGTGCTGTGCAAGTCCAGCTCTATTGAGGTGAGCATCCCAAAGGACCTGGTTGGAGGCCTGGACCTTTCCCTCATCAACACTTCCTTCAAAGGGGTATCCAATGGCACTCACGTCAACATCCATTTCTCCTTGAAGTCCTGCGGCACTGCTGTGGATGTGATAAATGATAAAATCTCTGCCACCAATCTGGTGACCAGCTTGCCAAAGCAGACTCCAGGGAGCAACGGGGACATCATCATCTGCACTAGCAAGCTGCTGATCCCAGTGACCTGTGAGTTCCCACGCCGGTACACCATCTCCAAAGGTTACGTGCTCAACCTAAAGAACTCGCCCTTGGAAATAATGAGTCACAACCAGGGCATCTTCCCCTTCACTCTTGAGATCTTCAAAGATAAAGACTTTGATGCACCCTACAGGGGTGCCCTTCCCACCCTCAAGCTTCGGGCCTCTCTGTACTTTGGGATTGAACCCTTCGTGCATGTCAATGGACTGGAGACTCTGTCCTGGTTTCAGTTAGAACAGAGTTAATTTTCTTCCTAGTAGCTGGTAGAATGCTATGTTTTGGCTTAGGATGAGAAGAGTGCTGATAACACCCCGATGTTTTAATTGTTGCAGAGCAGTGCTTATACTAAGCCAAGGACATCTCAGCTTCTTGCTCTGTCCTGCCAACGGGCAGGCTGGGGGTGCAGCAAGAGCTGGGAGGGGACAGACCCAGGACAGGTGACCCAAACTAGCCAAAGGGGTATTCCATACCATCTGATGTCATGCTAAACAATATATAGGGGTGGCTAACCAGGGGGAGGGGGCCGGACTACTCGGGGTTAGGCTGGGCATCGGTCAGCGGGTGGTGAGCAATCGCATTGTGCATCACTTGTTTGTACATATTAGTAGTAGTACTATTATCATCATTGTATTATTATTATTATTATTGTTGTTATTATTGTTATTATTGTTATTATTATTTTTCTTATTAAACTGTCTTTATCTCAACTCACAGGCTTCACTTTCCATTTCTCTCCCCCGTCCCAGAGAGGGAGGGGGGAGGGTGAGCGAACGGCTGCGTGGTGTTTAGCTGCCGGCCGGGTTAAACCACGACAGACGCTGATAGAGAGCTGCTTTGCCACTCCCACCTCCAAAATCGATGAGATCCTCAAGTACTACCTGATTCAAGACGGCTGCGTTTCTGATGATTCAGTGAAACAGTACACGTCAAAAGACCATCTCGCCAAGCATTTCCAGGCTCCCATGTTTAAGTTTGTGGGCAAAGACAACAAGGTAAGCTAAAGGATTGTTTGTTACCTTTTCTGAATGTGCATATGTATAGGCATACTCAAGTTTAGTATGTAAAAGCAATGTTTTGTATATTTAGAATGTTTGATGTTCGTGTGTGCGTGTTGGTGGAGCATAGACTCCCCGCATACCCAGCACTGTTTACTTGCCTTTTATACCTTTTATACCTTTTATAGCTTTTATACCTTTTATAAGTATAAATATTACTAAATTCAGATTGAGTTGAGACTTCATTTATAACAAGCTGAAGAACAACTAAAAGACAAAGCTTGCAGGGGACGCTGCCAAAGTGTTACCGTTACTATCTGAATACTTGGCAGTTACTTTTTCTCCCTTTCATTGTTGCATACATAATGAGTCATGGACTCAGAGGATGAAATTCTTGACGGATAAAAATTCCATCAGACTCTGGCTTATGTTAATACACACCATTGTCTTGATATAAATGTTTAGAGATAGAGTCTGTGTGAAAGAATTTGTAATGATAAGCTACAGATCTGAAAAATTAGATTTATGGTTCCCCAAATAACTCCTAATTCAGTGTAGATCTAATTATCTATGTAGTCCCATGATGTCCCAGTAGATTAGAGAAACAAGGAACTTTTCTACCATATTCCCAAGATGTAAAACATCAAAGACTGAGACAAGTTGCTGTTTCTGAAAAGATCCTAAAATGCTTATGGAAAAGATTAAAATCCTGAAGTTCTTGAGGAAGAATGGAATTTCAAGAGCTGGAAGACTTGATGGTTTTGTTTGTTTGTTTGTTTGTTTATCCTCCCAAACTTTTGGGAGCCAGCTTTATGATATGCAGGGCTATTTCACATCTGTGGTGCAAATGCTGTCATCTTGCAGGGATGCTTCTGTCTCAGGCAGGACTATGCTCTGTGGCAGGATTCTAAATTTGCAGCAGCTATCTGTGCCAGCAGAAGTCCTCATGGCTTCCATTGCAGGTTGCATGATTTTTCTTGAAAAAAGAACTCACCACATAGTTCATAAGAAGAGGTCCATGGTGCCTGGATCAATCTGTCTTTCCAGGTGAACAAACCTTTCACTTATAAATAGACACAATCCTTGCTGAGCATCTGAGACTAACCCTGCCCCTTTTCTTCCAGTCAATATTTTCAATACATTTAGGTTGACAACTAAATTCACTCATCATTTCCTTGATACCTTCCAACCCAGGGAAGTGTGTGATCTAGGATGCAAATAGCCCAAGCTGTTTGTACTAGCCACATTTCAAAGTCTTGTCAGTTTTAACTGACCACTTCCTATGTGAAAGCTGCACTCTTTCTATTTATTTCTCTGACCATCAAGTGGCTCTTCTCCAGATTTACATCAGCCAGTTGATCTCAGTAACTACCTTACTGGTGGTAGACTTGTGCAGTGCACAGGAAAGGAAGGGAAGACTGAATAAGATCCAAGTGCAGGGGTCTACTCTGATGACTATAGTTAGCTGGAATTCCTCCTTTCAAAAAAGGTCAGAATCTAATTCAAAAATAGCAAAACAAATTTTCCCATTAATTCCCAGAGACTATAGTCTGCATCAGTTTGTCAAGAACATTTCCCACTGAAATCAATAAGAGTGTTTGAGAGGTGAGGAAAATGTTGGGTACCCAGTGTGACCTGTATATGATTGTTAGGATATGAGTGTACCTTTGTGCAAACCTCCTCTGTGTGTTTTTTTTTTGTTTTTTTTTTTTTTTTTTCCCCAGCAAGGACAAGGACCATCACATGGTACCATGTGCTCTATGTTATAGAAAGATGATTCACCCCCAAGAGATAGCATAGGATTGGAGATGATGGAAAAGGTATGCCAAGTTAACAAACACTGTGCAGGCATTATAATGTGGCTGTGAGATTCCAAGCAGATAACCGGGGGAAAAAAATGATAGATCTATGTTGATTTATTGAACAGGTTGTCCAGCCTTTGTATAAAATCTTTGTGACAGCAGAGTACATCACGGCATCCTGCAGCTATCCCTCAGCTTACTTATCACCTACCGGGAAATGCACCGTCCTAGTTTATTATCGCCTCCTTTTCGCAAGTTTTCTTCCTTTTATAAAAAAAATCAGGCATAAAATCCTTTGTCAGGTTTATTACATTGAATATAGCTTAATATATTCTTCCCTTGCAGGTGTTCTCAGCTATTTTCTCTCCTCTGCATCTCAGCAGCTGTGTGCAGCATTCAAAACTTGAAGTATCTTTTTCTGATAATGGGTTTCTTTGCTGGCTAAATAAGGATGCTTTGGACTTTAAATACTGTATAACAAAAAATGTTGCCTGCTGTATAAAGGGTCTTCTCAAGGCAAGGTGATCCCAGCCAAACTCACCAGATTTGCTTCACCTGACAAAGATAAAACTATTGGCAATTAAACAGTCAGTCTTAATAATCAGAGGGGCAACTCCAGATTTGCTGAGAGCCTTCTTAGAAGTGATTTCATTCAAAACACGATTAGAAGGAAAAAAAAAGAAAAAAAAAGAATGCAAGTGGCTTTCAGCCAGGTGGAAATGTATTTTGGAAATGTCTGTTTATGACAATATTTTCCCAGTTTTCATCAGCTTTCGTCATCTGTATAGTTCATTTGTTCTCTCAAAACCTTTGAAAGAAAGTGTTTTCACAAGTGTGAAAACTTTCCAGCTTTTTCCTTGTCTTTCAGAAGGAAAATAAAAGAGCTATTCCTTCTGTGATATAGATGCTGTCCTGCTCCTTAAATCAGGCCTGAAGGAAAGGCACAGGGGTGAGACACCCCAAACAGTGGTGGACCCTCTGCCCTGTCGCTGTTGGACAGAGGGAGGGGACCTAGGAGATGAAGAGGAAACAGGTCCCTGCTTGGCAACGAAGGCAAACCCCTTCCCTACCAGCCTCAACTTCTCAGGTGCCCTTACACAACAGGTTTGAGACCTTGGAGCTTGAGAGACTGGTGGGTGAGGATGAGGTGGAAAGTCTACCCAAGAGGAAGCCTAGGGGAAGGAAGTCGACTCCACGCCTCAGGACTGCCTCCACTAAGAAAGAAAGAAGGGTAATCGTTGTAGGCGACTCCCTTCTCAGGGGAACAGAGGGACTTATATGTCGGCCTGACCCTACCCATAGGGAAGTCTGATGCCTCCCTGGGGCCTGGGTCAGGGACATTGCCAGAAAGCTTCCAAAACCTGGTTCACCCCTCTGATTACTATCCTCTTTTGATAGTCCAGGCTGGCAGTGATGATATTGTTGAGAGAAGCCTGAAGGCTATGAAACAGGACTTTAGGGGACTGGGACAAATAGTAGATGGAGCAGGACTACAGGTGGTGTTTTCCTCCTGGGGAAGAAGGCAATGACCCAACTGAAGTGCATCTACACTAATTCACGCAGCATGGGTAACAAACAGGAGGATCTGGAAGCCATTGTGCAGCAGGCAAGCTATGACTTGGTTGCCACCACTGAAACATGGTAGGACCACTCCCATGACTGGAGTGCTTCACTGACTGGCCATAGGCTCTTCAGAAGGGACAGGCAGCACAGAAGGGGTGGTGCTGTGGCTCTCTATATCAGAGAGTGTTCTGATGTCGTGGAACTTGAGGCTGGGAATGATAAGGTTGAGTCTCTATGGGTTAGGATCAGTGGGAAGGCCAACAAGGCAAGCATCCTGGTGGGGGTCTGTTATAGACTGCCAAACCAGGATGAGGAGACAGATGAGGAGCTCTACAGGCAGCTGGCAGAAGTTGCAAAATCGTCAGTGTTTGTTCTTGTGGGGGACTTCAACTTCCCAGATATATCCTGGAAGCACAACACAGCCCAGAGAAAGCAGTATAGGAGGTTTCTGGAGAGCGTGGAAGATAGCTTCCTGACGCAGCTGGTTAGTGAGCCTACCAGGGGAGGTGCCCTGCTAGACCTTCTGTTCCCAAACAGAGAAGGACTGGTGGGAGTTGTGGTCAGGAGCTGTCTTGGGTAAAGTGAACACGAAATGGTAGGGTTCTCTATTCTTAGCAAAGTCAGGAGGGGGATCAGTAAAACCGCTGTATTGGACTTCTGGAGGGCTGACTTTGAGCTGTTCAGGACACTGGTTGGCAGAGTCCCTTGGGAGGCAGTTCCAAAGGGCAGAGGAGCCCAGGAAGGCTGGGCATTCTTCAAGAAGGAAATCTTAATGGCTCAGGAGCTGTCTGTCCTCATGTGCCCAAAGACAAGCTGGCATAGAAGAAGACTGGCCTGGCTGAACAGAGATTTGTGGCCAGAGCTTTGGAAAAAAAAGAGGGTTTATAATCTTTGGAAAAGAGGGCGGGCCACTCAGAAGGACTATAACGATGTTGTGAGGCTTTTCAGGGACAAAAATAGAAAGGTCAGTTTTTCCTCAAGAAACTAGCTGCTCGTGGCTTGGACTAGCGTACGCTTCATTGGGATAGAAGCTGGCTGGATAGCCAGGCCCAAAGAGTCGTGGTGAATGGAGTCAAATCCAGTTGGAGGCAGGTCACTAGTGGAGTCCCCCAGGGCTTAGTACTGGGGCCAGTCCTTTTTAATATCTTCATCAATGATCTGAATGAGGGGATCGAGTGTACCCTCAGTAAGTTTGCAGATGACACCAAATTAGGTGCGTGTGTCAATCTGCTTGAGGGTAGGAAGGCTTTGCAGGAGGATCTGGATAGGCTGGACCAATGGGCTGACGCCAACTGTATGAAGTTCACCAAGTCCAAGTGCCAGGTCCTGCACCTGGGGCGCAATAACCCCAAGCAGAGCTACAGGCTGGGAGATGAGTGGTTGGAAAGCTGCCTGGCAGAGAAGGACCTGGGAGTATTGGTTGATAGTCAGCTGAATATGAGCCAGCAGTGTGCTCAGGTGGCCAAGAAGGCCAATAGCATCCTGGCTAGTATAAGAAGCAGTGTGGCCAGCAGGGCTAGGGAAGTGATTGTCCCCCTGTACTCGGCTCTGGTAAGGCCACACCTCGAGTACTGTGTTCAGTTTTGGGCCCCTAGCTACAAGAAGGACATTGAGGTGCTTGAACGAGTCCAGAGAAGGGCGACCAAGCTGGTGAGGGGTCTGGAGAACAAGTCTTACGAGGAGCAGCTGAGAGAGCTGGGTTTGTTCAGCCTGGAGAAAAGGAGGCTCAGGGGCGACCTTATTGCTCTCTACAGATACCTTAAAGGAGGCTGTAGCAAGGTGGGGGTTGGTCTGTTCTCCCATGTGTCTGGTGACAGGATGAGGGAGAACAGGCTCAAGTTGGACCAGGGGAGTTTTAGGCTGGGTATTAGGAAGAACTTCTTCACTGAAAGGGTTGTTAGACATTGGAACAGGCTGCCCAGGGAAGTGGTGGAGTCACCATCCCTGGAGTTCTTTAAAAGACGTTTAAATGTAGAGCTTAGTTGTTGCGAAGCACGGACGAAAGCACGACAGACACCAGCAGAGTCAGATCATGCTTCACCATTTTATTGCCCGAATCGCCCAACTTTTATAGTGAATTTTACAGGGGTGGACAGTGTTTCACACAAGATTATTGGTCAAAAGCACCCAGACAAACTGTTAAGAAAATAACACCACCTGCAAGAAAAGAACCCCCCTTTTTGATTAGAAGTTAGGAAAACAACCCCCTTTGTGCTTAACGGTCACGTAGGCCTAGTCCTTGAGGCCAGCTGCTGATAACAATATTTTCTGAGTTCCTTAATTGGGTGATGTGGGAGTCATTGCCGTGGGAGCTTCTCACAGTTACTCTGGCAGCCTGGTTTGCTCAGCTACAGCAGGCCCTGAGATTTCTAAGGCCTACCCTGGTTGCTTAAAGCAAGCTTAGATCGAACAATTATGCCAATTCCCAACACTTAGTGATATGGTTTAGTGGAGGACTTGTTAGTGTTAGGTCAGAGGTGGAACTTGATGATCTTGAGGTCTCTTCCAACCTAGATGATTCCGTGATTTTGTGATCACTTTAATTGAACAATTTTCCTGTCTCTCTATGGATTCAGGCAACAAGTTATTTCCTATCAGAAGGAACTGAAAAGGAAGGAATTATTGGAGAAAGAGAAAAGAAAGAGGGGGTGAAACATGGCATTAGAAATTAGAGAGTGGTTGATTAAGAATGAGTAAGTGCTACATTTGCGATTTTGGGAATAAAAATGTTTTTGCAGTTACATTGTTTAAAGGTAAGGAATGTAGTATTGAGATCTTGAATCGCTCTCTAATTTTTAATCCCATGTTTCAGGGGGAGGGGGGAAAGAGAGAGAGAGGTAGTAATACTTCATAAAACAAGCAGAAAATCAATCTGTTTGCTCATTGCTGCCTCCCATATCTTCAGCCAGCCACTTCCCTGGCACTTAGGGCTCCTGTAAGATGCAAGTGGCCTTACTAGAGCATGTGTGCCCAGGTGTAACTCATCAAAACCCTTTTTATCTCCTCCAGCCCAGTCAGATGTGTAGGCCTAGCTGGAAGGTGTAACTAGCATATCAAGTGTAAAATTAGAAATAGCTAAAGTCACAGTGAAGCTGCAGTTTATTTGCTTGCGAACTCCTTATGAAGATCCCATAGCAAGGGGCAGGATGTTTTCCATATTCAAAGGATGTTGCCCAGTTTGATGGCCTCAGCATAGTCTAGTAGTGAATCATTGGGATTAGAAATTAGAGAGCAATTGATTAAGAATGAGTATGTGCTACATTTGCAATGTACTGTGCCTGTGATGCGCTTAGGCCTCCAGATAATAGGAGCCCCTCGGACCCCAAGAACCAGATCAAAACAACCTTATGGCCTAGATTGTGACCAAGGCCTCAGAGAGCATGCACAAAGAGATGAGGTGAAAAGTTCAACCCTGATGAAGACATCTTACTTCATCCCCACGACCCTCAGAGCCCACCACCACAAGGCACCAAGCAAGCGCAGACAAGAGGAATTTATGGAAATGACTTCTTGTAGCTAATTTTAATACTAAGTGGGGACAGGTTATGCATATGTATAGGCGTATTGGGAAACTTCATGCATATGTAACTCTTTACTGCATATAACCAAAGCAAGTTGCCACGTTAGGTGCGCACGACTTTGGTGGGACTACCCTCCGTGCTGCCCAGTGCTGAATAAACATACCTACTTTACAATCTTGCTGACTGTGGAGTAAGTTTCCATGAATCAGTAGTGGCTGCAGACACTCATGAAAACAGTAGTGATATAAACGTGGACTTGTTGCTTACTGGTTGAGCAGGACCTCATCAACCAGACCACAGTAGGCATCTCAGCTCACGGCTTCACAAGCATTGAAATGATGGTGAATTGCTTCAACAGTGAATTGGTCGTTCTTCCAGACCAGGGAAAAGCTATGACAAGCCAGGCTTTTCAAAGCAGAGATGCTTGTTGAAGAAGGAAGGAAGGAAGGAAGGAAGGAAGGAAGGAAGGAAGGAAGGAAGGAAGGAAGGAAGGAAGGAAGGAAGGAAGGAAGGAAGGAAGGGAGGGAGGGAGGGAGGGAGGGAGGAAGTGTGATATATGGAGTAATAATTCGTGTCAAGAAGATGGTTGATGTTAATAAAGAAGGGAGAGATGTGGGAGTGTGGCCATGGGGGTCAACAAGCCCCATGGCTGGTGATAACATCAGGCTCTTAACAATGAGGCCATCAGGAATGTAAAGAGTTTAGAGGGAACAAAGAAAGGTGATTCAAGAGACTCCTTGCTGTCTCAGGTTGCTTGTTCTCCACCAGTTAAGGCATGGAAGTTGCTGGGGATTTGCTGGTTGCTGGGCAAAGTTGTCTATATATTGTCTATATATTGCGAATATGTCTATATATATTTAGAAAGTTCAACAGTTGTGTGTGCGTGTTGGTAGAGTGTAGACTCCCCGCGAACCCAGCGCTGTTTACTTGCCATTTATAAATATTACTAAATTCAGATTGAGTTGTATCTTCATTTATAACAGAAGGAAGGAAGGAAGGAAGGAAGGAAGGAAGGAAGGAAGGAAGGAAGGAAGGAAGGAAGGAAGGAAGGAAGGAAGGAAGGAAGGAAGGAAGGAAGTGTTATAAATGGCTCAGTCTTCAAAATAGGATTATAATCAAAGTTTACAATTTATTAAAGGAATAGAGGTAAGCAAACAGCACTGGGTGCGTCGGGAGTCTCCGCTCCACCAGGACGCACACCAGTTACATCAAGTAGCTGATTTTTATGCTCCTAGACTAATACATATTCATTACTACTTCTAAAAAAATAAGTTATTATAATTAGCTTCCGGGATCCAGTCCCTCCTACTGGAGCATGCGCATCAGTCTCCGGTGGTCCCCCTGGGGGTCTCTGGGGGTCTTTCATGCTGAAGGCTCGTAGTCTTCCTCTCAGGTTTTTTCTTGTCCTTCCCCTTTGTACTCCTTGGCAGCATGTCAAAAGCTTACACAGCGTCCCCTGCAAGTTTTGTCTCCTAGTCGTCCTTCAGCTTCTTTCTTTCTTCTCTTTAATCTCCTGGCCACCTGGCCAGATATCAGGGGCTTGCATAGTGTCCCATTCAGAAGCCATAACAGTTACTAGTTGTTAGCAGTTGTTCTGAAACCCCCAGACATCAGAGACTTCAAAGAAAGAACATACAAACACAAATAGCTCTCTATTGACACTTCACGTGTTGTTAAAACATTCCTCACAGGCCATTCACAGGGACAGTCACACCTATAGCAGTGCTAAATCAACCACAAAGAAGACAAAAAAGGCTGTAACTGCTAGAAATAAGAGTTCGGAAAAACAAAAGCAAATAGGCTCATGGATTTGAGGAATACTTCTGAAGATTTGATAAATTGACTATAATGAGGGGGAGACTGGGACACTGGGAGGAAAGGGAAGAAACCACATCTGTGGAAGAATTAAATTGCCAGTGCAGGACCCAGAGACAGACAGAACTGCTCTCTAGTGACACAAATTCCTTTGCAAGGTACAAGAACTATATACATTAACCACTCTGTTTTTCTTAGACTTGTGGTTATACAAGGGTATGTAAGACAGAAGGTCACATTCATCATACCATGCGGCCCTAGCACTGTTCCATACTGACACGAATCAGATGAACATATATAACAGAAGGAAGGAAGGAAGGAAGGAAGGAAGGAAGGAAGGAAGGAAGGAAGGAAGGAAGGAAGGAAGGAAGGAAGGAAGGATACAGCTAATAGCTTTGAGATGCTTTCAGTTGCTGAATTCTATGTCCTGTTCCTGCATTCATGACCAACGCTGAATCAAATGCTGCAAAATAAACTACATTTATAATGGAATTAATGGAGTTTTTAATGGATAATTTACGGCTGATCAAATGCTGTTCAGATGGGATGTTGAGCCAAAATGTTATAGCATACATATTTAAAAGAAAATAATACTGACAAAAAACTTTCGTTTCCATTTATTATCTACCTTTGCTTGACCTTAATTCAGTTAGTTTATGCAATATTCATAGCTGCAAAAAATCTTTCCTATTTTTTTTTAAATAGTTCCACTGTAAGCTTGAGTGGATAGTAAAAGGAAATAGTAATTAATAGAGTCTTTTGAAATACTCATAGGGAAATTCAAAGGGCTCAGAGTCTGATCTTTTTCCATTGCTTCAACTTTGCAAAATTGGTACAATTTCACAAAATTTTGTTCGATATTACATTTTTTTCACTCAAAAAATAAGAAAATTTTCTCAGTTCTGATTTTTTGGGCTCAATTTGTTCATGACTAGTTTTCACATCACAACATAGTAAGTGTGACTCTAAGCAGACATTTTTTTTATTTAATGGTGAAGTCATAAAAAAACCAAGTAGTTTATTAGGGATAATAAATAGGGATGCAGACTTCACCAGTCTTATGTACTTTAGGAATACACTTATTCCTATGCAAAACAAACAAACAAAAAAAGCACAACAACAAAACCCCCTAGTGATACATAAAAGCTACCATCTACAGAGTCCTTACAACTAACTGTAAACACTTTGGATTATACAGAACTCTGGTGGTTTTACTCAGGTAAACCAGCAACCATTGCCACTCCTCGTAAGACTTGTTCTCCAGACCCCTCACCAGCTTGGTCGCCCTTCTCTGGACTCTCTCGAGCACCTCCATGTCCTTCTTGTAGCGAGGGGTCCAAAACTGAACACAGTACTCGAGGTGCGGCCTCACCAGAGCCAGGTACAGGGGGACAATCACTTCCCTAGCCCTGCTGGCCACACTGCTTCTTATACTAGCCAGGATGCTGTTGGCCTTCTTGGCCACCTGAGCACACTGATGGCTCATATTCAGCTATCAACCAATACTCCCAGGTCCTTCTCTGCCAGGCAGCTTTCTAACCACTCATCTCCCAGCCTGTAGCTCTGCTTGGGGTTGTTGTGCCCCAGGTGCAAAACCTGGGCCTTGGTGAACTTCATAGTTTTGGCAGAAGGAAGGAGTAAGCCTCCCAGTCCCACTCCCCAGGGGAAGGCTGGGGAGGTTCCTGCTCACACTGGGAACAAGAGACTTTGTTCTGATTTTTAGAGATTTTTTTTAAAGATGTTTATCATTCCACAGGGGATAAGAAGATGTACATAGAGTGAGGGGATTTTTTTTCCCATTTCCTATTTATTTTTCTTCAATACTCCTCCCCTGTGAATAACACCACTTCAAGTGAAATAAAATTACCCCCTTGGTCTAACACACTGGATTTTTTTGGAAACAAAGCATCTGAAGTTGCTTCCATTTTATTTCTTTCTCTTCAAATGGTTTGCCCATACACTTTAGGAAGGCAATCCCTTTTATGTTGCATAGCACTTCCTCACTGGCAGCTACAGCATGTGCACTTTATTAGAGCATTTTTTCCACCTAGATATAATGGCACCAATTAAATGTCTCAGGTTGCTGAGACATTTCCCCCGTTTTCTTTTAGTACAGGCAGTACTTGGTTTTACAGTAGGTGTCAAATATACAATATAACACAACTATATAACTTAACCCTAATAATACTATAATTACTGTAAGCATTTAATGGTAACACAATCTAATAGTAAGTAACACAACTTAATAGTGACACACTTAAACCTAATCCCCCTTGACTAATCCCAGTAACCATCTGTGCATTGTTTCAAACAGATCAGTGAACTATTGATTAAAAGGATTGATATCATATTGAGTCTTTTTATAATTTTTTTTGCCGGCCTGCACTGTGGTTACAATGACCTGTACTAAGGCTATATTCCAGAATCCTGCACTTTGGCAAAGACAACCTGTATTATGGCTATATTCCAGAATCCTGCACTTTGGCAAAGACAACCTGTATTATGGCTATATTCCAGAATCCTGCACTTTGGCAACGATAACCTGTACTATGGCTATATTCCGGAATCCTGCACTAAGGCAACGATAGCCTGTATTATGGCTATATTTCGGAATCCTGCACTAAGGCAACGATAACCTGTACTATTGCTGTATCCCAAAATCCTGCACCATGGTGACAATAACCTGAACTATTGTTACATTCCGGAATCCTGCGCTATGGCAATGATAACCTGAACTATGGTTACATACACTCTTACTCACACAGCACAATCACACATACACAGCACAATCACATACATACAGAGCACAATCGTACATACAGAGGCCTCTGACACATCTCACTCTCAATCATACCACAATCTCATTCGTGCAGTTTGGCTGTTGACTCTATCTGCTGTTTACTCTTCAATATTCTACCTCTGGCGACAGTCACTTTTTGTTTTCAACGGCTGGTTTTATGCATCGGCTAGGCACCCAGATTGTACCTGTAGGGGAAGAAACACAAACGTAACCACGCCCCAGGTAAATCACTTCAGCAGGGCCTAGCCATTGCCCTGTTTTCATGTCTCTGTATAACACCTTCATGCGTGGTGGCTTAAAAGTTTCTGCCCCAGCATGGTGATGTACTATAGGAGGCTCAGTGCTGTCGCCAAACACACATAGATGGTTAAGTACAAAAAGAGCCTTCCCTATTCTTTCTTTTATGTCTTTAATGTCTCTGAACTTTTCTAAGTATCGTTTCACTGTCCCATTTGCCCTTTCCACTATCGCCTGTCCTGTGGAGGAGTGTGGGGTACCAGTAACATGATTGATATTCCATAATTGCATAAACTGCTTCAGTGGCCTACTATTATAAGCTGGACCATTGTCAGTTTTAATAGTACTAGGTACCCCTAACACTGCAAAACAGCTAGTGAGGTGACGCCGCACATCCCGAGCTTTTTCTCCGGGCTGTGCAGTAGCCCATATCATGTGGCTATAGGTATCTATTGTTACATGCAAGTATTTTAGCCGTCCCAAGGCTGCAACGTGTGTGACATCCATCTGCCACACTTCATTAGCTTTCAACCCTCTTGGGTTAACACCACACCCGAGTCCAATTCCTAAATTATGATGACTACATATAGGACAAGCCTTTACAATTGCTTGAGCATCAGCATTAGACAAATTATAGGCTCGAGCTAGTCCCTTCGCATTCTGGTGAAATATGGAATGAGCTTCTCGTGCTCGGCAAAATGGTGATAGTGGAGCTTCAGTAATTGTAGCAGCAACTAATCGGTCGGCTCGGGCATTCCCTTCTCCGAGTCCTTGTTCGCACTGATGACTGCGAATATGAATCACTGCATACGGTTCACTCCTCTGTGCGATGGCAAGCCGCAAGCTTATCAATAGTTGGATCAGTCGCCCATTCTGCACTTCTCGCAAACTTGAATCCTCAATGCGATTGGCTATGCCTACTACATAAAGAGAGTCAGATACAACATTCAACGGAACATCTTTCCATTTTACAAACGCCCATACTACTGCGAACAGTTCTAGTGTCTGTAATGAATCCTCTTTCTGAGCTTGCAAAATCTGATGCTGCCAGCCCTGCTCATCCTTCCATGTCACTGCAGCAGTTCTGGAGCGCTTACCAGCATCTGTAAAGACTGTTACTGCATCTGCAATTGGTTGGGGTGATCGCTTTGGTCTGCTTATCCAGCCCTGGCTTTTCATCCAGGACAAGACAGGAGATTGTAACGATTTTGCTATTAATGTGGCTCCATCCTGCAATAGAGCAGTTTGCAGTTCTTCAGAATTTTGTATATACCATTCCAGATCAGTTGATCTTATAGGTAGCCATATGGTGTTAGGAGGGACCCCGTCTATTTGCAAAATTCTGCTTCGTCCCTTTTTAATTAATTCTGCTAATGTGGTGATTTTTTCTTGAATTGTCCGTCGTGGCTGCAAGGGAGGAGCTAACCATTCTAATACCACCGTCTCTCCCTGCTTCTCCCCCGTTTTCTTTTTTGTCTGTGTTATTGCACCCATCAAATATTGGGGGCCACACATTATTGTTAGATCAAGAGGCGCACCCTCTATACGCCGATGTGTAGCCCGAGTTGTAATCATTGAGGCTATTAGTCGTAATACTTGCTTTTGTTGGTCTGTAAGCTGAATTGGTGCTGCGGGGTCTGTCCCTCGTAGCAAAGGTCGTAGTTGATTTAACAGTTCGTTGGGAATACCAACCACTGGTCGAATCCATTGCAAATCACCCATCAACTTCTGAGCATCATTAAGAGTCTTAAGGTCTGATTGTATTGTCAATTTTTGCGGTTGAATCGTAGCATCAGTGATATGCCACCCAAGATATTTCCATGGGCTTGTCTCCTGTACCTTCTCGGGGGCAACTACTAATCCTCTCTGTTTAAGTTGCTCCGTCAGTTCATCCTTTTGTTGTGAAGAAAATGGTGTTGACTGTGCGAATAGAATATCGTCCATATAATGATAGATTATTGTTCCTGACCATTTCCGTCGCAACGGCTGTAATGCATCGTCGACATAGAGCTGACATAGAGTCGGCGAATTTCTCATTCCCTGCGGCAGGACCGTCCACTCAAACCTCTGGTCCGGCCCTTCTCGGTTTATTGCAGGAAGTGTAAAAGCAAACCTGTGCCTATCATTTTCATGAAGAGCAATCGTGAAAAAACAGTCCTTTAAGTCCACTATGAGTAAATACCATCCCTCAGGTATCATCGCAGGATTAGGTAACCCTGGCTGCACTGCTCCCATATCGTACATCTGCTTATTAACTGCACGCAGATCGTGGAGCAGCCGATACTTTCCCGATTTCTTTTTAATCACAAAGATAGGTGTATTCCACGGGCTTGTTGACAACCTTAAGTGCCCCTGTTGAAATTGTTCTTTAACCAGCATATGTGCTTGTACCAGACTTTCCCTTTTTAAAGGCCATTGCTCGACCCACACTGGATTATCGTTCTTCCACCGGAGTGGGATCGGGAAAGTCCAAACAATGGCCATATCTATAAAGGGTGTTCTGAGGTAAGAACCATCCCCACTTGAGCAAGGATGTCTCGCCCTATTAGTGCGTGCACCCCATCAGGCAACGGAATAACAGAGACACAACATTTCACCACTTTGTCCCCTATTGTCCACTGCAGGGGTGGTGACTGACGGGCAAGTGTCAGGCCTCCGACCCCGGCTACCGTGGTATTAGTTTCAAATGTTGGCCAGTGCTGCGGCCAGTTTTGTGTGCTAATTATAGATACATCGGCTCCTGTGTCAAGTAAGGCATTGATTCTTATGGTTTCTTCTTTATACTGCACTGTGACCATATGTCGTGGTCTTTGCTGTAACCCCACAGTTAACAAAGCCACCTTTCCCGTGGAGCCAAATGCTCCTTGCCCTCGCGGTTGCTCGTGCATGGGCAAAATGCCTTCCGCAAGATGTGATAACGGAACTAATTGTGCTATCTTGGTGCCCTTAGGCACAAATAACGGTGGAAACAACGTCTGAACCATTATTTGAATTTCTCCTTGACAGTCTTTATCAATAAGTCCCACTAATACTTGAAGTCCCAGCATAGTTGCTGATGACCTCCCTATAAGTAATGCACCCACAGCTTGTCCATTAATACGAATTGGTCCCTTGACACCTGTAGGAATGCGAACAGGTTTTGAATCCATCAACGTGCAATCTACTGCTGTTGCCAGGTCCAGGACGAGGCTTCCTCTTGTGGCTGGTCGGAGAGGAACGGGTTCCCCCTCGGTGTTGCTGTGTATGCGGCCGCATTTTGTGTCGTAGCGGGGCGACTCTTCCCGCTGTTTCGGCCGTTTCCCGGCACGCTGCGTCTACATGCCACTTCATTGTGATTAGTCGACTGACAATTTGGGCACCATACTGCCCCAGCTCTGCAGTTTCGTCTCACGTGTCCAAAAGCACCACAACGATAACATCGGCAGCGACGTGGTGATCGATCACTAGAGGGTGGTACCCGGCCACCAGAGCGTGAACCGGCGGTTTTCAAAGGAGCAAGAGCTGCAAAGACCTGACTCTGTGTAGACTGAACATGCTGTTTCACAGCCTGTGCCTGTTCTCTCATGCTGTCACCTAATTGCTTTACTGCTTCTATTAACATAGCCTGTGGACCTGCTGGTACCTGAGCCATTCTTTCCAACCCTTCCTCAATTGTCCATGTCCCGGGTAGGGAAGCTAGTATATTGCGAGTGGAGGGGTTGCTATTCTGAATTGCACACTGTTTTAATATCATGCCCTTGAGATAATCGGGCACCCCTGCCGCCTGTATGGCATTTGCAACGCGATCAATAAAAAGCCCAAATGGTTCCTCTCTACCCTGTTTGATTCCCATGTAGGAAGGTATTCCCCCTGGCTCCTTTATCCGATCCAATGCTTTTCTGGCCATTTTCATTGATTCCTTGGCTTTATCAGGTCCCAGCAATGCCTGTGCTTCTGTCCTAAAATACGGTCCTATTCCCATCAATTCTTCCAGCGTGACCCCATGTAAAGGGTCTCCCGGTGGTCTTATCACTGCGACTGATTCTTGACAAGCAGCATGCCAATGGGCATTAAATAAAAGCTGCTGGTGTTGGGTCAGAATTAGCTTCATTATACTGCGTATGTCTCCTGGAAGCAAGATATTTGTTCCCCAAATGTAGTCCAGCATCTGTCTCGTAGGTTCACCTTTCAGACCTGAGTCATTTACTGTGGACCGCAGCTGAGTTAACAATTTCCAGTCCAAATTCACTAGATCAATTGTAACATTACCCTGGGCGTCCGGTGGTGAATATATTACCGGGAAGGCCTCAGGAGTCAATTGTGCAGCTATCTCGTGTTCCCCCTCGCATAGGGCCTCATTTACTATTTGGTTCCACATCCTCTGCCTCTGTTGAACACCGTCTGTAAACGGGTTCGTATGTTTACTGTCTAGTTTTTGCTGTGTTATTTCGTCGTCTATCTCCCCACTTTCATGAGTAGGAGTCAGTGGTGGTGCTGTCGGTGGCGGGGGCACGGATAACGGTTCAGAGGATGGCAGCGTTATCGTTCTTACTGAAGGGGGCAATGGGCAATCCTCAGCTCCCTGCATCTCTCCCAGTTGAGGGTTAACACTACCAGCTTTTCCCGGTAAACCCAGTCGCTCTGTAGCAGCAGCAGCGATTTTTTGCTCAGCCTGATGTGCAGCTAAGGCATAAGTGACTGCTTTCCAAGGCTTCAATAATTTTTTAGCAGTCTTATTGTCATTAATAACTTCATGAAACAATTTGTCCCCGTATTTGCGCCATTCTGATTGTTCAAAAATTGTATCCGGATTGATAAAACAACCCTGTGCCACACCATATGTTAACAATCCTGGTAACTCCTTTTTGCAGTTTATTCCCTGCGTGCCTCGCTTTTCTAAGAAACATTTGAGCAAATCATAGGCCGCTTGTCTCTCCATCCCTTCGTTTATACTGTTACAACCTTTGCAAGACAAGTGACTGGCAGGGACCGTCTATAGGTGCTCCCAGGTGTTCCCGGGTGCGGGGATTATGCGTTTACGTCCCGTTCACCTGTCAGAGTGCAGGTGCGGGGATTACCGTCCCTTTTACCTCTACCGCAATTACTACAGTGTGTCGCGATTACTTCAATGTCCTGCGCGGTACTGTACCCCGCGTCTCTCACCGTGAGTCCCCGCGTCCCCGCGTGTCCCGCGTTTGTTACCGTGAGTCCCCGCGGCCCACCGTGTTTCGCGTCTCTCACCGGGAGTACCGCGTTTTCCGCGTCTCTGACCGGGAGTAGCGCGTCTCACCGTAAGTCCTGTGTACAGCGTTTGCAGCTCGGTGTCTGGCTACGGCGCCGGTCCGATGTCCGCTCCGATGTCCGGTCCGATGTTCCGGCGGCGCTCCGATGTCCCGCGCCGCTCCGATGTCTCAGCCTCGGGGTCAGGCTGAGCGCTGTGAGGTCGCGGCGCCGCTGGTCCCGGCGCTCGGCAGTGCTGATCCCCGATGTCCCGGCGCCGCTGGTTCCCGCGCCGCACCGATGTCCCGGCACCCGGCGCCGCTGGTTCCAACGCCGCTGGTCTCCTGCTCTACCTGCGTTCAGATGTGCCGGCGCCGCTGGTGTCCCGCTGCGCTGGTGTCCCGCTGCGCTGCGATGTTCGCCCCGGCGCCGCTGCGATGTCCGTGCTCGGCTGCGATGTCTGCTCCGGTGCTGCGATGTCCTGCTCCGGTGCGATGTCTGTCCCGCTGCGATGTCCTGTTCAGGCCCTGTTCAGGTCTCCCGCTGCGATGTCCTGTTCAGGTCCTGTTCAGGTCTCCAGCTGCGATGTCCTGTTCAGGTCCAGTTCAGGTCTCAGCCTGTTCGGGCGCCATTTGTTGCGAAGCACGGACGAAAGCACGACAGACACCAGCCGAGTCAGATCATGCTTCACCATTTTATTGCCCGAATAGCCCAACTTTTATAGTGAATTTTACAGGGGTGGACAGTGTTTCACACAAGATTATTGGTCAAAAGCACTCAGACAAACAGTTATAAGAAAATAACACCACCTGCAAGAAAAGAGCCCCCCTTTTTGATTAGAAGTTAGGAAAACAACCCCCTTTGTGCTTAACGGTCACGTAGGCCTAGTCCTTGAGGCCAGCTGCTGATAACAATATTTTCTGAGTTCCTTAATTGGGTGATGTGGGAGTCATTGCCGTGGGAGCTTCTCACAGTTACTCTGGCAGCCTGGTTTGCTCAGCTACAGCAGGCCCTGAGATTTCTAAGGCCTACCCTGGTTGCTTAAAGCAAGCTTAGATCGAACAATTATGCCAATTCCCAACACTTAGTGATATGGTTTAGTGGAGGACTTGTTAGTGTTAGGTCAGAGGTGGAACTTGATGATCTTGAGGTCTCTTCCAACCTAGATGATTCCGTGATTTTGTGATCACTTTAATTGAACAATTTTCCTGTCTCTCTATGGATTCAGGCAACAAGTTATTTCCTATCAGAAGGAACTGAAAAGGAAGGAATTATTGGAGAAAGAGAAAAGAAAGAGGGGGTGAAACATGGCATTAGAAATTAGAGAGTGGTTGATTAAGAATGAGTAAGTGCTACATTTGCGATTTTGGGAATAAAAATGTTTTTGCAGTTACATTGTTTAAAGGTAAGGAATGTAGTATTGAGATCTTGAATCGCTCTCTAATTTTTAATCCCATGTTTCAGGGGGAGGGGGGAAAGAGAGAGAGAGGTAGTAATACTTCATAAAACAAGCAGAAAATCAATCTGTTTGCTCATTGCTGCCTCCCATATCTTCAGCCAGCCACTTCCCTGGCACTTAGGGCTCCTGTAAGATGCAAGTGGCCTTACTAGAGCATGTGTGCCCAGGTGTAACTCATCAAAACCCTTTTTATCTCCTCCAGCCCAGTCAGATGTGTAGGCCTAGCTGGAAGGTGTAACTAGCATATCAAGTGTAAAATTAGAAATAGCTAAAGTCACAGTGAAGCTGCAGTTTATTTGCTTGCGAACTCCTTATGAAGATCCCATAGCAAGGGGCAGGATGTTTTCCATATTCAAAGGATGTTGCCCAGTTTGATGGCCTCAGCATAGTCTAGTAGTGAATCATTGGGATTAGAAATTAGAGAGCAATTGATTAAGAATGAGTATGTGCTACATTTGCAATGTACTGTGCCTGTGATGCGCTTAGGCCTCCAGATAATAGGAGCCCCTCGGACCCCAAGAACCAGATCAAAACAACCTTATGGCCTAGATTGTGACCAAGGCCTCAGAGAGCATGCACAAAGAGATGAGGTGAAAAGTTCAACCCTGATGAAGACATCTTACTTCATCCCCACGACCCTCAGAGCCCACCACCACAAGGCACCAAGCAAGCGCAGACAAGAGGAATTTATGGAAATGACTTCTTGTAGCTAATTTTAATACTAAGTGGGGACAGGTTATGCATATGTATAGGCGTATTGGGAAACTTCATGCATATGTAACTCTTTACTGCATATAACCAAAGCAAGTTGCCACGTTAGGTGCGCACGACTTTGGTGGGACTACCCTCCGTGCTGCCCAGTGCTGAATAAACATACCTACTTTACAATCTTGCTGACTGTGGAGTAAGTTTCCATGAATCAGTAGTGGCTGCAGACACTCATGAAAACAGTAGTGATATAAACGTGGACTTGTTGCTTACTGGTTGAGCAGGACCTCATCAACCAGACCACAGTAGGCATCTCAGCTCACGGCTTCACAAGCATTGAAATGATGGTGAATTGCTTCAACAGTGAATTGGTCGTTCTTCCAGACCAGGGAAAAGCTATGACAAGCCAGGCTTTTCAAAGCAGAGATGCTTGTTGAAGAAGGAAGGAAGGAAGGAAGGAAGGAAGGAAGGAAGGAAGGAAGGAAGGAAGGAAGGAAGGAAGGAAGGAAGGGAGGGAGGAAGGAAGGAAGGAAGGAAGGAAGGGAGGGAGGGAGGGAGGGAGGGAGGAAGTGTGATATATGGAGTAATAATTCGTGTCAAGAAGATGGTTGATGTTAATAAAGAAGGGAGAGATGTGGGAGTGTGGCCATGGGGGTCAACAAGCCCCATGGCTGGTGATAACATCAGGCTCTTAACAATGAGGCCATCAGGAATGTAAAGAGTTTAGAGGGAACAAAGAAAGGTGATTCAAGAGACTCCTTGCTGTCTCAGGTTGCTTGTTCTCCACCAGTTAAGGCATGGAAGTTGCTGGGGATTTGCTGGTTGCTGGGCAAAGTTGTCTATATATTGTCTATATATTGCGAATATGTCTATATATATTTAGAAAGTTCAACAGTTGTGTGTGCGTGTTGGTAGAGTGTAGACTCCCCGCGAACCCAGCGCTGTTTACTTGCCATTTATAAATATTACTAAATTCAGATTGAGTTGTATCTTCATTTATAACAGAAGGAAGGAAGGAAGGAAGGAAGGAAGGAAGGAAGGAAGGAAGGAAGGAAGGAAGGAAGGAAGGAAGGAAGGAAGGAAGGAAGGAAGGAAGGAAGGAAGGAAGGAAGGAAGGAAGGAAGGAAGGAAGTGTTATAAATGGCTCAGTCTTCAAAATAGGATTATAATCAAAGTTTACAATTTATTAAAGGAATAGAGGTAAGCAAACAGCACTGGGTGCGTCGGGAGTCTCCGCTCCACCAGGACGCACACCAGTTACATCAAGTAGCTGATTTTTATGCTCCTAGACTAATACATATTCATTACTACTTCTAAAAAAATAAGTTATTATAATTAGCTTCCGGGATCCAGTCCCTCCTACTGGAGCATGCGCATCAGTCTCCGGTGGTCCCCCTGGGGGTCTCTGGGGGTCTTTCATGCTGAAGGCTCGTAGTCTTCCTCTCAGGTTTTTTCTTGTCCTTCCCCTTTGTACTCCTTGGCAGCATGTCAAAAGCTTACACAGCGTCCCCTGCAAGTTTTGTCTCCTAGTCGTCCTTCAGCTTCTTTCTTTCTTCTCTTTAATCTCCTGGCCACCTGGCCAGATATCAGGGGCTTGCATAGTGTCCCATTCAGAAGCCATAACAGTTACTAGTTGTTAGCAGTTGTTCTGAAACCCCCAGACATCAGAGACTTCAAAGAAAGAACATACAAACACAAATAGCTCTCTATTGACACTTCACGTGTTGTTAAAACATTCCTCACAGGCCATTCACAGGGACAGTCACACCTATAGCAGTGCTAAATCAACCACAAAGAAGACAAAAAAGGCTGTAACTGCTAGAAATAAGAGTTCGGAAAAACAAAAGCAAATAGGCTCATGGATTTGAGGAATACTTCTGAAGATTTGATAAATTGACTATAATGAGGGGGAGACTGGGACACTGGGAGGAAAGGGAAGAAACCACATCTGTGGAAGAATTAAATTGCCAGTGCAGGACCCAGAGACAGACAGAACTGCTCTCTAGTGACACAAATTCCTTTGCAAGGTACAAGAACTATATACATTAACCACTCTGTTTTTCTTAGACTTGTGGTTATACAAGGGTATGTAAGACAGAAGGTCACATTCATCATACCATGCGGCCCTAGCACTGTTCCATACTGACACGAATCAGATGAACATATATAACAGAAGGAAGGAAGGAAGGAAGGAAGGAAGGAAGGAAGGAAGGAAGGAAGGAAGGAAGGATACAGCTAATAGCTTTGAGATGCTTTCAGTTGCTGAATTCTATGTCCTGTTCCTGCATTCATGACCAACGCTGAATCAAATGCTGCAAAATAAACTACATTTATAATGGAATTAATGGAGTTTTTAATGGATAATTTACGGCTGATCAAATGCTGTTCAGATGGGATGTTGAGCCAAAATGTTATAGCATACATATTTAAAAGAAAATAATACTGACAAAAAACTTTCGTTTCCATTTATTATCTACCTTTGCTTGACCTTAATTCAGTTAGTTTATGCAATATTCATAGCTGCAAAAAATCTTTCCTATTTTTTTTTAAATAGTTCCACTGTAAGCTTGAGTGGATAGTAAAAGGAAATAGTAATTAATAGAGTCTTTTGAAATACTCATAGGGAAATTCAAAGGGCTCAGAGTCTGATCTTTTTCCATTGCTTCAACTTTGCAAAATTGGTACAATTTCACAAAATTTTGTTCGATATTACATTTTTTTCACTCAAAAAATAAGAAAATTTTCTCAGTTCTGATTTTTTGGGCTCAATTTGTTCATGACTAGTTTTCACATCACAACATAGTAAGTGTGACTCTAAGCAGACATTTTTTTTATTTAATGGTGAAGTCATAAAAAAACCAAGTAGTTTATTAGGGATAATAAATAGGGATGCAGACTTCACCAGTCTTATGTACTTTAGGAATACACTTATTCCTATGCAAAACAAACAAACAAAAAAAGCACAACAACAAAACCCCCTAGTGATACATAAAAGCTACCATCTACAGAGTCCTTACAACTAACTGTAAACACTTTGGATTATACAGAACTCTGGTGGTTTTACTCAGGTAAACCAGCAACCATTGCCACTCCTCGTAAGACTTGTTCTCCAGACCCCTCACCAGCTTGGTCGCCCTTCTCTGGACTCTCTCGAGCACCTCCATGTCCTTCTTGTAGCGAGGGGTCCAAAACTGAACACAGTACTCGAGGTGCGGCCTCACCAGAGCCAGGTACAGGGGGACAATCACTTCCCTAGCCCTGCTGGCCACACTGCTTCTTATACTAGCCAGGATGCTGTTGGCCTTCTTGGCCACCTGAGCACACTGATGGCTCATATTCAGCTATCAACCAATACTCCCAGGTCCTTCTCTGCCAGGCAGCTTTCTAACCACTCATCTCCCAGCCTGTAGCTCTGCTTGGGGTTGTTGTGCCCCAGGTGCAAAACCTGGGCCTTGGTGAACTTCATAGTTTTGGCAGAAGGAAGGAGTAAGCCTCCCAGTCCCACTCCCCAGGGGAAGGCTGGGGAGGTTCCTGCTCACACTGGGAACAAGAGACTTTGTTCTGATTTTTAGAGATTTTTTTTAAAGATGTTTATCATTCCACAGGGGATAAGAAGATGTACATAGAGTGAGGGGATTTTTTTTCCCATTTCCTATTTATTTTTCTTCAATACTCCTCCCCTGTGAATAACACCACTTCAAGTGAAATAAAATTACCCCCTTGGTCTAACACACTGGATTTTTTTTGGAAACAAAGCATCTGAAGTTGCTTCCATTTTATTTCTTTCTCTTCAAATGGTTTGCCCATACACTTTAGGAAGGCAATCCCTTTTATGTTGCATAGCACTTCCTCACTGGCAGCTACAGCATGTGCACTTTATTAGAGCATTTTTTCCACCTAGATATAATGGCACCAATTAAATTACCTTGCTGCCTGACCTTAATCTGGCAGGACTGATTATTCCATGAAACAGTTAGGGCTCTAATTGACATGAAGTGCCTGTAAAATATGTCTTCTGCAGCAGGCCCTGTCAAAGTCACATTGATATGGTAATTCCTATAGCTGGCAGAATCACTTCATAAAGAGAGACACTAAAAATTGAATTATTTCAATTTCAGTACCTAGGAATCTAGTGATGTGTCTGTATATGTAACTAAGTAGGTGCAGTACTTTATATGAATAAACAGCTGTACTAGGGCATTGCCATGGAAACTGCTTGATTAATGACAGTTGTGTTAGGGATGATGTCATTAGTGGTGTGAAATGAACTTTCAGGTTGTCAAGTGTACACTCCAGGAATATTTCAACAGTATTAGTGGAGCCTTTTCATTTGCATAATTTAGGCTTTCACATATGATCTTGTTATGATCTGTGGAAATGCCACAGCTATAGCACGGTTGAGCTCAACATGAGAGTGTTATAAATGAAGTCTCAACTCAATCTGAATTTAGTAATATTTATACTTATTAAAGGTATAAAAGGTATAAAAGCTATAAAAGGTATAAAAGCTATAAAAGCTATTGTTATAAATGAGGTCTCAACTCAATCTGAATTATGTAATACTTATAAAACAAATATTTCTAAAAGGTATAAAAGGTATAAAAGCTATAAAAGGTATAAAAGGCAAGTAAACAGCGCTGGGTGTGTGGGGAGTCTACGCTCCACCAACATGCACACACAAACATCAAACATTCTAAATATATAGAACATTGCTTTACATACTAAACACAAGTATGCCTATACATACGTACAATCAGAAAAGGTAACAAACAATCCTTTAAGTTCCATGACTTAAAAGTCTCCATTTTCCATTCCTTTTCTTGATTACAAACAAGTCTCCATTTTCCATTCCTTTTGAAGAATATGTCTCGCTTATCAAGCACCTCGGTCTTCAGGCCTTATGTATCCCGTTCTTCCCAGACTGAAGAAAAACATATTCATCTCCTTTTCAAGGCCAATGAGGCCTGGGTCAAAAGGCACGTTCAGGTCAGCAGGGGGCGAAACAGCAAAAGCCTTCGATGGCTGTAGCAGCAGAGGGGCCCATGGCGTAGCAGTCGGATCAGCCTCAGAGATTGCTCGCCAGGTGCCGAGCAATCCCACCGCAACCTTGCCATTTTTAGTTGCAGAGTCCCACGCCTTGACCTCAATTTGGTCCCATGTTTCAGGATCATAAACTGTCTGATTGTTAAGAAGGACAATAAGCTGTAGGGTTACCAGGACAGTCTTTGTTCCTAAGGACATATGATTCCCCATAATGCACAACTGCTTAAAAGCGAGAGGCAATTGTGTGCGCAGGTCCACTTCTCTCAGCTTGAGCTTCTTCCCAGCTCCAGTGTGCCCATTTCCAGCAACTTTCTGTATGAGCTTCTCTGAGCAGTTTGCTGAGTCTGGCCGAACCAATCTTCATGAGGCAATCAACGTCCCTGTTCCCATCCTGGTCTCCGTTCTGCTAGCCTGTTCCTTTACATTCCTTCTTTCTGCTTCTTTATTGATGACATAACTTTATCACATCGTTTTGCCTTTTTTTATCTCAAGGGCAGGCTCCACTCTTATACCCTTCACCCCACAGCAGTTCTTTTCAAAACAACTTTTCATTGGTCAAACATCTTCGAAAATAACAGCAACAGTAAACACCCCCAAACTTCCATGCCTTAATGGCTGGAGAACAAGAAACCTGAGACTGCATGGAGTCTCCTGAATCACCCTTCTTTGTTCCCTCTAAACTCTATATTCCTGATGGCCTGGTCGTTAAGAGTCTAATGTTATCTCAACCACGGGGCTTTCCAACCCCCATGGCCACATTCCCAAATCTCCCCCTTCTTTATTAATATCAACCATTTTCTTGACAGGAATTACCACTCCATATATAACAAGAGCATTGCTTTTGTGTGGTTCTGCAGTGAAATGCAATTGGTTCCTGCATGCAAAATAAAACTCCTTAGAGCTGAACCTTCGTTTCCTTTCCTTGTCTTTTTTTTTTTGTTGTTTTTAATAAAAAATGTTTTGAGGTATAGCACTTTTCAAAGGATTAACTACTGAATTTTTTATGGTGCCAAGTGGACTTTGAAGGTCTGGACCTCTGTTGTTTTTGTTGTTATTCTTGTTGTTGTTTCTAATACAATAGCTCCAGTTTTATTTCAGAAAAAAAAACACAAGGAGGTTCAGGATCTTAGGCGGCTACTTTTTCCTCATCTTAGCTTTTCACTATTTGTTATAATTTGTGAGATTTCCTATGCTATAACACTTAATGCTAGAACTTTTCTTGGAGTCACATTTCTAGTTCAAAGTATTTCAATTTCAGATTATGGAAATCTTGCTTTTTTTTTTCTTTTCTTTTTTTTTTTTTTTCTTTGCTGGCAGGAGTATAAAAAAAAGACCTTAGCATATCCTTGACAAGGAATCTGAAGGGATTCCTCTAGTTTATATGGAGTGTCTGGCAGTAGGGTGTCAGTTAATACTGCAACGCTTATTCTTTTATATGGTCTGTCCTTCTTGTGGGGTGTCCCTGCGCAGGCAAGCAGGGAGGGAGGGGAGCTTGCAGCTCTACTTCCTGGAGGCACACCATCTCTGCCGTGGCAGTTACCTATCAGACCCATTTCCAAAGAAATAATAATAGTTTACTGTGTGACATGGCTTAAAATTCAATTTCCACAAAATTAAAAGGGAAAGATCACCTATTTAGTCCTCATACGCAGGTATAAGGGTATAAGCACCCAATCATTCACATTTAAGAGACATTACTGGTAGCAGGAGATCAATTTTGATCAAGATTGTCACCAAGATAATCACAGAATCACAGAATCGAAGGGGTTGGAAGGGACCTCTAAAGATCATCGGGTCCAACCCCCTTGCCAAAGCAGGCTCCTTAGAGCAGGCTGCCCAGGTAGGTGTCCAGACGAGTCTTGAATATCTCCAGAGAAGGAGACTCCACAACCTCCCTGGGCAGCCAGTTCCAGTGCTTCGTCACCCTCACCATGAAGAAATTCTTTCGCATGTTGGTGCGGAACTTCCTGTGCTCTATCTTGTGACCATTACTCCTTGTCCTGTCCCGGCAAACCACTGAAAAGAGGTTGGCCAAATCCCTCTGTCTCCCACACCTTAGGTATTTATGCACATTGATGAGATCCCCTCTCAGTCTTCTTTTCTCCAGGCTGAACAGACCCAGGTCTCTCAGCCTTTCTTCATAGGGAAGATGCTCCAGGCCCCGTATCATTTTTGTGGCCCTCCGCTGGACTCTTTCCAGGAGATCTCTGTCTTTTTGGGACTGGGGAGCCCAGAACTGGACACAGTACTCCAGGTGAGGCCTGACCAGGGCCGAGTAGAGGGGGAGGATCACCTCCCTTGACCTGCTGGCCACACTCCTTTTAATGCACGCCAGGATCCCATTGACCCTCTTGGCCATGAGGGCACACTGCTGGCTCATGGTCAACCTGGACCCCCAGGTCCTTCTCCTCAGAGCTCCTCTCCAGCAGGTCATCTCCCAGCCTGTACTGATACATGTGGTTGTTCCTTCCCAGGTGCAGGACTCTACACTTGCTCTTAATAAACCTCATTTGGTTTCTTCCTTCCTAGCTTTCCAGCCTGTCCAGGTCTCGCTGAAAGGCAGCACAGCCTTCTGTCATCTCAGCCACTCCTCCCAGCTTTGTGTCATCAGTGTACTTGCTGAGGGCAGACACTATTCCCTCATCAAGGTCGTCAATGAAGTTGTTGAACAAGACTGGACCCAGCACCGACTCCTGGGAAACACCGCTAGTCACAGGTCTCCAGACGGACTCTGCGTCACCGATCACCACCCTCTGAGCTCAGACAGTCAGCCAGTTCTCAACCCACCTTACTGTCCACTCCTCTATCCCACACTTTCTCAGCTTTGCTATCAGGATGTCGTGGGAGGCAGTATCAAAAGCCTTGCTAAAGTCAAGGTAGATGACATCCACTGCTCTCCCCCCATCTACCCAGCTGGTGATGCCATCATAGAAGGCAACGAGGTTGGTCGAGCATGACTTCCCCTTGGTGAATCCATGCTGACTACTCCTCATAACCTTCTTCTCTTCCAATTGCTTGGAGATGGCATCCGGAACAAGCTGTTCCAACACCTTTCCATGGACAGAGGTGAGACTGACTGGCCTGTAGTTTCCCGGATCCTCCTTCTTGCCCTTCTTGAAGACCGGAGTGACATTGACTGTCCTCCAGTCTTCAGGCACCTCTCAAAAGTTAGTGGTCTGCTAATACCAGACCTTGTGAGTTGATCTTATTTCTTTACAGTGTCTGATCTATTAAAATGCAATATAATGCTCTATGTTCACTCTTTATGTTCAGCCTAATACTGTATAATCACCAGCCTCTAATGTATTAATTACAGCTTAGCTTTACAATTGGGATGAGCAGAAAAGTAAGCATGTAATCAAAGCTGGATTTGATTAGCATACTTTGACAGGATCCCTACTAGTCAAAGGTGTCTTTAATATTGTATTTAAAGTGTGTACATCTGTGTGTGAAGTGGAGGAAGAGACGTTTTAGCAGACACTTGTAGCATAATAACAAACTATTGCAAATCATTACCAGTTTGAAGAGATCTGAGTTATTCATAAAGTTCAATTGCTTTCTGAATCAATTTGTTTTCCTATCCAGTGTCCTCCATTTCACCTGAAAAAACAAACAAACAAACAAAAAAATCTGCTTTTCTCCTTAGAAACATATTTTTTTTAATGATGTAATAAATGACTAACAGAAAATTAATCTTTCTTCTTTTTGAAAATTTGGGATGATCTATTGGTGTGAGTGAATAGACTAATGGAAAAGAGAACAGGACAAGCAGATGAGACTCTTATAGTTTGACACAAGCACTTCATATTAAGGAAAAAGATTATACATCAAACTTCATGCTGAAATCCTACATTTCTTTCAAAATTAATTAATGAGGCCAGATTTCACACCTTCTTAGATTTTTTCCTCCTAATCTATTGACCCCTTAGAAGCCTAATATTTTACTCTGGCCAAGATGGAAGATTTTGCATGACTGATCCCTAATTGACTTCCTTCCATCCCAATATGGAAAAGTTGAAAACATCCCTAGGGAGCTGGCTGGATAAATTATAATTATCTTCATAATAAACTGTGAATAAAAAAGGTGCAATTTTGGCATTATTCCTTCTATGAGTTCTCCATATGCTTTCTGTGACAAATTGTGTACCTCATTTTTTCAGCAACATCAACACAGGCAGAAATTTTTGAGTTAGTCTTCAGGGCCTTATATCAATGCAAACAGTTAGCTCAGTGTAAAACCATGAGCTATGTCTTTTGGTACAAGAAGGCCACACATCAACCCTAAAGGCAGTTTAACCTGCTTCTTGAGAACTGCTGTGTGAATTATAGGGAGCTGCTATGAATGGCCAGCTCCAACTCTGCTGCACCAGGAGGGAGATCCTAGCACTTCATGGTGCCTACATGCTCACAAAAACAGGCAAAGCCTCCATGCTATGGAGAGGCTCCATCATTAAGATAAGATGGGCAGGAGACTGAACAGGGCCAAGAGTGACTGTAAACCATACGTACCTTCTGTGTGTTTGACATTGCATTGGACACACTTTATTCCATGGACAACAGTTTGTATTTGAGTTTTGGCTGGTCTTGGTGAAGTATTCGTTATGGAAGACTGACTATGTAGCAGAAAACTACTTAGCTCTCAGTTTCTTAGGGACGAGGACAGCACCATATTCATTGCGTGTTCAGAGCCTGGCAGCTGAAGATCCTGGTCATTATTGCTGGACAAAACTAATGTATTTAATGTATTACGGGTGACATCCTGAATTAAAGACTTGGAAAAACAAAAAGTTGTATTTGAACATCCTCTACTGTCCGTTTGACCTTTCAGATGGATTGAACAAGTAGTTAGGCTTTTCTTTTCTTTTTCTTTTCTTTTCTTTTCTTTTTTTTTTCTTTTTCCCACCACGGAATCCTGTCAAAAACTGATAGAAGGCAATACTCTAGGGAGTATCTCAGTGCTAATTTGGTTATTTACCTAAATCTGTAACTATTCTGTCCTGTGTTCAAGGGATGGCTAGGTAAAATTGCTCTGAGTGTTTCTATCCATTTTGTGTTCTTTTCTTTTTTTTCCCAGGCAGCTGGACCTGGGAAAAACAATTCCCTTATTCAGTTCCCCTCCTTGTGGCCACTATCCAGTCCAGAGGAACCAGTTCACTTTCTGGAGCAGAGCTGGCCAGGAAGAGAGCAGAGCACAGCCCAGTTGGGACCCCAACAAGGCTCCATGACTTCTTCATGCTTTCCAGAGACCCCACAGGTCCTTCTGAAGACCTCTGATGATCCTTTCCTGTTCCCTGGGCAGTGTCGATAACATACCTGATGGGCACTGAATCTGTTCAGCAGTGCAGGCTTCTTACACAGATGTTTTTGGATCTGCTGCAGCTTCTTGCTGGCATTGATTCATTCTGGCAACATGCTCCTTCAAGTCACATTTTTGCCTTAAAGATGTAAATGCAAACTCATGCAGATAGCCAAAGCCTTTCTTGCTTTCTGGACTGGAGAACAGTGTCGGGGGGGATTTAGAAATTGTGGTTGTCTCCCTCTTGTATCTATAATCGGCATTTCTTGCAACATTTTAATTCATTCTTGCCTGGATACACCAATGATTTTTCAGGCCATTTTGAATTTGGCTTTGCTTTAGCATAGCTACAAACCAGGGTGCTGCAAAGAGCAGAGACAATGTGTAAAAGGGAGAGATACTATGTTGTGAGGGATGAATAAGGGAAGTGCTCCAAACTAAAGACTTCAGGAGGGTATGAAATGACACTTCTGGCAGGTTTTTTTTCAGGCTTCCCCGTTAATGAAATCCTTGTGGATGAGTGGAAGTGAGCAGAGAGAAGCTTGATCATCTTTGTTCAGTCCGCCAGAGGACAGCTCCCTGTAGCAGTGTTTTTTCTCCCTAGAAGAAGCAACAGCAGAATGTTAACAAGCTTCATTTTCTGTTCCCAACAACTAGGAAACAACCTTTGGATGTTTGTGTTCTTGATGCTGATAGAGCCAGATTTTCACAAGACATACCTGGGTAATTTTCATGGCAGCCACACTGCTGCAAACCAATTAGCAGGCCAACTTGATAGGGTAAGGTTGCGGAGATGCCCATGGTTACTTTAATAAAGTTTCTTGTGTATCTGTATGATACTATTGATTTTTCTCCCTTTGGACCAAAAGACTGAAGTTCAAGCTCTGTAGCAGATAAGTGAAAACCGTGGAGATTCCACACCATGCATACAAATTTAATCTTTTGCAAAATAAAATTTTAAAAAAGAAAGAAAGAAAGAAAGAAAGAAAGAAAGAAAGAAAGAAAGAAAGAAAGAAAGAAAGAAAGAAAGAAAAGAAAGAAAAAGAAAGATGGATGCAGACTCCCTTATGCTTTTGTACACATTATTTAACATTAATGCAAATTAAGATGTGGCTGCACAGATGATTCTGCTGGCCTAAAGGTCATCATTTATTACAGACCAAGTCACCAGGAGGAAGCAAGGCAGTTTGCAAAGGCACATATGAAAACATGATTCCCACATGCAGAGGTAGACATGATAGTCATCAGAGGCAGAGGGATGCTAGGAGTACAAAAGCAATGAAACTGAGGTCCCCTCTACAAGTTACCACTGCTTAATGAGTTCCTGCATGTAATAAATGGCTCAGTCTTCAAAATAGGACTATAATGAAAGTTTACAATTTATTAAAGGAATAGAGGTAAGCAAACAGCACTGGGTGCGCCAGGAGTCTCCGCTCCACCAGAACGCACACCAGTTACATCAAGCAGCTGATTTTTATGCTCCTAGGCTAATACATATTCATTACTACTTCTAAAAAACCACAGGGTTATTATAATTAGTTTCCGGAATCCAAACCCTCCTACTGGAGCATGCGTGTCAGTCTCCGGTGGTCCCTCTGGGGGTCTCTCATGCTGAAGGCTCATAGTCTTCCTCCCTCTTGTCCTTCTCCTTTGCCCAACTTGGCTGTATGTCAGAGACTTATGCAATGTCCCCTGCAAGCTTTGTCTTTTAGTTGTTCTTCAGCTCCCCCATCTCCTTAATCTCCTGGCCAGACATCAGAGACTTGCATAGTGTCCCATGCAACAGTCATAATAGTTAGCAGTTATTCTGAACCACCCCCCCCAGATATCAGAGACTTCAAGGAAAAGCCTACAAGTACATTTTCCTTCAAGCTCTCTATTGACATGAATTGCTAAAAAATTCCTTTGCAAGATACAAGAATTATATACATTAACCACTCTGTTTTTCTTAGACTTGTGGTTATACAAGGGTATGTAAGACAGAAGGTCACATTCATCATACCATGCGGCCCTAGCATTGTTCCATACTGACACGAATCAGATGAACATATCTCACAATCCCCCATCTCCTTTTTCATGGCATTGATTCGTGTTTTCCTTTCTAATCAAGCCAATACTTGCTGATTTGATACCAATTGATACCAATTTTGATTCTTTGTTTGTTTTTATTATCATCAGGGAATGGGTTTTCTCTTTCCCTGGTGCTCAGTCAACAGGTACCGCAGATATTTGCATTCCTTGTATAACTGGGTGTATTAGTCTGGTAATACAAGGTATTAAACATGGAATTATTAACAATCCTCCCCATATCCCCAATACAACCATCCTTATTTTAGCAAACCAATCACCACCCATAAAGCCCCCTCCCATAATCCTCTTAGATCGATTCCATTCCAAATTTGAACTAGGACATGTGCAATTTTCTTCATTTCCTTTACAAGCTCATTTACAGCTTTTCTTTCTGTTGTGGTTTAACCTAGCAGGCAGCACGGCCTCTCGCTCACCTCCCCCCCTCCTTCTCTGGGATGGGATAGAGAAACGTGAAAGTGAAGCCTGTGAGTTGAGATAAAAGACAAGATAATAATAATAACAATAATAATAATGACAATAATGATGATAATAGTACTACTAGTAATAATGTGTACGAAACAAGTGATGCACAATGCAATTGCTCACCACCCGCTGTCCGACGCCCTGCCTAACCCTGAGCAGTCCGGCCCTCCTCCCAGCTCTTGCACCCCCCGTCTGGCCACTGGCAGGACAGAGTGAGAAGCTGAGAAGTCTGTGGCTTGGTGTAAGCACTGCTCTGCAACAATTAAAACATCAGCATATTATCAGCACTCTTCTCATCCTAAACCAGAACATAGCATTCTACCAGCTACTAGGAAGAAACACCCTCATCATCAATCTTTAAACAGCAATTACTAAAGTTAAATTTTCCACAGACTTCTCCTTCTTGTGCTAGTAAATAATCCAAAGCTAAGCGATTTTGATACAAAGCAGTTCTCATCTTGGTATTTTGCTTTGCAATTAATCCAAGTGCATCTCCAGTTTTATTTACAACTATTTCTATTACAGCTTGTAACCTAATTATTCTATTAAGTATATATACTGGGGTCCTATAGCCCCAGGATCTGTCTTCTGCCCACGTAGCTGGATCATAATAGGCAAACGCCTTCAATCAAGGGGTTGGGCCCACTTTCAGGATCGATTCAGGCTTGTGTTACCGTTCGGCCTGTCAGGGTGATCCAGCTCCTGGAAAATGAATCACAAATTTATATAGGTTTAAAAAGATGTTCTTATGATATTTTCTCGGGACAACCTGACCTTAGTGTGGGAGAAGTCCGGTTGAGGCCCTCTCACTCGGCAGTCAATACCCATAGGGGTTGCCTCCCTCGGTAGACCATACACACCGCAGTGGAGGGCCCTGCCGCAGTCTTGCCTTCTCCCTTTCCTCCCTTCAGGCTTGTCCCCTTTATTTGGCATCCTTAATTCATGCAGACCCTCGTTACCAGAATATTAGTTCTTCCTTAGCTTGAGTTTCAGTTCCCCAGGAGCGGACTCAGCCCTCCAAGTTTCGGTAGTTACTGGTCCTTTTATTCTGGATGCCTGGCTCCAATCCCTTTCTGCGGTTCTCACAGCTGTTTCAGTAGTAAGTAAAACAAGGTACAGTCCCTCCCATCGGGGGTTCAATGATTCTTCCCTCCAGGTTTATTTATTAAGTCCTTGTCTCCTGGTTGTATCTTATGAATAGAAAATCCTAAAGGTGGTGTTTGAGCCATCATTCCAATTTCTCTTAGCTCTTGTAATCTCCTTCCAATAGTAATTATATATTTCTGGATGCTACGATCCTCAACTACATTGTTCCCTAGAGGCATCCCTTGAGAATAAGGCATATCATATAACATTTCATATGGTGATAATCCAGTCTCACTGTATGGTTTAGTTCTTATGTTTAAAAGTGCCAATGGTAAGCATTTCGTTCAGGGCATTTGTGTCTCGATCATTAATTCAGCCAATTGTTGTTTTATTGTTTGATTCAGTCTTTCTACTTTCCCTGAGCTTTATGGGTGCCATGGAGTATGGTATTCCCACTGAATACCTAATGATTGACATAATAATTTTATTATTTTAGAAGTAAAGTGTGTGTCCTGATCAGAATCAATGTACTGGATTATCCCATATTTAGGTATCAGGTGTTCTAATAGAATTTTTACCACCATTTGTGCTGTAGCTTGTGCTACGGGATAAGCTTCTACCCATTGTGTTAAATGATCTATTTTTGCCAATAGATATTTCATCCTCTCTACTTTGGGCAATTCAGTGAAATCAACTTGTACTTTCTCAAAAGGCCTATAAGCTGTTTGTTTTTTGTTTTGTTTTGTTTTTACAGTGCTGAAGTTAAGTTTTATTTGCTCCTACTAATCACCAACAGGGCGTCGCTATTTATTTCATTGACAGTTAAAGCCTCCACAGTAGTGGAGTAAAAAATACTTGAATTGTCACTGCTCTACACATAGGCAGAAAGGTTGGGTGTGTGAAGCCAAACATACATGTTAACACTGTGAAAACTCGTCCTCTCTGTATTACTTTTAGCAGTACTTACACTTTTGTTACACGGGTGCAAATAAAGACTAAATGTTGTAGACCACAATTCTACATGTCCAAAATATTATTTAAAAAAAAATAAAAAATAATGATAGTGTATTAAGAAAGTCACAGGAAAATTAAATCAAGTCTAGATTAACAGTGAATATGTTTGGAAAGATAGGGCCGGTGATTGCTTATGGAGCAGAAGCAGCCCACCAGAAGGCATATGAAACAAAGTCATTATCAAGCACAGAGGTTCTCAGAAGTCCTTTCCAATTCCCAAAAGACTTGGACCAACATCTCCAGTGCATTTGCAATTTCAGTCGATTTTCCCACTGAAATCCACAGTTGCAAACTGTGGCTTTTCTATAGATCTACATGTAATAAATGTGGCTGCTCATTGAAACTCTTCTTCTTTATCTTCTGATAAGTTATGCAATGTTGTGTAATTTGCTTTGCTATTAAAAAAAAAACAAACACACACACAAAAAAAACAACAGTGCAACCAAATTGTTTTAGTAAATGATCACTTAACACCTTTGTACCCCAATGTGTTTGTGCATGCAAACGTCCCAATATTTGCTACACATAAATTTTTGGCAATATCTCTCGCCTGTCTGGCAGTGCCCATTTTCCTTGTTCTAATTTAGCCCCTATTTTCTCCAGTTTCGTTTGTTTCTTTTGTTTTGTTTTCCATTGCATTTCAAAGTCGGTCCAAAAATTCCATAGGGGTTTCTTTTGGATCTTGTTGGAATAGATTCTCCATTCCCAATTTAACCAGATTTTGGTATTTACCGTTCATTATTTCCAGGGTGCCTATACTCTCAGTGTGGCGTTGGTCAGGGGAATGCAATTGTCAGCAGTTTCCTGAGCAGTACCATTGGCAATCTGAGCTCACTCAGGTTGTTTTAAGGGTTAACTGCTTTTCTGTTTCCATGACAACTCTCTCGGACCCATCATGGTCCCTCTGCCCCAAAGGGCTCACACCGGTGATTTTGATATCACAGCCTCCTGTTGAGGCAGAACTATTAACATTCCTACATCCTATTCCCCTGCTCATTCAACTCGCTTTGTTAAATACTACATGCTACACCTTTAACACCTTCAACAACCCTTTTAACCCTTCCTTTATTTTTCTCTAGCCAGTACTTTTCTCATGCCAACACCAAAGGCTTAGTCAGGGGCCAACTTAATTCCACTCCTTTTCCCTCTAAGATGCTGAAACAACATATCAGTATAATACATTTAATCCTATTTTCCTTCTCTCCTCAAAAACATTAATTGCAAGATTGTGTTATAGTCGATTGATCCATAAAGTGGCCTTTTAGCTTATATAGTGGCCACCACTGATTGCAATACTTAGTGAAAGTCCTCTTGCTTTCTGTGCCCCCAGTTCTAACAATATCCTTTGAATGTGCCAATATGCACCCAAGGAGGCTTTCTTTAAAACGTCTTTGTTTTGGATATTATCCATTTCCTTGATTTCCCATTCCCTTTTATTTATTTATTTATTTATTTATTTATTACTATTCCTTACTAGTTACTGTCCTTTGTTTCGATTTCCATGCAAACCTTTTTACTGCAGGTTTTTTTCTATCTTTTCCTAATCTTCCCAAATGTCCCAATTCTCTGGGATTAAACTCTTCTTCCCACATACAAACTTTACTATTTCAAATCATTAATGAGCCCCGTTTCAATCATAAATCCACGGAACTTCAGGAAAACAGCTGAAGCTCGCAGCCTCCAGTCTTCTAGACAAACATTACCACCTTTTCCACAAAAATTTACATTTCAACAGGACTGAATTTCAAGCCGAATGCCAATTTTTCTCATGCACTTTGTTAGTAAGCCCATACAAAACAAGGAATTACTCCTGTGTATCCGTCAATATGGGGGTTTAAAAGGTATTGATGCCTAAATAAACTTGCTCTCCCCCTTCTTACCAAATTCCCAGGGCTCAAGCCTGAACCACCAAAGAAATGACTCTCTCTGTTCTGCTTTGATAATCAGTCAGCCCCCTTCCTCCCCCCGCCAGTACTTGGGAAACTGACCAAACACTGCAGCAAATACACCAACACTTCTCAACTGTTAGTTACTTAGATAATGCTCCAGCCTTTTTCTTGTCACACTCAAAGCATTTAAGAGCAAAAACAGGATCACAAGATACACCGCCAGGCCTATATATTAGGCACCACCACTCAAAACTTGGATGAAACAGCACTTCTTTTCGGTCTGTCACGCACTTCGTTCATCTCCACCCAGTCCCCTCGCGGAGAATATGGAACTGCGGATTAGAATTCCTCACTCGTTTTGCAGCCACGCTGCGTCTCACTCACACAGCACAATCATGCAATCACACAGAGAGGCCTCTAGCACATCTCATTCATACCACAAGAATATAATTTAGAATGATAATCAACCAAACAAGTATTGTCTCTGACTGTGTTTTCGTGGAGTGACTTATTCCACTTTGTTTCAAACCCTTACACTTACACAAATACTTTCAACACAAAATACCTGGACATTTAAGAATAACACATACAATTATTAACACTCCAGTTAGTATCCCTCCAGCAGCTGAAAACATACCGTTTGTCTGCAGCTTCAGGAGGTCTTTGTCTGCTCCTGCGGTGAGCAGCTGAGAGTGGAGTCACCTCCGAGCAAAACACTCAGGGTGCACCTAGGGGCATCCGCGCCACAGCCAATCCCGCAGCCGAGCAGAGTGTCTCCTGCCTGGCTCACCAAAATGACTCACAGAAAGCTGACTCCACAATCAGTAAGATTGTAAAGTAGGTATGTTTACTCAGCTCTGGGCGGCACGGGAGGGGGGGAGGGGGGAGGGGGGGGGTAGTCCCCCCAAAGTTGTGCACGCCTAATGTGGCAACTTGCTTTGGTTATATCTAGTAAAGAGTTACATATACACGAAGTTTCCCAACATTCCTATACATATGCATAACCTGTCCCTTTGTGAACAGTCCTCCTTATCTCAGACCCCTTGGTTAAAATCCGAACCATGAGGTTGTTTTGATCTGGTTCTCGGGGTCCAAGGGGCTCCTGTTATCTGGAGGTCTAAGCGCAGCACAAACACAGTACATCACAAATGTAGCACATATCCATTCTTAATCAATCCCTCTCTAATTTCTAATTCCAATGTTTCAGCTACAGAATACTTGCTCTCTTCCGGATCCACGGGTATTCTACTATTAACATTAATGTTCAAAGCCTGACAGACCCCGTCCTCCGTGGACCCAAATATCGGCCAAAATACATGGGGTCTTAAGGGTTCTTTTGGTCATTCTATCACACAATACTGGACCATTTTTAATTTACTCTTTCATTTTCTGGGGCCCCTATTGTTCCAATTTCTAATCATTATTCCTAATGGACTTTCTGGTAATTTGCTCCCTTTCTTCTGGTCCCTGGTCTTCGATTTTGTCTGACCCATCCGGGAATTTTACTATGGCAATTCCCACAGCCCTTGGTTACCTTAGTAAGAGTGTCTTGCAGGGGGTTTAGGACCTATCACCCACCTGTTATAAATGAAGTCTCAACTCTGAATTTAGTAACATAAAAGAATATTTATAAAAGGCAAGTAAACAGCGCTGGGCGCGCGGGGAGTCTATGCTCTACCAACACGCACACGCACCCATCGAACTTTCCAAATATATATAGGACATTGCTGTTACATATTTACAAGAAACCCGAGTACACCTATACATATGGATATCCTATCCCCGCTTCATATTATAATTCTCTTTGTGGTGGTCGTTGTGGGTGAAAGGCTCACGGTTTCCCCATCACCATTAGCAACCTTTTGTTCCAGACTGCAGGAGCGGCTTCGACCGTCTCCCTCTTCTTCTGCACATGCTCTGCCCACCACAAGGTTCCTGAAAGCAACAAAACGTGATTGCTTTTCCCGCCTTTCGTTAACCCTTGAAATCACACTAATAATATTATTATCATATAACATTAAACAATAAATGTTAACAGTTCTAACCAGCAACACCCAACACCCCCCCCCCCCGCAACTTCCATGCCTTAACAGAGGGGAAAACAAGCAACCCCAGATGGCAGGGTGTCGCCTCAATCACCCTTCTTTATTTCCTCTAAACTCTTTACATTCCTGATGACCTCATTGTTAAAGAGTCTGATGTTATCATCAACCAGGAGGCTTTCCGACCCCCATTGCCACATTCCCAAAACTCCTCCTTCTTTATTAATATCAACCATTTTTCTGACACGAATTACCACTCCATATATAACACACCCATGAATCCTATAGGAATCACTTCCTTCACGGGCCAAGTCCCTCACGGGAGATTGGAACCACGGTTAGAAGACCTCCACACTCGCTTCGGAACTAAGTTCCGTCTCAGTCACACTCTTACACAAACAGGCAACCGAATCCCATCCAACTGAATGGTATACTCCTTAAACACTTACGACTCCATCGTCTTTGTTCGGATATTCGCATGCAGAATTATGGGCAAAATACAGTGCCGCAGCCAGCAAGGGAGCTCATAAAAAAATCAAAATCTTTGCTTACCTTTATTCAGGTTCAAGATGGCATTAGTCCCGACCTGACTCAAACAGGAGCCACCAAATGGTGGGGCGCCTCTCCTAGATCAAATCAGAATTCAGGAACCAAAGCCGTCCCGGACGAGCCCCCATTTGTAATAAATGGCTCAGTCTTCAAAATAGGACTATAATGAAAGTTTACAATTTATTAAAGGAATAGAGGTAAGCAAACAGCACTGGGTGCGCCAGGAGTCTCCGCTCCACCAGAACGCACACCAGTTACATCAAGCAGCTGATTTTTATGCTCCTAGGCTAATACATATTCATTACTACTTCTAAAAAACCACAGGGTTATTATAATTAGTTTCCGGAATCCAAACCCTCCTACTGGAGCATGCGTGTCAGTCTCCGGTGGTCCCTCTGGGGGTCTCTCATGCTGAAGGCTCATAGTCTTCCTCCCTCTTGTCCTTCTCCTTTGCCCAACTTGGCTGTATGTCAGAGACTTATGCAATGTCCCCTGCAAGCTTTGTCTTTTAGTTGTTCTTCAGCTCCCCCATCTCCTTAATCTCCTGGCCAGACATCAGAGACTTGCATAGTGTCCCATGCAACAGTCATAATAGTTAGCAGTTATTCTGAACCACCCCCCCCAGATATCAGAGACTTCAAGGAAAAGCCTACAAGTACATTTTCCTTCAAGCTCTCTATTGACATGAATTGCTAAAAAATTCCTTTGCAAGATACAAGAATTATATACATTAACCACTCTGTTTTTCTTAGACTTGTGGTTATACAAGGGTATGTAAGACAGAAGGTCACATTCATCATACCATGCGGCCCTAGCATTGTTCCATACTGACACGAATCAGATGAACATATTTCACACTGCACATCAGGTAAACCAGAATAGATACGGCGTGGGTTTTTAGCCCACCTGCTTTGCTTAAACCACTTTCTCTGAGATATTCAGCACTTGGCTGCAAGAATGGTATTTCAAGGAGAGTGATCCCAGCTGGATGGGGTGAAGAGACTGCATCATGTCATTGACATTTATTGTAACTGATTGATTTTTCTAGAAAACAACAACAACAAAACTGATGGTTGACAGTGGTTGAGTAGAGAAAGGGAGACCAGACCATAAGACACAAGAGTCCTTTCCCCCATACGAGCCAGCAATACCATGAAGCACCATCAAGTACCTTTATTTCTGATACTGGTTTCCATGTGAGCCCTGTGTGGACTCAGTTTCTGCCTATCCACATACTACTCAGTCCCACTGATCCCAAACCTTTAAAAGTCAAGAGCTAGACTGCATAGGTTTGGGGAGAAGTGGAAAGAGAATAACAAGTGGTTTTATTTTCTTTGCCTTCTGTGGGATTCAGGCTTTTAAGATTGTCCTTTGTCTGCATCTTTAATCTCTTTTCATCAACATGAAATCTATAAAACAGATTAAAGAGAGAAAAAAAAAAAGACGTAGCTTTGCTGTGATGTAGTGTTTTTGTGATAGTTTGTGGGCTACCTCCCAAAACAGGCTGAACCCCAAACCACATTTTCTTTCATTTTCAGTTGCAGGAATCCAGAAGGATGAGTGCTTTGTGCAAACAGAAACATTTTATTTAATGTGATCCATTTATTTTTCATTCTGCTGTCTGAAAACTCACTTGGCTGAGTGTTGGGACTTAGCATACAGGACGTGGACATGTACTCGTGGAACAATTGTTCCATTTGAGCTTGCTTTAAGCAACCAGGGGTAGGCCTTAGAAATCTCAGGGCCTGCTGTAGCTGAGCAAACCAAGCTGCCAGAGTAACTGTGAGAAGCTCCCACGGCAATGACTCCTACATCGCCCAATTAAGGAACTCAGAAAATATTGTTACCAGCAGCTGGCCTCAAGGACTAGGTCTACATGACCGCTAATCACAAAGGTTTTTTTTCTGACTGCTAATCAAAAGGGGGGTTCTTTTCTTGCAGGTGGGGTTGTTTTCTTATAGTTGTTTGTCTGAGTGCTCTTGACCAATAATCTTGTGTGAAACACTGTCCGCCCCTGTTAAGTTCACTATAAAAGTTAGGCTATTCGGGCAATAAAATGGAGCAGCATGATCTGACTCAACTAGTGTCTGTCGTGCTTTCGGCCGTGCTTCGCAACAGCTGAGCTCTTTTCCAAAGAAGTGAATTAATCCTGTTTTATAATGAGTGTTCCAATAGATAACTGGTTGGCAAAATGCCAGTTTTACAATCTACAATGTACAGTACACAATGCTGTTATATATGTTCATCTGATTCATGTCAGTATAGAACAGTGCTAGGGCCGCATGGTATGATGAATGTGACCTTCTGTCTTACATACCCTTGTATAACCACAAGTCTAAGAAAAACAGAGTGGTTAATGTATATAGTTCTTGTACCTTGCAAAGGAATTTGTGTCAGAAAATATTCCTCAAATCTATGAACCTGTTTGCTTTTGTTATTCCGGACTCCTATTTCTAACAGTTACAGCCTTTTTTTTTTGTCTTCTTCGAGATTGACTTAACACTGCTATAGGTGTGACTGTCCCTGTGAATGGCTGGTGAGGAATGTTTTAATTACTCGTGAAGTGTCAATAAGAAAGCTATTTGTGTTTGTATGAAGTCTTTGATGTCTGGGGTTTTCAGAACAACTGCTAACAACTAGTGACTGTTATGGGATACTATGCAAGCCTCTGATATCTGGCCAGGTGGCCAAGAGATTAAGAAGAAGAAAAAAAAAAGAAGCTGAAGGACAGCTAGGAGACAAGACCTGCAGGAGATGCTGTGTAAACTTGACACGCTGCCAAGGAGTACAAAGGGGAAGGACAAGAAAAAAAGTTGGAGAGGAAGACTACGAGCCTTCAGCATGAAAGACCCCTAGAGACCCCCAGAGGGACCACCGGAGACTGATGCGCATGCTCCAGTAGGAGGGACTGGATCCCGGAAGCTAATTATAATAACTTATTTTTTTAGTAGTAGTAATGAATATGTATTAGTCTAGGAGCATAAAAATCAGCTGCTTGATGTAACTGGTGTGCGTTCTGGTGGAGCAGAGACTCCCAGTGCACCCAGCGCTGTTTGCTTACCTCTATTCCTTTAATAAATCCTATTTTTTATTTAATCCTATTTTGAAGACTGAGCCATTTCTAACAATGCTTAATGCCATTAATAATAATCATGAACTTGGTGGATTTGGAGTAATTCCTGTAAGATATTGGTTCCATAAACAAAAGTGGAATTGACAGCTGCCAAACAATCCTATTCTATATATTTCATTCTACTGTGTGGCTGTTTGCTGTGAATTTCTGTCTCAGATTTTGAGAAGGAAATGCCTCTCAGCATGAATAACTCAAAAGTTTGAATTAAACATAGTTTTGCATTTGTCTCTGCTGCTTTAATTTGAGGATCATCAAAAGAAGTAAATTGGCTCCATTGCCTTCATTTTAACGATGCTGAGAAGCACAAAGTTAGCAGTGTCTTCTGGACTGTTCACAGTCTCTACTTGTGATGGGAGGCTGCCATTTACAAAAGGCAGTGGAGCACTCTTTCATTTCTCCTATGAGACAAAAGGATTTTGTCTCCTGTGGCATTTTGGTGAAAGGATTGCACATTGCCTTTAACATGCCACAGAGCTGTCCTTGCAAATCATACATGATGTGCTGGGAATGCAGGAAAACAGGCAGGCATCACTTTTACCACCTCCCTTACCTGCATGCAGTATGAGAGCTTCCTGTCCAGCTGAAATGTGTGCGAAATACAGAATTCATTTGCTGTTGTATGAAATAAACCGTATACCATCTGTATGTAGATCTGTGTAGGTAGCACCCTTTTATATTGATCTCCTTCACTCCTTCACAGAGGGTACATGAACCAGGAGGAAAGCAGTCTCTTTCGTATTTTACTGACCTCACTGGCAAGGTAGTATATGAAATGGCATATTAGGCATATCTTACTAGATTTATTCTTTTGTCTGGCAATAATGTCTCAGCTCCTCAGATAACCAGACATCAGTGTACTTGGCACGAGGTGAGGTCTCTGAGTAAAATGGGATACCACCCAGCTCAACCTTGTTCTTTGTCTTGGACTTAATGTCTTCAAAAAAAAAAAAAAAAAAAAATCGCACACACCAGAACCAACAGCATCAGGTCATTTCCTACCTATCACTTTAGACCTGGCACTATGTAAAGGTATAAAGTTTGTTTTCAGGAATGTTTCCTTATACTGGGATACATTCTGGTGTGGGGTGACTGATCTGCTAAAGCTTTCTGAAGAAAGTTCAGGAGGCTGTGATGAAACATAGGATATCCTGAAATGGCAATTACTTTACTGAAAAGTATTTACTTTTTCAGGCTTCTCTTTTCCTCTTGTGAGGAATGTTTTAACAATTCGTGTCCATAAAGAACAATTCTGTTTGAATCCTGTCTGCCTCTGGGCCCTGCACTGGCAATTTAATTCTTGAACCTCAGCTGCAGTGTGTCCCAGTCTCCCCCTCATTCTAGTCAATTTATCACTCCTTAAATTTATGAACCTGTTTGCTTTTGTTATTCCGGACTTCTATTTCTAACACTGCTATAGATGTGTCTGTGAATGGCTGGGGAAGAATGTTTTAATTACTCGTGAAGCTGTTTGTGTTTGATGTCTGGGAGTTTCAGAACAACTGATAACAACTAGTGACTGTTATGGGATACTATGCGGATCTTTGGTATCTGGTTAGGGGGGCCGAGAGATTAAGAGGAAGGAAAAAGAAGCTGAAGGACGGCTGGGAGACAAGTCTTGAAGAGAATGTTCTATAAACTTGGTATGGTGCCAAGTAAGTACAAAGGGGGAGAGGAAGACTACGAGCCTTCAGCATGAAAGACCCCTAGAGACCCCCAGAAGAGACCCCAGAGGAGACTGCGCATGCTCCAGTAGGAGAGACTGCACCCCGGAAGCTAATTTTAATAATCTATTTTTTTTAGAAGTAGTAATGAATATGTATTAGTCTAGGAGCATAAAAATCAGCTGCTTGATGTAACTGGTGTGCGTCCTGGTGGAGCGGAGACTCCCGGTGCACCCAGCGCTGTTTGCTTACCTCTATTCCTTTATATTCTTTCAATAAATCCTATTTTTTTATTTAATCCTAATTTGAATCCTGAGCCATTTATAACAATTTTGGGGCTCGTCCGGGATGGCTATAGTTCCTGAATTCTGATTTAATCTAGGAGAGGCGCCCCACCATTTGGTGGCTCCTGTTTGAGTCAGATCGGGACTAATGCCATCCTGAACCTGAATAAAGGTAAGCAAAGAATTTGTTTTGGTTTTTTTTTGAGCTCCCTTGCTGGCTGTTTTTTGCCTGTAATTCTGCGCGCGAAGATCCGGACGAAGACGACAAGGTCGTTTGGATACCGTTCGGTTGGATTCCGGTGTCCGGAATCGAACCGGATGAAGACGACAGTCGTTTGTGGATACCGTCTGGTTCGATCCCAGACGAAGACAGCAGAGATGCTTGTGGATACCGTCCAGTTGGATTCTGGATGAATACGACTGATTCGTAAGATACCGTCCGGTTGGGTAAAGGTGCGGTTGCTAGTGTTTGTGTGTGAGAGTGTAACTGAGACTTCTAAAGTCCGTGTGGAGGTCTTTTTGTTTTCTCACCAGTTCTAATCTCCTGTCGGGGGTGCTGGGCTGGTGAAGAGAGGGATACGTGGGTGGGTGATAGGTCCTAAACCCCCTGCAAGACACTCTCACTAGGGGCAACCAAGGACTGTGGGAATTGCCACTAGTAAAATTCCCGGATGGGTCAGATAAAATCGAAGACCAAGGACCAGAAAGGGAGCAAATTACCAGATATATGACCAAAAAGTCCATTACGAATAATGATTAGAAATTGGAACAATAGGGGCCCCAGAAAATTAAAGAGTAAATTAAAAATGATCCTGTATTATATGATAGAATGACCAAAAGAACTCTTAAGACCCCATGTATTTTGATCCACGGAGGACGGGGTCTGTCAGGCTTTGAACATTAATAGTAGAATACCCATGGATCCAGAAAAGAGCAAGCTGAAACATTGGAATTAGAAATTTGAGAGCAATTGATTAAGAATGAATATGTGCTACATTTGTGCCTGTGCTGCACTTATACCACCAGATAACAGGAGCCTCTCGGACCCCGAGAACCAGATCAAAAACAACCTCATGGTTCGGACTTTAATCAAGGGGTCTGAGATAAGGAGGACTGCTCACAAAGGGACAGCTTAGGAATATGTATATGTATAGGAATGTTCATGTATATGTAACTCTTTACTAGAGCAATTTGCCACGTTAGGCGTGCACGACTTTGGTGGGACTACCCGCCCCGTGCTGCATGGAACTGAGTAAACATACCTACTTTACAATCTTACTGATTGTGGAGTCAGCTTTCTGTGAGTCATTTTGGTGAGCCAGGCAGGAGACACTCTGCTCGGCTGCGGGATCGGCTGCAGCGCGGACGCCCCTAGGTGCACCCTGAGCGTTTTTGCTCGGAGGGGACTCCACTCTCAGCTGCTCACCGCAGGAGCAAAGATCTCCTGAAACTGCAGACAAACGGTATGTTTTCAGCTGCTGGAGGGATACTAACTGGAGTGTTAATAATTGTATGTGTTTTTATGTATGTATTTTGTGTTGACATTTTGTATATTGTAATATTTGCATATTGTATGTATTTTGTGTTGAAAGTATTTGTGTAAATGTAAGGGTTTGAAACAAAGTGTTACAAGTCACTTCACGAAGAACACAGTCAGAGACAATACTTGTTTGGTTGGTTATCATTCTAAATTATATTCCTGTGGTATGAATGAGATGTGCTGGAGGCCTCCGTGTGCGATTGTGCTGTGTGAGTGAGACGCAGCGTTGCTGCAAAGCGAGTGCAGAGTTCCGATCCGTTGTTCCGTACTCTCCACAAGGGGAGTGGGCAGAGACGAACGAAGTGCTTGACAGACTGAAAAGAAGTGCTGTTTTATCCAAGTTTTGAGTGGTGGTGCCCAGTGTATCTTGTGTATCTTGTGTATCCTATTTTTGCTCTTAAATGTTTTGACTGTGACAAGAAAAAGGCAGGAGCATGATATGACATGCTTTCTGCAACATATGAGGCCTGCACAGGCCGAGACCTGGACTCGCTGAGACCTGAACAGGCCGAGAGACCGGAGCGGTGCCGAGAGACTGGAGTGGCGCTGGGAGACCCGAGACACTACGGAGGGACTACCACTGGACGGAGAGAGCCCTGAGAGACGCTGCAGAGCCACGGACGGCTCTGAGAGACACAGAATAGACCGGACAGAAGCCGGAAAACGCGGGGAATTGAAGTAATTGCGGGACATCCAAGATCGAGTTGCTACGGGAGACCAGAGGCGTCAGTGGACACCGGTAGCCGACCCTCACCGTGTGGCCAGTCGGCACAGAGCAGAGGGGCGGACATCAGGACCCTGCAGCCTGTCTGACGTAACCATGGAGGCAGCGGCAGCAGCGGCTGTGCTGCTTCACTCTAGCATTCTTTTTATAAAAGGTTTATCTTGCAATGCAAAAAAGACTATTAGTCCCCAGATCGGTGTTATAACTGTTACTAATGACGACTAAGCTCTATTGCAGGGCAGGAGTGCAGAGACGCAGATTACACTGCCAAATGACCACCAGCAGGCTCTTTCACAAACCTAAGGTTGCAGCTGGCACTGCCTGCAGCCATATAGCAGACGTTACACTCTCTTTCCTAACTAGTAATCATGTGTCTCATCCATTTGTGGTGAATGGTCAGTGGCAAAAAGAAAAGGAGGATGCCACTGACACTAACAGCATGGGTAATAGGAGTAGTATAAGTGACACAGGTGACGGTGCGAGGCGAGGCGCTCTGCCTGCTGCTCGCCTTCGCCTGACTGTGCACTGCTGCCGACGGTGCTAGAGTAAAATGTGAAGACTGCTCAGATGGCAGTGATGAGAGTGTTTGTGTGAAGAAGATGTGTGAAGAAGATGTGTGCTGAATCTGACTTTGTGTGCAACGGTGGTCAGTGTGTGCCAAACAGATGGCAGTGTGATGGGGATCTGGATTGTGAAGATGGGTCTGATGAAAGTGCTGAGCTGTGTCATATGAGAACAGTGTCATGGAAATGTGATGGTGAAAAAGACTGTGACAGTGGAGAAGATGAAGAGAATTGTGGCGATGTGATAGAGATCCTTACTGTAAGGATGGAAGAGATGAAATTAACTGCCCTTCCTGGACCTGTAGGCCAGACCAGTTCAGATGTGAACTGTGTCCATGGGAGTAGGCAGTGCAGTGGTGTGAGAGACTGTCTGGATGGCACTGATGAAGCAAACTGTAACAATGTTATTCAGTGCTCTGGACCTGGCAAATTCAAGTGCAGAAGTGGAGAATGCATAGATATCAATAAAGTGTGTAACCAGCAGAGAGACTGCAAGGACTGGGGTGATGAGCCCCTGAAGGAATGCAACATAAATGAATGTGACTGTCCAGCTGTGAAACTGTGGAGATAGTGATGAATGCCAAAACCCTGTAGTCAAATCTGTATCAACCTGAAAGGCTATCAGATGAATCCTGCTACAGGAACCTGGAAAGGGCCATACGGCAAAGCAAATTAAATAACTGTTATTTAACTTGTCAGAAGATAAAAAATAAAGTGTTTCAACAAGCAGCCACGGGAGGGAAGAATCACTGAACCCTCGATGTGAGGGACTGTACCTTGTTTTACTGACTACTGAAACAGCTGTGAGAACTGCAGAAAGGGACCCACGCATCCAGAATAAAAGGACCAGTAACTACTGAAACTTGGAGGGTTGAGTCCGCTCCTGGGAAACTGAAACTCAAGCTAAGGGAGAACTAATATTCTGGCAACGAGGCTCTGCATGAATTAAGGATGCCAAATAAAAAGGACAAGCCTAAAGGGAGAAAAGGGAGAAGGCAAGACTGGGGCAGGACCCTCCACTGTGGTGTGTATGGTCTACCGAGGGAGGCAACCCCTATCGGTATTGACTGCCGAATGAGAGGGCCTCGACCGGACTTCTCCCACACTAAGATCAGGTTGTCCCGAGAAAATAACATAAAAAACCTCTTTTTTAAACCTATATAAAATTGTGATTCGTTTTACAGGAGCTGGATCACCCTGACAGGCCGAACGGTAACACAAGCCTGAATCGACCCTGAAGGCGTTTGCCTATTATGATCCAGCTACATGGGCAGAAGACAGATCCTGGGGCTATAGGACCTCAGTATATATACTTAATAGAATAATTAGGTTATTAGCTGTAATAGAAATAGTTATAAATGATGAGAACTGATCTAAATGAGTTATAAAGATGAGAACTGCTTTGTATCAAAATTGCCTAGCTTTGGATTGTTTGCTAGCACAAGAAGGAGAAGTCTGTGGAAAATTTAACTTTAGTAATTACTGTTTAAAGATTGATGAAAAGGTGTTTCTTCCTAGTAACTGATAGAATGTTATGTTCTGGTTTAGGATGAGAAGAATGTTAATAATATGCTGATGTTTTAATTGTTTTTAATTGTTACAGAGCAGTGCTTACACCAAGCCAAGGACCAAGCCAAATTCAGCTTCTCACTGTCCTGCCAGCAGGCAGGCTGGGAGGAGGGCCGGACTGCTCGGGGTTAGGTTGGGCATCGGACAGCAGGTGGTGAGCAATTGCATTGTGCATCACTTGTTTCGTACACATTATTACTAGTAGTACTATTATCATCATTATTGTTATTATCTTCTTGTTTTTAACTCAACTCACAGGCTTCACTTTCCCATTTCTCTCTCCCATCCCAGAGAAGGAGGGGGGAGGTGAGCGAGCAAACACAAACCTGGAAGGATATGGAATGGGATTTATTTTCATGGCTGCCTGGTGGACCATGGGTCAAAAGAGTGTTATTTTTATTGTTATGTGGTGTAATTACGTTATTATTTGTACCTTGTATGATACCTTGTCTTACATTATTAATACACCGGGTGATAAATAGTACATTTGTAATAACTTCATTAAAAAAGAAGGGAATATGTCAATTATGATGCTTAAGAATTGGACCCTCCAAGAACAAACTGATGAAATCCAATTATTAATAACAGAAGAGACACGAATTGGGGATGTTAAAAAGAAGATAAGGGATTGTGAGGAATGTTTTAACAATTCGTGTCCATAAAGAACAATTCTGTTTGAATCCTGTCTGCCTCTGGGCCCTGCACTGGCAATTTAATTCTTGAACCACAGCTGCAGCGTGTCCCAGTCTCCCCCTCATTCTAGTCAATTTATCACTCCTTAAATTTATGAACCTGTTTGCTTTTGTTATTCCGGACTTCTATTTCTAACACTGCTATAGATGTGTCTGTGAATGGCTGGGGAAGAATGTTTTAATTACTCGTGAAGCTGTTTGTGTTTGATGTCTGGGAGTTTCAGAACAACTGATAACAACTAGTGACTGTTATGGGATACTATGCGGATCTTTGGTATCTGGTTAGGGGGGCCGAGAGATTAAGAGGAAGGAAAAAGAAGCTGAAGGACGGCTGGGAGACAAGTCTTGAAGAGAATGTTCTATAAACTTGGTATGGTGCCAAGTAAGTACAAAGGGGGAGAGGAAGACTACGAGCCTTCAGCATGAAAGACCCCTAGAGACCCCCAGAAGAGACCCCAGAGGAGACTGCGCATGCTCCAGTAGGAGGGACTGCACCCCGGAAGCTAATTTTAATAATCTATTTTTTTTAGAAGTAGTAATGAATATGTATTAGTCTAGGAGCATAAAAATCAGCTGCTTGATGTAACTGGTGTGCGTCCTGGTGGAGCGGAGACTCCCGGTGCACCCAGCGCTGTTTGCTTACCTCTATTCCTTTATATTCTTTCAATAAATCCTATTTTTTTATTTAATCCTATTTTGAATCCTGAGCCATTTATAACACTCTGTTTCCAAACAAACCTTTTACAGATGTACTTGGATTGCTAGAACACATGTAAAGCTATAATGAACCACCTAAAAGTAGGAAAAATAAATTTTTGGAAAGAGAAGAAAATTGCTATGGCACTTCATAAAGGCAAGGCAAGGCAGGGCAGGGCAAGGCAAGAACGGAAAGGGAAAGGAAAGGGGAAAGGAAAGGGGAAAGGAAAGGAAAGGAAAGGAAAGGAAAGGAAAGGAAAGGAAAGGAAAGGAAAGGAAAGGAAAGGAAAGGAAAGGAAAGGAAAGGAAAGGAAAGGAAAGGAAAGGAAAGGAAAGGAAAGGAAAGGAAAGTGTTATATATAGAGTGGTAATTCGTGTCGAGAAAATGGTTGATATTAATAAAGAAAGGGGAGATTTGAGAATGTGGCCATGGAGGTTGGAAAACCCCATGATTGAGATAACATTAGACTCTTAAGGACGAGGCCATCAGGAATGTAAAAGAGTTTAGAGGGAACAAAGAAGGGTGATTCAGGAGACTCCATGCAGTCTCGGGTTTCTTGTTCTCCATATGGTCTCTTGTTCTCCAGCCATTAAGGCATGGAAGTTTCTGGGTGTTTGCTGTTGTTGTTACATTCAAAGTTGTTTGACCAATGAAAAGTTGTTTTGAAAAGAACTGCTGTGGGAAGAAGGGTATAAGAGGGGAAACTGCCCTCAAGAGAAAAAAAAAAAGAAAAAAAAAGAAAAAGGCAACAAGATGAAGTTACATCAATAAAGAATCAGGAAAAAGAAGTGAAGAGGAACAGGCTGGCAGAACGCAGACCAGGACGGGAACAGGCATTTTGATTGCCTCATGAAGATAGGTTCGGCCAAACTCAGCAAACTGCTCAGAGAAGCTCGTACAGAAAATAGCTGGAAACAGGCGCACTGGAGCTGGAGAGAAGCTCAAGATGAGAGAAGCAGACCCATGCACACAACTGCCTCTCACTGGTAAGCAGTTGTGCATTATGGGGAATCATACGTCCTTAGGAACAAAGACTGTCCTGGTAACCTTAGAGCTTATTCTCCTTATTAACAATTGGACAGTTTATGAGCCTGAAATATGGGACCAAACTGCGGTCAAGGTGTGGGACTCTGCAACTGAAAATGGCAAGGTTGCAGTGGGATTGCTCGGCACCTGGCGAGCAGTCTCTGAGGCCTTAAAGAGCCATGTGGGGCCACAATCACAAAAGTGTGGCTTGCCAGACAGTGAAGGAGCTGTGGGCTATTTTACTGATCCGACTGCTACGCCATCGGCCCCTCTGCTGCTACAGCCATTGAAGGCCTTTGCTGTTACACCCCCTGTTAACCAGAACGTGCCTTTTGACCCAGGCCTATTGGCCTTGAAAAGGAGATGGATATGTTTTTCTTCAGTCTGGGAAGAACGGGATACATAAGGCCTGAAGACCAAGTTGCTTGATAACTTAAAGCGAGACATATTGTTCAAAAGGAATGGAAAATGGAGACTTCTTAGTAATCAAGAAAAGGAATGGAAAATGAAGACTGTTAAGTCATGGAACTTAAAGGATTGTTTGTTACCTTTTCTGATTGTACAAATGTATAGGCGTACTCGATTTTAGTAAGTTATGGAACTTAAAGAATTGTTTGTTAGCTTTCCTGATTGTACGTATGTATAGGCATACTCGGGTTTAGTATGTAAAGCAATGTTCTGTATATTTAGAATGTTTGATGCCTTTTATACCTTTTATAGCTTTTATACCTTTTATAAATATTTGTTTTATAAATATTACAAAATTCAGATTGACTTGAGACCTCATTTATAACAAAAGGAAAGGAAAGGAAAGGAAAGGAAAGGAAAGGAAAGGAAAGGAAAGGAAAGGAAAGGAAAGGAAAGGAAAGGAAAGGAAAGGAAAGGAAAGGAAAGGAAAGGAAAGGAAAGGAAAGGAAAGGAAAGAGAAAAAGAGTACCTGTCCTGGTTTTGGTTAGGATAGAGTTAATTTTCCTCCTAGTAGTTGGTAGGGTGCTGTGTTTGGGATTTAGGGTGAGAATAATGTTGATATCACACTGATGTTTTAATTGTTGCAGAGCAGTGCTTACACCAAGCCAAGAACTTTTCAGCTTCTCACACTGTCTTGCAAGCAGGTAGGCTGGGGGTGCAGCAGGAGCTGGGAGGGGACAGACCCAGAGCAGCTGACCCAAACTGGCCAAAGGGGTATTCCATACCATCTGATGTCATACTGAACAATTAATATGGGATGGCTGGCCGGGGGGGGGGGGGGGGGGGGGCAGCTGCTCAGGGATAGGCTGGGCATCAGTCAGCGGGTGGTGAGCAACTGCATTGTGCATCACTTGTTTTGTACACATTTCCTCCTCCTCCTCCTAATAATTATCATTATTATTATTATTTTTGTTATTATTTTCCTGTCTTAATAAACTGTCTTTATCTCAACTCACAGGCTTTCATTTCTTCCTGATTTTCTCCCCCATCCCAGAGAGGGAGGGGGGAGGGTGAGCGAACAGCTGTGTGGTACTTAGCTGCCGGCTGGGTTAAACCACAACAGTACCTCTTCCCCTTTCTTTCCATGAAATTTGCCAAATGTTCTGGGATGGAATCATTCTGCTGATCACAAATGCAAATCTCTCAGCAAGTCCTAGACAATGTATTTGCTCTGATGGTGTTTGCAGGGAAACTTTGTAGGCTACCTTTGAATTCTCCTGACTATTCCTAGTACAGAGGACCCTGCATGGGTGAAGAAATGTAGGGGTGACAGGTGCCACATTGTGTGGAGTGAGGCAGGACTGGGAACCCAGAGATCTCAGCTGCATCCTTTGAAACTGTGGGAGCTTGGTAAACAAATTCCTCTGCCTATACAGAAGTTGCCTTCTTTACCCCCCAAAATGAATATACTAGAACATCTTAAGTTTTTAGTGTTATTAAGTATTCCTATTGCTCACTAGAGAAGTTCCTCGTGGGTTCCTTCTTTCTTCTTTTTATCTCTCATCATGTGTCTTTCTTTGCTTATACCAAGGGCTGAGTGCTGATTCTATTATACCTATGCCCAAAAATGCAGCTCAAACCACCAGACAGAGGGGGGTCCAGTGAATGTTTGACAAGTCTTTTTGTCAGATTTTACTTTCACAGGACACCTATATGTTGCTCCTTTTGATATAAGAATAATAATATTGTATTGATCTACTTTAGCACCAGCATTGTGCTTTGTAGTTGTACAAGCTATACAGGAGGGAGCAATCCCTAGACAGGCATTATAACCTGACTAGCAGAGGAGGCATGGGCTGTTCTGAATTGAGAGCTGAAGAATGTATAAATCATGTGAACCAGTATGAAACTAAATGACTGACCTTTGTACAGTTCAGAGACACAGTTCCCAGTCCCTGCCAATCCACTAAGATGGATTTCTGAGCTGTCACTTGAATCCGTTGAAAACAACCTCTTTGACAGTTAAAACAAATTGGCAGAAGAGGCATATGGGCATTGTAGCCTCCAGATTGATGAGGTATTTGTAAGCAAGTTACACATGTAGGCTGCTTATAATGCCTTGCAACTCTACAACTGACTCCTGTTTCTTGCCTTGAGCTTTACAGGATGCACAAGATTTGAGGGTTTGCTTCTGCACATGAGAAAACCCCAAACAGAAGCGTTAATTATTCAGACACTAAGATGAAGGGATGCAGATATGACCTCCCTCAGAATGTACCTCAAGGGAGAAATGTATCTAATAATGGCCACAAGCTTATTTTGAATGTCACTAGGGTGGGGTTTTGATTGTTTCATAGAATCACAGAATGGCCTGGGTTGAAAGGGACCTTAAAGATCATCTAGTTTCAACCCCCCTGCTCTGGGCAGGGTTGGCAACCACTAGAGCAGGCTGTCCAGAGTTGCATCCAGTCTGGCCTTGAATGCCTCCAGGGATGGGGTATCCACAACCTCTCTGGGCAACCTGTTCCAGTGCCTCACCACCCTCTGAGTGAAAAACTTTCTCCTAATATCTAACCTAAATCTCCCATCTTAGTTTAAAACCATTCCCCCTTGTCCTATCACTATCAACACATAGAAACAGGCATTCCCCTTCCTGTTTATACGCTTCCTTCAAGTACTGGAAGGCCGCAATGAGGTCTCCCCAGAGCCTTCTCTTCTCCAAGCTAAACAATCCCAGTTCCCTCAACCTCTCTGCTCCAGCCCTCTGATCATCTTAGTGGCCCTTCTCTGGACCCATTACAAGAGCTCCACATCCTTCTTGTGCTGGGGGCCCCAGGCCTGCATGCAGTATTCCAGGTGGGGTCTCACAAGATCAGAGTAGAGGGGGAAAATCACCTCCCTCTCCCTGCTGGCCACCCCTTTGTCACCCCTTTTTTAATTCAGCACAGGACATAGTTGGCCTTCCAGGCTACAAGTGCGCCTTGCTGTCTCATGTCCAGCTTCTTGTCCAGCAGGACCCCCAAGTCCTTCTCCGCAGGGCTTCTCTCAATTTCTTCTTTGCCCAGTCTATATAAATACCTGGGACTGCCCCAGCCCAAGTGCAACACCTTGCACTTGGCCTTGTTAAACTTCATTAGGTTCTCATGGGCTCACTTCTCCAGCCTGCTGATGTCCCTCTGGATGGCATCCCTTCCTTCTATTGTATTGACTGCTCCACTCAGCTTGGTGTCATGAAAACTTGCTGAGGGTGCACTTGATTCCGTAATCTATGTCATTGATAAAGATGTTGAAGAGCACCAGTCCCAAGACCGACCCCTGAGGGACACCACTTGTGACCGGCCTCCACCCAGACATAGAACCATTGACCACAACCCTTTGGCTTCAACCAGGCAACCAATTCTTTATCCACCTAACAGTCCATCCTTCACATCCATACGTCTCCAATTTAGAGAGAAGAATGTGGTGAGGGACCATATCAAAGGCTTTGCTCAAATCCAGGTAGATGATATCCATCGCCCTTCCTTTGTCCACCAATGCTGTCAAGTTTGATTGTTTGTTCATGTTTAATAAGTCTATAGAGATAGACAGTTAAAGTATTTTTCAGAAAATTAATTGCATTATGGGAGGAGACATGATCTTTTTTTCCCCCCTGTCATGGTTCTGCTCAAGTGGGCAGCCGAGCTCCACCACAGCCGCACTCTCACTCCCCTCCTCAAAGAGGAACAGGAAGAAAATATGATGAAAAGGGCTCAAAGGTTGAGATAAGGACAAGAAGATCACACAGTAATTATTGTAACGGGCAAAACAGACTCTGCATAGGGAGACAGTAAGATTTATTGCTTATTACTAACAAGCTAGAGAAGTGAGAAACAAAGAAAAGAAACCAAAAGCACCTTCCCCCCCCATCCACCCTCTTCCACCTCCTCCCCCCGAGCGGCGCAGGGGAATGGGGGTTATGGTCAGTCTACAGCACTTCTTCTCTGCCGCTCCTTCTCGGTCACTCATCCCCTGTGCTGTGGGGTCCCTCCCACGGGATGCAGTCCCTGATGAACTAATCCAGCATGGGCTTCCCACAGGCAGCAGCTCTTCCAGAACTGCTCCAGATATGGGTCCGTACCACGGGGTCCATCCCTCAGGAGAAAATTGCTCCAACCTGGCTCCCCCATGGGCAGCAGCTCCTTCCAGGTCACCTGCTCCTGCATGGTCTCCTCTCCACGGGCTACAGGTCCGGTCTGGAATCTGCTCCGGCAGGGGTCTTCCACAGGCGGCAGCCTCCGTCGGTGCAGGGCCACCTGCTCCACCGTGGTCTCCTCCACGGGCTGCAGCATGGAACCCTGCTCCACCGTGGTACTCCATGGGCTGCAGGGGGACATCCTGCTTCAACATGGTCCTCACCACAGGCCTCAGGGGACTTCTTCTCCAGCACCTGGAGCACCTCTCCCCCTCCTTCTTCACTGACCTCGGCGCCTGCAAGGCTGTTTCTCACTCCTCTCTCTCTCCCGGCTGCTGTGTAGCGTAGTGTTTTTTTCCCTGTCTTAAATATGCTCTCATAGAGGCGCAAAACAACATCACTTATTGTCTCGGCTCTGGTCAGCAGTGGGGCCCTTACCAAACACGGGGCAGCTTCTAGATCCTTCTCACAGAAACCACCCCTATGGCCCCCTGCTACCAAAACCTTGCCACGTAAACCCACTACACCCCCTCACTGCCAAATGTCCCCTTAGCCTTATTATTGTTCCAAATCTCTAAAGCATAAAACTGTATTTTTATGACTACAAATGACCTTCAGAATTCAAGACAAGGCTGACTTCTGCTTGACTGTAATATTTTGGGTCATTAATTTCACTAGAGATATTCTGATTTGTAATTTTATTAAGTTTTAGAGCATAACCATTCTTAATACTGTGTTTCTAAATATTATGGGCCGTATGCTCAACCAGCACAAGTCAGCGCAGCTTTAATGACTCTGCTACATTGCTCCACACTAGCTCAGACTACAGGTGTCTGTTCTTTGCATTTGGTTTCAGCTGCAGTACAATATCCACAAATAATTATTGCTGTGATGCATATTAAATATCTATATCAATATATATATTTATATCACAGAATCACAGAATCACAGAATTTCTAGGTTGGAAGAGACCTCAAGATCATTGAGTTCAACCTCTGACCTAACACTAACAAGTCCTCCATTAAACCATATCGCTAAGCTCTACATCTAAACGTCTTTTAAAGACTTCCAGGGATGGTGACTCCACCACTTCCCTGGGCAGCCCGTTCCAATGCCTAACAACCCTTTCAGTAAAGAAGTTCTTCCTAACATCCAACCTAAAACTCCCCTGGTGCAACTTTAGCCCATATCTATATTTATATTTATATATCTATATCTATATCTCTAATAGCTAATTAAGATTTTTTTGTTAGGAAGGAGCAGATGGTCTAGTGGATGGTGTTATTATTATTTTCCTTCTTGTCAGAATCAATTTGCACTGGCAGCATACATCCACTTTACAAAATGATGGTAGGATCCTATGACATGATGTGCTTGTTCCACACTGTACTGATCTGCATGGCTGTGCAATGATGACCCATCTAACCCCAGGGGGATCACCTTTCAGTGGGATGGAACCAACCACGCCATGCACTCATTTTTTGTTCTGTGTCATTCCTGCACAATTTAAGCATTTCTAAAGCCTACAGCATTGTAGGCTCTGGTCACCTAATAGTTTTCCCATAAGAGGTGGAAAACTGAGGCACAGAGAATGTGGGAGACTTCTGAAAAGACAGAGGAAAAGTTCAAAGCGTGGATTTGAATGAACAACTCCTATATTTTCAGTGAATGTCCTAATCAGAGGTTATGGGCCATGCGGAGGGCCGGCCTTTCATCGTCTTGTCTGCTGAAACCTTTGTGCTGTATTTCAATAGATCACAGAAGCATAGAATCACAGAATCGTCAAGGTTGGAAGAGACCTCCAAGATCACCTAGTCCTAATCTACTGTTATGCTTGGCAAAGTTAACCTCATCCCTACACTGCAAACTTGAATCAAAGTAATAGGTTTGGACAAAATTTGCTATTTCTACAAGGAAAAAAAAAAAGCCTTATTCTAACTTTCTCAAACCCTGGTCCAAACTGTTATTCTAATCAGGATTCATGTTCAGTGTTTCTATCTTTACTAAAGCTGGTATTTCTTAACAATGATATTTTCAGCTGATTTAAATTGCACTCCTAGACATAAAGGCTGCAAAGAAGCCCTACAGAAATTCACATTTTTCATATTTCTAATGAGGATTATTCTTATAGAGCATTCTAATTTCTGAAGCCTTCATACAGAAAAAAAATGTTTCTCAGAATAAAGATGAGTGATCATAGAAACCTTGCTAATCTGGTTGAACTGAATATTTTGGCCCGATGAACAAACATCTCACTTTCTGGGTTGATGGGTTCAAACAACTCATGAAAATTTCTATCCTTTTTCTGTTTTTGTGATCAGGCTTTGATATGTTCACTGACAGTGCTGCCTTCTGACCAGTGAAATGTCTTCATTACTTCTCATGGTTCAGGGTTTCTCTTACAGAAAATAGCAGAGGAAGCATTTCAAATGCACAGATGCATTTCAAATAAACCATGAATGGCTTTACAGGTTTTGTATATTTTCTGGATTTGAGAAAGAGATTTATTTTCATTCAGAGATCTCAAAACACTTTCCAGAGCAGTGTTTCAGGAGCTGGTAGCCAACGTGGACACAAAAGGTTAAGAAAGCTTTCCTTCTGAACCCTTTAGGCACTGGAGGTTTGTATATTGGACTTAAAAAGCTTCCACAGTTGTTAAGATTTCATGCTGACCATAGGCTGTAATGATGAAGAGTTTACAATTAAAGCTGATGATCTGGAAAATAAGGAGTGAATTCAAAACTACTTTGTCTGAAGAGTCTGTAATTATGAGAAAGTTTAGCACAGGGTGTCTCGTGTCTCAGTCCTCTTACCTTGACTGATCTTGCATTAATCTGTAATTCTGCAAAGAGATTAAAATGAAGTAATTTTTTTAAAGCAGTGTCTCTCTGCTTATAATCAGGCTGGTTGAAAGAGCCAGTTCATTGTGTAATTGTTTATAGGCAGCCAGATTGTGAAATAAGCTGAAATTCCAAGGTAGAAGAATTTGCTGCAGTTAAAAAAGAAGACATTTTGATATTTGAAAGTACAAATAAAATTTGCAGAATAGACCAACCTTTTTATAGACTAATAGGAACAGAGAAATATTGACTGTAAGAGAATCAAAGAAAAACTGGAGCAGATTTTGGACAGATAAAATCTGATTCTGCAAAACCATTAATGGAGACATAATAGGCTGAATTGCTGAATGCTCCTTTCATGCTGAATCCTCTTTACTTTTTCTGTGTGATTGTTATCTCCCTGCCCCTTTGTCAGTTTCTGGTTTGATATTTAAACAGGGGGAATTCATGTATACCCTGTACATTATTTTTTCTCTGGTAAGCTATGATGAATTATATTCAATTGATAAATGATAAAAATAATAAAATTTTTAAAAAGTGCATATCACAAATTCTTTATATTTGATGACAGAGCTCCTAAGAAGGTATGACTTTGGCTGTTACAAACATTTGAGCCTCTTTGGCTTTCGCTGCATTTTCTTTGGGCAAGTGTTTGAATGGCCCTTAGCACAGCAGTGTCTTCAGTTAATCCAATCTTTAGCTCCTAAATGAAAAGCAACACTTGTGGAGAGGGTTAACTGAATAGGCAGATTCTTCAGGCTCCTCAGATGTGAACAAGCTCCAGCCCAGAAGCCATCAGGTTGAGTTAACAGCTGATGGTACAACAAGTCATGCTGAAGAGGAAGTTGCTACTCTGCCCCAAGATGGCTTCTCAACTGGAGTTGTCATACCTCACTGTGCAGTGTGTGATCACCTGGGTTTCAGCCTACCAAAACAGATGAATGCTCTAACAATTTAATCTCTTAGCCTGCAAAAATGAGGGGGGCTGTGGGTAAGCATTAGGAAGAAAAAAGAGGCTACCTAAGCTCAAAACATGTAATTTGTATGAGAAATAATGGGCAAAAAGGGCTGCAAGTGTGAGAAACTAATTTGTGTTTTTGCAGTAGAGAACTAATTTTCTGTATTCAAAGACAGCTGTGTAGTCATAACAAGGAAAAATGCTAAGTAGATAAGTGGACAGTAGAAGGCCTCGCTTTTCCAAAATAAGGTGTGTTGGGTCTGTCTGAGCTGGAGTCACTTTTTCCCTGCAGCAGCTCACACAGTGCTGTGCTCTGCACTCGTAGCTGGAACAGCACTGATATCACTCCAGTGTTGTGTCTATTGCTGCATAGTGCTGGCACAGCATCAGGACTCCCTCCAAGCCCCCAAGAGCCAGCAGGCTGGGGGTGGGCAAGTGATGGGGAGGGGACATCGCCAGGGCAGCTGACGTAAACCAATCAAAGGGATATTCCGTAACACCTGATGTCACACTCAGCAATAAAAAGGGGGGCTCTCGTGGGGGAGGGGGCTGTTCCTCCTGAACAACCACTATGTGTTTTGAGGCCCTGCTTCCCAGGACGTGGCCGAACATCGCTCATTGATGGGAAGTAGAGAATATTTTTTTTTCCCTCTCTCTGTGCTTCTGTGCAGACTTATTGTTTCTGTTGTTTCTTTTTCTCCCCATTCCCTTTCCCTTTAATTAAACCTTTCTCATCTCACACCTCGAGCTCTCTGTGTTGTATTTTCTCCCCCTTCCTCTTTGAGGAGACGGGGAGTGAGAGAGCGGTTGTGGTGGAGCTCAGCTGCCCACCTGAGTAAAACCACCACATAAGGTAGAAGACTTAGAAAAACAGGATGAGCAGTGTGAAAACAGTAAAAAACAAAGATCAGAAGTTCTCAAAACATTAGAAAGGATAAATTAAAGGGTTGAAAAAAAGAAAAAATGTACATATATGGTATAGAGGAGCGTCAAGTAGCTTGTGAACCTGTAGTACTCAGCCAATAAGGAAACAGGGGAGGTGATCAGGTGTCGGGTAATAGGGAATAAAAGGTTGTGATTTGTTTACTAAAATGCACTCCTAATTGGCAGGATGCCCTTCATTGCAATCGCGAATAAAATAGCTTCACAGAAGATCCTGTCTGAAGAAAATTATTTGAGATTTTTCTCACACAAGTAACTTTAAAAATGACATTTTTACATTCCACAGATCTGAACCACTGAGTTCAGACCTGACAACTACAGGTATCTCATATAATCTGCTGCATAAATTTACTAAACTTCCCTTTACTTCAGAAGGAGAAGCATCTCAAAAACGGTTAGTTCTTGCCTCACATTTGCAAGAATTTCTTTGTCCTATTCTGCTATAACTTCTTGCACAATTGGTACATCTCTCATGAACATTTCTTCAGAGGACTTCCTCACCAGTACTTGTTGCAGGAAGCACGGCCGAAAGCACGACAGACACCAGTAGAGTCAGATCATGCTCCATTTTATTGCCCGAATAGCCTAACTTTTATAGAGAACTTAACAGGGGCGGATAATGTCTCACACAAGATTATTGGTCAAAAGCACTCAGACAAACAACTACAAGAAAACAACCCCACCTGCAAGAAAACAACCCCCTTGTGATTAGCAGTCACATAGACCTTGTCCTTGAAGCCAGCTACTGGTAACAAGACCTTGTCCTTGAAGCCAGCTACTGGTAACAATATTTTTCTGAATTCCTCAATTGGGCGATGTGGGAACACTGTCATGGGAACTTCTCATAGTTGCCCTGGTAGCTTGGTTTGCTCAGCTACCGCAAGCCATGGGATTTTTGCTGTTTCAAGAAATCCCTCAACAATTCCCCCTTCTTCTTTTGAGCAAACCAAGCCCGACACAGCAGTTTTACAAGTAACTCTTTAGCTATACTTACAACACACAACGATGATTACCACCACCATAAACCAAATCCTTAATCCCCTTGTGACTAAACCCAGCAATCATCTATACCTTGTTTCAAACAAGTCAGTGAACCATTGATTGAAAGGATTGATACCATATTGAATCTTTCTCATGTGCTCTTTCAGGAAACTAATGGATTTGTGAATTGACTCATTATGATCAGAAAGGTTTAAACAGTACATTCCCTTAAAGTCCTCACACCCATTCCTTTGGGCCAAAAGCAAGATGTCAATAGCAGCTTGATCCTGTAAAAGCAGATGTCGCAGACTATTTTGATCTGGTAACATCTCCTCAAGTATCTCTGTCGTGGCATAGGCTTGCCTCTCGGCCCAGCATACCAATTTTTCTAAGTTGTTACGTGCGGCTGCAGATGCCACTCCAGGCACTGAAATTGCTAATGCCGCTCTAGCTGCAACCCCACACAATTCAACATTATCATTGCAATCCCATGCAAGCAATGCCCATTTATGTCTGGTGATCTCACGCAACTGTAACAAGCTAGGAGCAAATACAATGAGTTTATCTAAGTAACATGGACATCTGATAGCATTTGCAGGGATACCTTGCCAGTCCCCATCCCCACAAATCAGAAGCACATCAGGAGGTAAGGCCAAAGCTGTACAATTGTTCCAAACACTGTAGTTGTTACCCCTTGTCTCCATGCTATAAACCCCTAAACCCTGCTTAGCAGCGTCATTGTAATCACAGGTGTTATTTGTGTCTTTGTACCGGTATGGCCTTTTCCAGGTTCCTGTCGCAGGAATCATCTGATAGCCACGGCTACATTCACTTTTGTAGACACCTTTCAGGTTGATACACATTTGACTACAGATACCAGGGTTTTGACATTCATCAATGTCTCCACAGTTTCTCTTGTCTATAAACTCAAACCCAGCTGGACAGTCACATTCATTTATGTTGCATTCCTTCAGGGGCTCATCACCCCAGTCCTTGCAGTCTCTCTGCTGGTTACACACTTTATTGATATCTATGCATTCTCCACTTCTGCACTTGAATTTGCCAGGTCCAGAGCACTGAATAACATTGTTACAGTTTGCTTCATCAGTGCCATCCAGACAGTCTCTCACACCACTGCACTGCCTACTCCCATGGACACAGTTCCCATCTTCACATCTGAACTGGTCTGGCCTGCAGGTCCGAGAAGGGCAGTTAATTTCATCACTTCCATCCTTGCAATCAGGATCTCCATCACATCGCCACTTCTTGTGGATACATTCACCTGAGCCGCACTGCACCTCACTCGTAGAACACTTCACTGGAGGTGCAGGCTGGCGGCCACACTGCTCCAAAGATTCATCCGAGTGGTCGGAGCAGTCAGCATCATCATCACACACCCAGCTGATAGGGATGCAGGTAGAACTCTTGCACTGAAACTCATGAACACCACAGGTAGGAGGTGCACACTCCAGCTCATCGCTACCATCACTGCAGTCATCTTGAACATTGCAGACAAAGCTTTTGGAAATACATTGCCCACTACTGCATGTGAATTCTGCTGCACTACAAGTCACAATGCCACAATTCTCTTCATCTTCTCCACTGTCACAGTCCTTTTCACCATCACATTTCCAGGACACTGGGATATACTGGGTTGACTGAGGACCACAGCTGATTTCATTTACCCGGCATGTTCTCGTATGACACAGCTCAGCACTCTCATCAGACCTATTTTCACAGTCCGGATCCCCATCACACTGCCATCTATTTGGCACACACTAACCACTGTTGCACACAAAGTCAGATTCAGCACACGTCTTCTTCACACAAGCACTCTCATCACTGCCATCTAAGCAGTCTTCACATTTTGCTCTAGCACCGTCGGCAGCAGTGCACAGGCAGGCGAGGGCAAGCAGCAGGCAGAGTGCCCCGCAGTGCGGCAGCATCCACCCTGCACCTGTGTCATTTATACTACTACTATTACCCATGCTGTTAGTGTCAGTGGCATCCTCCTGGTACCGTTTCTGTCTTTGTCGCCCCTTACTCTCCCCCTTTTCTTTTTGCCACTGACCATTCACCACAACTGGATGAGACACATGATTACTAGTTAGGAAAGAGAGTGTAACGTCTGCTATACGGCTGCAGGCCGTGCCAGCTGCAACCCTAGAAGCTGTTTGTGAATGAGCCTGCCGGTGGTCATTTGGCAGTGTAATCTGCGTCTCTGCACTCCTGCCCTGCAATAGAGCTAAATTGTCATTAGTAATCTGTAGAATGTGGCAACCCCACGGAATCTTATCCAGAAACATAGTTATAACACCGATCTGGGGACGAATAGTCTTTTTTGCATTGCAAGATAAACTTCTTATAAAAAGAATGCCAGAGAGAAGCAGCACAGCCGCTGCTGCCGCTGCCTCCATGGTTATGTCAGACAGGCTGCAGGGTCCTGATGTCCGCCCCTCTGCTCTGTGCCGACTCGCCACACAGTGAGGGTCGGCTGCCGTTGTCCACTGACGCCTCTGATCTCCCGTAGCAACTCGATCTCGGATGTCCCATATCGCACCGCGATTTCTTCAATTTCATGCGATTACTTCAAATTTCCTGCGTCCCCCCGCGATTCCTTTTTCCGCGTCTCTCCGTGATTCCGCGTCTCTCCGCGATTCCCTTTTCCGCGTCTCTCCACGATTCTGCGTCTCTCCGCGATTCCTTTTTCCGCGTCTCTCCACGATTCCCTTTTCCGTGTCTCTCCGCGATTCCGCGTCCCACCGCGATTCCTTTTTCCGCGTCCCACCGCGATTCCGCGTCCCACCGCGATTCCGTTTCCCGCGTCCCCCCGCGATTCCGCGTCCCGTTTCTCACCCCGAGGCCGTTGCCCAGGTCGGTTAGTAGGGTGTTTCAATGCTTCTCTCTGTGCGGTGGTCGGCTTGCCGTGTGCCTCGGATCTCACGGCGCCGCTCCGATGTCCTGGCGCCACTCCGATGTCCCGGCCTCAGCCTGTTCGGGTCTCAGCCTGTTCGGGCGCCATATGTTGCAGGAAGCACGGCCGAAAGCACAACAGACACCAGCAGAGTCAGATCATGCTCCATTTTATTGCCCGAATAGCCTAACTTTCATAGAGAACTTAACAGGGGTGGACAGTGTTTCACACAAGATTATTGGTCAAAAGCACTCAGACAAACAACTACAAGAAAACAACCCCACCTGCAAGAAAACAACCCCTTGTGATTAGCAGTCACATAGACCTTGTCCTTGAAGCCAGCTACCGGTAACAATATTTTTCTGAATTCCTCAATTGGGCGATGTGGGAACACTGTCATGGGAACTTCTCATAGTTGCCCTGGTAGCTTGGTTTGCTCAGCTACCGCAAGCCATGGGATTTTTGCTGTTTCAAGAAATCCCTCAACAAGTACCACTTCCAGTGGTCTTTATTTCTTTCCTCCTTTTGCGAAGTATTAGACCATGTTTGTCAATCTACAACTCCTGGCTGTGACCATCTACTGCCTCTAGGTCATCTCCTTCTCAATTGTTCCAAAGGATAAACACTCCATTTATCAGAATATCAAAATATTGAGATAGTTGCTCTCAGGATTCATAATTTTTCACCATGCTATTGAATGACACGGTATTTTTCTTAAGCAAGTATCCAAGGTCATGCCATATGCAGTGCCTGCACCCCCTTCTGATGTTCTTCTGTACTAAGTGAGGAAAGATGGTGCCCTCTGCCAGCATGAGCAGGAAAACAGTGTGGTCCAGGACCATTTTGTCCCTGAAGAATAATAATTTGTCTTTCAGTGTTAACCCTTGCTGTCTCCTCTTTAGCCACTACCTCTCCCACCCAGTGATTTCTCTACAATTCTCCATCTTCATAGAATCATAGAATATCCCGAGTTGGAAGGGACCCATAAGGATCATCAAGTCCAACTCCTGGCACCACACAGGTCTGCCCATAAGTTTAGACCATGTGACTAAGTGCACAGTCCAATTGCTTTTTAAATTCAGACAGGCTTGGTGCAGTGACTAAGTCCCTGGGGAGCCTGTTCCAGTGTGCAACCACCCTCTCGGTGAAGAACCTCTTCACCAAGTATGTAGATTGTGCCTTGGGTAGCATTTTATCAAACACTGTAAGAGAATCCAAATAAATTAGGCTTTTCAAATCTCTTTTGTCTAGAAAACCAGATATCATTCTATCAGGAAGCTACTGGAGTAATCAGGTACAATCTGCTGTTTTGTGAACTTATCTTTTTTCAGCTAAGTTTCCAAACCATCTGAACAATGATTTTTTGCTACAACCTTCACATTGGCACTCCTGGGAACATCATTTATTTAAGATGTTGTTTGATGCAATGGCAAAAGTCTTTGTGACTCATGAGTTTCTGTACAGAAACATATTTCTGATATAGATAATACATTCATTGGCAATTATGGGAAGTTTTGTTGATGTTGCTGTGTTTATTTCTGGTGTTATAGAAAGTGTAAATATGCTTTAAAAAAAAAAATCATCTGCATTCAGATGACTACTGAATAAATAAGAAACTGAGTCTTCTTCTTCTCTGTTTTTCTCTAGTTATGTCTGGTCAGACTTTTAATTAGTGTAGCATATTGGATCCCTTCTCAGTTGCTTTCCACAGTGGCTGGCCATTTACATCTGTACACAGTAGGTGTTAAACAGTGCAGCTCTGATGTGCCTTATTTTTACAGTGACCTTTCACAGGTGTGAATAATTATACAAGGTACCAGAGACTGGTAAAACAGCCCATCTTTGGACAGTAGACAGATTACCAGCTGGTGTGTGTTTGAGTGGTCTCCTAAGGGAAAATGTCACTGAAGCATAAAGCAGGATGGGATGCAGCAAGACTGTTTTTGTGTGTCAAACTTTCGATTCTGTTCTGCTTTTTTAAAATCTCTTTTAATCTCTTTTAATTAATTAAGCCACAAAATTACTGCATGGGTGTTCACAATCTGCAATCAGCCAGGTTAACACAGCATAGACAATTACTGATCATCATATGAAGTGGCTTTGCTCTCTTTTTGCATCACGGTATGGATGCGCTAAGCAAATACATCCATATGACATAGTAACGGCAGATATTGGCTTAATCTGGTGCCAGTCCCATAGGTTCATTATAAATCTAACATTCTGGTCCTAATGCCTGTCTCCACTGTCTCCCTTGGATTACACTGGGGCTTTGCAAACCTAGCAAGGGGGAGACATTGATACCAAGACAACACTGTGTTTAACTATAAAGAAACAACATTTTATAAGTAGAGCAATCCTGCTTAGATAATTCCAGGGAAATAATCTTCTATTTACCAGTTATGATAAACTATTATTAGCTTTTTCAGTACCTAAACATAGACATTGATGCCATAGTTGAGGATACAGATTTGCTCTGGTCTGACAAGGAATAAATCAGTCTTCTGCTGGAAGTTTTGCACTCACACTGCCTTTGCCAGCTTAGCATTGCCACCTTTCACATCAGCTTTTTGGGTCATCCTTTTGTTTGTGGCATCTATTATAAAAAAAACTTGACTGCTTATTACAACAAGTGAATATGCTAGTCAGAGCTTGTCAAGTAAGAATGATCCCAAATGAGAATCTTACCATTGTCATGTGCCCATATACCCAGTAAGGGTAAAAATGTAGATTTTCCATCGGAGGGAGGGCTTTACACATCAGTACACGTGGCTTTTTTTTTCAGGCTAAAAGCTCTGCCAGAGGGAGAGGATTCAGGGAACTAACAGTTCCCTGACAGATTTCTTAACAAACTGATCTCAAGCTTCAGCTTGGGGAGAAAGCCAGAAACATGTTGCTCTGTTCAGAGATCTGATGGAAATGTTTATGTACTCCTACTCAGCCTAACTCAACTGATTGAAAAGATTGTTAGTAAAAAAAAAAGGTGGTAGAAGAGGGGTGAACTAGAAGTGCTCTCCAAGGTCAGCTGTTTGCCTCTGTAATTCAAAGTAACTAGTAAAATGCACCAAGATTCACAAAATGTTTCTCTTCTGCTTGCTAAGCAGCTGGTCCATTTCAATGACTAGTTCAAATCTATTCTTTTGTGTTTCCTAGTCTTCAGTGCTGTGCTCAGGCTTTTCTATCTGCACTCCTTTTTTGTTATATTTCTTGATTGTCTATTCTTATTTGTCATAATTTCATTCTCACTGTTGTTAATACAATGATCTTGTTCTATCAAATCATATATTCCAAAATATCCCTCCAGTATAACTATTTTTTTAACCCATTGTTTATGGATCTCATCTGGAAATGGATCTACCACCTCTCTCTTTCTTGTCTTTTGTTACTGCTTTAAGTAGACTGTCTTACTATGACATTCTGGACACATTCATCAGTTGTTTCCCAAAATGGTTGCCACATCTTTGATTTCTGATATAGTTTATAATCAGTGGAGGCCAAAAATGTGCTTCAGATCTTGCTCTTTGTTCCTTCAGGTAATGGGGGAAGGCACTGCTGACTGTGAAATTCTTATTTAATTTTCATCCTGATATAAAATAGTAACTTATTAGTATAACACTGTGAAATGAATTTTGAAACACCAATTCTTGTTTGATTTCATTTTATTCAATCAAATCTATCACATAAAAACCTTTCAAGGTACTCTTGCAACTGAATTTGAAATATGGCTTACTTAGCATACTGGGGAGCCTTTTCATTCACTTTGTTTTTGTGCCCAAACACCACTACAACAGCGAGAAGCCCTTCTGAGTTAAATTCTTCCTTCCTTATTTATTAATTAATTAATATTTATACAGTAGCACCTATGTCTACCCATATTATTTGAGCTCTGAATCTTGCTTCATTTATGACATTTAGCCTGGTTTCTTAATAGTTCTTGCTTCCAGGAGACATGTTCTGTGTGAGTCAGCCAGAGCTTATTTTACTAAACAGCTACTGTCAGCTATCACCAGCATTATGAAAACTGTGGTTGTATTTGTATCCCACCATGGGAGACAGAATCTTTGAAGTCCTGAAATTGTATATATTATTTACATTTTGATTAGGTGAATAAATCACTTGAATGAAATACCAGTTGTAAAAGATTTGGAGACCTTGGCAGGCCTCCAGGTCTAGGATGAGTCTGGGTTCCAGGGCCACATTGTGGTTCCAGTAACAGATAAACAGATAGAGACTAACAGAAAGAAATCCTAGAATGTGATTTCTGGGGAGCAGGGTAAAGTTTCTGTGAAAGTAAAAATTCTTTGGGAATTTTCTGGGTGAAGACATAAGCAAGGTCTCACCACAAATTGCTTTTCCCCTCACTGAAAAGCAGTCTGTGTCCATTTTAAGAAGAGATCAGCTTTGAAAGAATGAAAAAGCATTGAAAATATCTCCTCTGCCTATTGGTTATTATGCTTTCTGCTGTCTTTAGACCTCTTCTGGGCCTGTCTTTGGTTTGCTGTCTTGGGTTTCTTCTGTACCTCTGCTGCAAGAACTGATTCACTCATGCTTTTTCCAAGTACTCATTACAAACCTTACACTCTGCACCTGGGCTAATACAAATCCCTCTTCAGCCTCTTGCTGCGTTGAAGCTGATCTATTTATGCCTGAGGATTGTTGCAGTAGCCAGACAAGAGAGATAAGGGTACTGCAAGGGTGTGCTTGACTTCTGCTGTCCCGCAGTTCCAGGGGAACTCATAACTGCAAGATATCATGGAGATTAAAAGAAATTTTACAAAATTCAGGGAGAATCTGTCTATTGATTACTATTGGCTGGATAGAACTGTCAGTAGAAAAAGTTGCACTATCCATGCTCTGTCCTTACACTGTCTCTTAAGTGCTCCTTGCTGGTTTCTTTCAGCAAAGGTATAGGTGGATTTCAGCTCTGTTCTCCCTTTAGCAGTGATTCAATGCAATGCAGAGAAGCAGAGGAGTTCTGCCTGAAGCAGCGCTAAGACACCCTGAGGACAGTGACTCTTTGTGACGGAGCCAAAATATTCTCTCTCCCTCTGCCATTTTCAGGCCTCACAAGAAATTGCAAGTAAGAGGGTTTAATAAGTTGGTATTCACTAGTATATGTGATGGCAAACATTTCCTCTGTGATCAGAATAGTAAATCAATGTGGCAAGAGCTGTTTAGTGAATGACTTTAATGAAAGCCACCATCATTATAGGTATCATAAACTGTTGGCATATTGAGTTTCATAAGGTGATTCAGCCATACCGATTTTACTAGCATTCAGCCTCTTTTCCACTCACGTGTGTGAAGAAACCTCTATTAACTGAAGCTGAGGTAAAGTTGTACTAAATTTAGCCCAGGCTGGTCAGAGATGCTCTAGTTTGAATGTGTGCAGTAGATATCAGAAAGGCAACATCCCTGAGTAGCTTGCAGATGTAGAATCTGTCTGTAGTAAGTGAGAGGATTAGGGAAAGGAATTCGTTATTTATCCAAATACATGAGACATATACACAGACATGTCAGGAACTCACAGAGGCTAACTTTAGACTACTTTGGCTAAAATTCCTTGTCTATCCTGTAGGGAACACACACAATCACAGAACAGCTGAGGTTGGAAGGGACCTCTGGAGAACATCTAGTCCAACCCACTGCTTGAGAAGGATCAGCCAGAGCAGGTTGTTCAGAACCGTGTTCAGATGGGTTTTGAGCATCTGTTAGAATGGTGTTTTAGTGATATGGTTTAGTGGAGGACTTGTTAGTGTTAGGTCCCAGGTTGGACTAGGTGATCTTGGAGGTCTCTTCCAACCTAGATGATTCTGTGATTCACAACCTCTTCTAGTGTTTAACCATCCTCATAGTAAAAAAAAAACCAACAACATTTTCTTATGTTTAAGTAGAATTTCCTGTTTTTCAGTTTATCTCCATTACTTCTTTTCCTGTCACTGCTGAGAAGAGTCTGGCTCTGTCTTCTTTACTGTCCTCTATCAGGTATTTATATGTATTGATAAGATACCCCTGAGCCTTCTTTTGTCCAGGGTGAACAGTCTCCTTGTAAGAGAGATGCTCCAGGCCTTTTTTCATCTTTGTGGTCCTTCGCTGGGCTCACTTAGCATGCCCCTGTCTCTCCTGTACTTCAGAGACTAGCACTGGACCCAGCACTCCACATGTCTCACTGGTGCTGAGCAAAGAAGGACCACCCCCCTCAACCTGATGGCAATGCTTTGCCTAATGCAGCCCAGTGGACTGTTGGAATTTTTTTCACATTGCTGGCTCATGGTCAACTTGTTGTCCATCAGGAAAAGAGTGATAAAAAGACAGACTCCCAGGGCCTTCTTCGCAAAGCTGCTTTCCAGGCAATCTTCCCACAGCATACTAGTGCCTGGGGCATTCCTCCCTAGGGACAGGACTTGGCACTTCCCTTTCTTGAGATTTATGGCATTCCTGTGGACTTGTTCCTTTAGGTTGTTCAGGTCCCTCTGAGAGGCAGCACACCCATCTCCTGTATCAGCCTCCCAGTTTTGTATCTTCTCCATACCTACTGTGTCCCTTTGTCCAGCTCTTCAATGAAGATATTAAATAGTATCAGCCCCAGTATAGGTACCCCAGCAACCCTGGAGTACACCACTAATGACTGGCTTCTGGCTGGACTTTGTACTGCTGATTGCAACAACAGGCAGGAATGAAGTCCTGCAGAAGATAATCAGAGCTGGCACCTTGGAGGACCATTTTCTGGAGCAGAGCAGCTCTACCCACAGAGGGAGGACAACCTCAGCAAAGCTAACACTGCCCTCATGAACATCTCCCATAACAACATTGTACACCATTTTAAGAACCATTTCACCACAGCAAAAGGAGAGCCCAACATTAGCAAGGTGAACATGTAAACATTTAGGAAGCAGTAACTCCTCTCCTCTCCTGCAAGTGGCCTGAACCATGAGGCTGAGGGTACACAGTGCCTTCTTGGACCCAACACCTCTTAACTTTCAATTCAAAGCCATATCAAGAGTCAAAGATCCTGTTCTCTTCAATTCTCACTTTTCCTACACTGCACTCAGTGAAATAAATATTCATATTTCATTTTTGTCTCATCTTTATTCCCCCCAGGAAGTAAATATCCCTTCCCTTATTGTCCCATGACTCATCCACAAACCTTCCCACTTCTAAACTATTTTATTTTGTCTTGTCTCATGCTTGCTTATCTTGGGTAAAATTCTAACCTTGACGCAAACAGAGCCAGGATTTCTTCTTTTTGTTTTGATTAGATTGTGGGTGTGTTTGCCTTGAATATATTTAATCTTGTCCTGATTTGATTGTAGTTTTTGGAAAAGGGCCATGCTTCATCTCTGTGCATTAAGCATTGTGTAAGCATATGCGACTTACAGAATAATAATTAGTATGAAGGATTTACTGTAGCAGTTTGGAAAGGTGTGGATGGAAGTAAATAAAGGAAATCAAACATAAGTTTCCACTTTGTAGGCCTAATACTTATTTGCAGTGAAGGCAGGGACCACAGAAAAGAAAACATTGCTCCCATTATTAGAGGCTTGGGGCTTATAAAGCACATCCACAGAGTTATAGTGCACTACAAGAGCTATTGCAGGGAAATGCTGATGCCACAGAAAGCAAAACTGGCTGAGTGATTGCAGTGCAATAATAACTCAGACAGGCTTAATGCGAGGGAAAAATAGCACCGGTGCCAACAAGGCAGTGCTTCCACTGTTCAAATGGTACAGGAAAAAAAGTGCAGCTTGACAAATGCAAAGCAAAACACAACAGCTCGCTGAAAAGCAAGGAGACTGAGACACAGGGCAAGAGGTCTGTGTTCAGACCTGCCTTCTTACAGCATGTCTGCCTTGTGCAGAGCAGACCAGCAGAGGCAGCCTCAGCAGGCTTTGGTGGGTAAACACAGTCAGCCGAGTGCCACGTGGGGTTATGAGCTTTATCCTCTGCCCCCACCATGGGGAACATAGCTTCTTCTCTCCTCTTCAGAGTTATTTGTGTTGTCACTGCTTTGGGATCAGAATTGCCTTTTGTAATGCTCCTTTCTGTCATTATAGGGAGTGACTTCCCAAAAGATAAGCATTTCTATTGCCAAAAGGATCCTCAAGGGAAATGGTAGAAATTTGTTTTCCTGAAGGGAAACTTTAAAACTTGACTGAAGAACACATCAAGGGGAGCCATGGGCAGTGTGAGATAGCTAAAAATGTGTGATCTGGTTTTGTGTGTAAAGATCTGTAAATTTCATAGACTGACAAACATCACAAGGTTTTGCTGTCAACAGCTGATAATGTCTTCTGGAGTAAGCAAAAGCTCTAAAAGGTCCACCCTCTTCATGCACTAAGGTTGCCAGAAGTGAGCAGAGACTATTTTGGGACTTTTTGCCCAACTCTGTCCTATGAAAAATATCTAAATTATTTATCTCCTGGGACAAGGCAGTGATTCTGCAGTTTGTTAAGCACATCCTCATGACATGGAGAAGTGGACTGGGTATGTTTAGTGGAGTCACTACCCAAAAGTTTTGTTCTGCTTTTTACCCAGCCTGTCAGAGCTTTTTTGAAACATTCGTGTTTAAGTTTGTAATGGAAGAAATGGGTGATACAGACATCTGTAGAGGTATGAAATGGAGCTCTGCATTTATCACAGCTGGCACTAACACTACCAGGAGGTGTGGGACTGACTTGACCAGGAAAAGTTCTGTTGCAGTTCCCTTGGCCCAATTCATCCTGTGTCTGTTTGAGATCACCACAAAATATTCAGAACTGATGAACTGCCAGAATCCTAGCAGAGGTTAAAACTCTTCTTTTAGCCACTTTTTTCTGTGTCTCGCAGTTAGGTGAAGAGAAATACTCACCGATCTAGGCTGTGCTTTCTAGGTGTTGACAAAAATTCTAAGACACTAGAAGACTCCGTCAGATAAAAGCAAATCTGCTGCATAGGTCACAAATATAGCTGGCCAGTCTAAAATCTTGAACCATATTCCAGCAGAAGACAACACCTAGAGCTGTGAAAATAAGTAATTATTAGTAACTTGATATAGATTTTTAGGTTTATTTTAACTTTCTTTGGGGAAGTAACATTATTTAATTGACTTAACATTACTCCATATTCATTTTTTTTTAATCAAGAAGCTCTCGACCTTCTGTAGTCTTCAAAAATATTATTCATTGTTGTTATAAATGGCTCAGGATTCAAATTAGGATTAAATAAAAAAATAGGATTTATTGAAAGAATATAAAGGAATAGAGGTAAGCAAACAGCGCTGGGTGCACCGGGAGTCTCCGCTCCACCAGGACACACACCAGTTACATCAAGCAGCTGATTTTTATGCTCCTAGACTAATACATATTCATTACTACTTCTAAAAAAATAGATTATTATAATTAACTTCCGGGGTCCAGTCCCTCCTACTGGAGCATGCGCATCAGTCTCCTCTGGGGGTCTCTGGGGGTCTTTCATGCTGAAGGCTCGTAGTCTTCCTCTCCCCCTTTGTACTTACTTGGCACCATACCAAGTTTATAGAACATTCTCTTCAAGTCTTGTCTCCCAGCCGTCCTTCAGCTTCTTTTTCCTTCCTCTTAATCTCTCGGCCCCCCTAACCAGATACCAAAGATCCGCATAGTATCCCATAACAGTCACTAGTTGTTATCAGTTGTTCTGAAACTCCCAGACATCAAACACAAACAGTTTTCTTATTTGATGCTTCACGAGTAATTAAAACATTCTTCCCCAGCCATTCACAGACACATCTATAGCAGTGTTAAGTTAATCTCAAAGAAGACAGGAAAAAAGGCTGTAAATGTTAGAAATAGAAGTCCGGAATAACAAAAGCAAACAGGTTCATAAATTTAAGGAGTGTTTTCTGAAGACGTGATAAATTGACTAGAATGAGGGGGAGACTGGGACACACTGCATCTGTGGTTCAAGAATTAAATTGCCAGTGCAGGACCCAGAGGCAGACAGGATTCAAACAGAATTGTTCTTTATGGACACGAATTGTTAAAACATTCCTCACAATCCCTTATCTTCTTTTTAATATCAACAATTCGTGTCACTTCTGTTGTTAATAACTGGATTTCATCAGTCCGTTCTTGGAGGGTCCAATTCTTAAACATCATAATTGACATATTCCCTTCCTTTTTTAATGAAGTCATTACAAATGTACTATTTATCACCCGGTGTATTAATAATGTAAGACAAGGTATCATACAAGGTATAAACAATAACATCATTACACCACATAACAATAAAAATAACACTCTTTTAACCCATGGTCCACCAGGCAGCCATGTAAATAAATCCCATTCCATATCCTTCCAGGTTTGTGTTTGCTCGCTCACCTCCTCCCCTCCTTTTCTGGGATGGGAGAGAGAAATGGGAAAGTGAAGCCTGTGAGTTGAGATAAAAACAAGAAAATAATAATAATAATAATAATAATAATAATAATAATAATAATAATAACAATAATGATGATAATATTACTACTAGTAATAATGTGTACAAAACAAGTGATGCACAATGCAATTGCTCACCACCTGTCAGATGCCCAGCCTAACCCCGAGCAGTCTGGCCCTCCTCCCTGCCTGCTGGCAGGACAGTGAGAAGCTGAATTTGGCTTGGTCCTTGGCTTGGTGTAAGCACTGCTCTGTAACAATTAAAACATCAGCATATTATTAACATTCTTCTCATCCTAAACCAGAACATAACATTCTATCAGCTACTAGGAAGAAACACCCTTTTTATCAATGTTTAAACAGCAATTACTAAAGCTAAATTTTCCACAGACTTCTCCTTCTTGTGCTAGTAAATAATCCAAAGCTAGGCAATTTTGATACAAAGCAGTTCTCATCTTTATAACTATTTCTATTACAGCTAATAACCTAATTATTCTATTAAGTATATATACTGGGGTCCTATAGTCCCAGGATCTGTCTTCTGCCCACGTAGCTGGATCATAGTAGGCAAATGCCTTCAGTCAAAGAGTTAGGCCTGTGTTACCGTTTGGCCTGTCAGGGTGCTCCAGCTCCTGTAAAACGAATCACCATTTTATATAGGTTTAAAAAAGGTTCTTATGTTATTTTCTCGTTCTTATGTTATTTATTAACCTGATCTTACTGTGGGAGAAGTCCGGTCGAGGCCCTCTCACTCAGCAGTCAATACCCATAGGGGTTGCCTCCCTCGGTAGACCATACACACCGCAGTGGAGGGTCCTGCCCTGGTCATGCCTTCTCCCGCCTTCTCCCTTTTCTCCCTTTAGGCTTGTCCCCTTTATTTGGCATCCTTAATTCATGCAGAGCCTCGTTGCCAGAATATTAGTTCTCCCTTAGCTTGAGTTTCAGTTCCCCAGGAGCGGACTCAACCCTCCAAGTTTCAGTAGTTACTGGTCCTTTTATTCTGGATGCGTGGGTCCCTTTCTGCAGTTCTCACAGCTGTTTCAGTAGTAAGTAAAACAAGGTACAGTCCCTCACATCGGGGGTTCAGTGATTCTTCCCTCCCATGGCTGCTTGTTGAAACACTTTCTTTTTTATCTTTTGACAAGTTAAATAACAGTTATCTAATTTGCTTTGCCGTAGCAGGATTCATCTTATAGCCATGGCTACATTCACATTTGTAGCCACCTTTCAGGTTGATACAGATTTGACTACAGATACCAGGGTTTTGGCATTCATCAATACCTCCACAGTTTCCCAGCTGGACAGTCACATTCATTTATGTTGCATTCCTTCAGGGGCTCATCACCCCAGTCCTTGCAGTCTCTCTGCTGGTTACACACTTTATTGATATCTATGCATTCTCCACTTCTGCACTTGAATTTGCCAGGTCCAGAGCACTGAATAACATTGTTACAGTTTGCTTCATCAGTGCCATCCAGACAGTCTCTCACACCACTGCACTGCCTACTCCCATGGACACAGTTCCCATCTTCACATCTGAACTGGTCCAGGAAGGGCAGTTAATTTCATCACTTCCATCCTTGCAATCAGGATCTCTGTCACATCACCACTTCTTGTAGATACATTCACCTGAGCCGCACTGCACCTCACTCACAGAACACTTCACCGGAGGTGCAGGCTGACGGCCACACTGCTCCAAAGATTCATCCGAGTGATCGGAGCAGTCACCTTGACCATTGCAGACAAAGCTTTTGGAAATACATTGTCCACTACTGCATGTGAACTCTGCTGCACTACAAGTCACATTGCCACAATTCTCTTCATCTTCTCCACTGTCACAGTCTTTTTCACCATCACATTTCCATGACACTGTTCTCATATGACACAGCTCAGCACTTTCGTCAGACCCATCTTCACAATCCGGGTCCCCATCACACTGCCATCTGTTTGGCACACACTGACCACTGTTGCACACAAAGTCAGATTCAGCACACATCTTCTTCACACATCTTCTTCACACAAGCACTCTCATCACTGCCATCTGAGCAGTCTTCACATTTTGCTCTAGCACCGTTGGCAGCAGTGCACAGTCAGGCGAGGGCAAGCAGCAGGCAGAGTGCCCTGCACCGTCACCTGTGTCACTTATACTACTCCTATTACCCATGCTGTTAGTGTCAGTGTCATCCTCCTGGTACCGTTTCTGTCTTTGTCTCCCCCCCTTTTCTTTTTGCCACTGGCCATTCACTACAACTGGATGAGACACATGATTACTAGTTAGGAAAGAGAGTGTAACGTCTGCTATACGGCTGCAGGCAGTGCCAGCTGCAACCTTAGGTTTGTGAAAGAGCCTGCCGGTGGTCATTTGGCAGTGTAATCTGCGTCTCTGCACTCCTGCCCTGCAATAGAGCTAAGTCGTCATTAGTAATAGTTATAACACCAATCTGGGGACTAATAGTCTTGTTTGCATTGCAAGATAAACCTTTTATAAAAAGAATGCTAGAGTGAAGCAGCACAGCCGCTGCTGCCGCTGCCTCCATGGTTACGTCAGACAGGCTGCAGGGTCCTGATGTCCGTCCCTCTGCTCTGTGCCGACTCGCCCCACGGTGAGAGTCGACTGCCGTTGTCCACTGACGCCTCTGGTCTCCCGTAGCAACTCGATCTCGGATGTCCCGCAATTACTTCAATTTCCCCGCGTTTTGCAGCTTCTGTCAGGTCTATTCTGTGTCTCTCAGAGCCATCCGTGGCTCTGCAGTGTCTCTCAGGGCTCTCTCCGTCCAGCGGTAGTCCCTCCATAGTGTCTCGGGTCTCCCGGCGCCGTTCCAGTCTTTCGGCCTGTTCAGGTCTCAGCGAGTCCAGGTCTCGGCCTGTGTGGGCCTCATATGTTGCAGGAAGCATGTCATATCATGCTCCTGCCTTTTTCTTGTCACAGTCAAAACATTTAAGAGCAAAAATAGGATCACAAGATACACCACCAGGCCTATATATTAGGCACCACCACTCAAAGCTTGGATAAAACAGCACTTCTCAGTCTGTCATGCACTTTGTTCGTCTCTGCCCACTCCCCTTGCGGAGAGTACAGAACCACGGATCGGAACTCTGCACTCACTTTGCATCTCACTCACACAGCACAATCGCACACAGAGGCCTCCAGCACATCTCATTCATACCACAGGAATAGAATGATAACCAACCAAACAAGTATTGTCTCTGACTGTGTTCTTCGTGAAGTGACTTGTAACACTTTGTTTCAAACCCTGACACTTATACAGATACTTTCAACACAAAATACATACAATATGCAAATATTGCAATATACAAAATTTCAACACAAAATACAACACAAAATACATACATAAAAACACATACAATTATTAACACTCCAGTTAGTATCCCTCCAGCAGCCGAAAACATACCGTTTGTCTGCAGTTTCAGGAGACCTTTGCTCCTGCGGTGAGCAGCTGAGAGTGGAGTCCCCTCCGAGCAAAAACACTCAGGATGCACCTAGGAAGGTCTGCACCACAGACGATCCTGCAGCCGAGCAGAGTGTCTCCTGCCTGGCTCACCAAAATGACTCACAGAAAGCTGACTCCACAATCAGTAAGATTGTAAAGTAGGTATGTTTACTCAATTCTATGCAGCACGGGGCGGGTAGTCCCACCAAAGTCGTACACGCCTAACGTGGCAAATTGCTTTAGTAAAGAGTTACATATACATGAACATTCCTATACATATGCATAACCTGTCCCTTTGTGAACAGTCCTCCTTATCTCAGACCCCTTGATTAAAGTCTGAACCATGAAGTTGTTTTTGATCTGGTTCTCGGGGTCCGAGAGGCTCCTGTTATCTGGTGGCATAAGTGTAACACAGGCACAAATGTAGCACATATTCATTCTTAATCAATTGCTCTCTAATTTCTAATTCCAATATTTCAGCTTGCTCTTTTCCGGATCCACAGCTATTCTACTATTAATGTTCAAAGCCTGACAGACCCCGTCCTCCGTGGATCAAAATACATGGGGTCTTAAGGGTTCTTTTGGTCATTCTATCATATAATACTGGATCATTTTCAATTTACTCTTTAATTTTCTGGGGCCCCTATTGTTCCAATTTCTAATCATTATTCATAATGGACTTTTTGGTCATATATCTGGTAATTTGCTCCCTTTCTGGTCCTTGGTCTTCGATTTTATCTGACCCATCCGGGAATTTTACTAGTGGCAATTCCCACAGCCCTTGGTTGCCCCCAGTGAGAGTGTCTTGCAGGGGGTTTAGGACCTATCACCCACCCACGTATCACTCCATTCACCGGCCCAGCCCCCCCAACAGGAGATTAGAACCGGTGAGAAAACAAAAAGACCTCCACGCTGACTTTAGGAGTCTCAGTTACACTCTCACACACACAAACACTGGCAACCGCACCTTTACCCAACCGGACGGTATCTTACGAATCAGTTGTCTTCATCCAGAATCCAACTGGACGGTATCCACAAGCGTCTCTGCTGTCTTCATCTGGGATCGAACCAGACGGTATCCACAAACGATTGTCGTCTTCATCCAGTTCGATTCCGGACACCGGAATCCAACCGAACGGTATCCAAACGACGCTGTCGTCTTCGTCCGGATCTTCGCGCGCAGAATTACGGGCAAAAAACAGCCGGCAAGGGAGCTCAAAAAAATCAAATTCTTTGCTTACCTTTATTCAGGTTCAGGATGGCATTAGTCCCGATCTGACTCAAACAGGAGCCACCAAATGGTGGGGCGCCTCTCCTAGATTAAATCAGAATTCAGGAACTATAGCCATCCCGGACGAGCCCCCAAATTGTTATAAATGGCTCAGGATTCAAATTAGGATTAAATAAAAAAATAGGATTTATTGAAAGAATATAAAGGAATAGAGGTAAGCAAACAGCGCTGGGTGCACCGGGAGTCTCCGCTCCACCAGGACGCACACCAGTTACATCAAGCAGCTGATTTTTATGCTCCTAGACTAATACATATTCATTACTACTTCTAAAAAAAATAGATTATTAAAATTAGCTTCCGGGGTGCAGTCCCTCCTACTGGAGCATGCGCAGTCTCCTCTGGGGTCTCTTCTGGGGGTCTCTAGGGGTCTTTCATGCTGAAGGCTCGTAGTCTTCCTCTCCACCTTTGTACTTACTGGGCACCATACCAAGTTTACGGAACATCTTCAAGTCTTGTCTCCCAGCCATCCTTCAGCTTCTTTCTCCTTCCTCTTAATCTCTCGGCCCCCCTAACCAGATACCAAAGATCCGCATAGTATCCCATAACAGTCACTAGTTGTTATCAGTTGTTCTGAAACTCCCAGACATCAAACACAAACAGTTTTCTTATTTGACGCTTCACGAGTAATTAAAACATTCTTCCCCAGCCATTCACAGACACATCTATAGCAGTGTTAAGTTAATCTCAAAGAAGACAGGAAAAAAGGCTGTAAATGTTAGAAATAGAAGTCCGGAATAACAAAAGCAAACAGGTTCATAAATTTAAGGAGTGTTTTCTGAAGACGTGATAAATTGACTAGAATGAGGGGGAGACTGGGACACACTGCATCTGTGGTTCAAGAATTAAATTGCCAGTGCAGGACCCAGAGGCAGACAGGATTCAAACAGAATTGTTCTTTATGGACACGAATTGTTAAAACATTCCTCACATTGTGAATATTCCAGTTTCACAAGGCTGTTTATATATACACTGGTGGCATTTCCTTCCCTATTATGTGTCTTCAGCAAATAATGTGCATACAGTGGGAATTTCAGACTTGCATTTCAAATATTACCTTTTCTGAGTGTAAAGTCTGCAACTGAAAATTTGATCTTAAAATCCAATTAAACTGATTTCTGGCAATATTTATGGAAACTGAACACAAAGAGAGAAGAGATTCCACCAAGGGGAAGCCACGAAAACTTTTCTGTTGACTATGCATAACAAATCTCTTTGAGATGCACGCTCCATGCTACTCAGTGCTTTTAGTTGCTAATAGCAAAGCAAAATTTAAACAAACACTATATTTACCTAGTTTAAAAAAAAAGTTTAAATTTTCAAATAGTTTATTAGGAATCATTATGAATGTAAGCACCAAGTGATTTTTTTTGTGTGTGAAATGTTTAAAAACTAGCAAGAAAAAATATTTTTTTAAAAAGGAATTTACAGATGTCAAACACAGAAGGGGAAGACAAGCAAAAATAAAATACGATCTTTAGACTGTCAGCACTGATACAGCTTTGATTTAGTTATCACAGCCATTAAATTCCCAGTCAAAACCAGAAGTGGAAAAATGGGAGAAAATCTGAGATATAATGAGGACAGAAATATTAATAGCCTGTCTTATTTGAACTGGAACAAAGTTATGTTCAAGCTTGGTCTGAAATAAGGGCAAGTGGCTGAGCACCATTCTTCTTGAAATGGCTTTGTTTAAATGGCTGAAACTCAGACATTCCTATTTATTCTTCTTTTCAAGTTGTAAAATCTAAAAGCACATAAAATAAGCAGCAGGTGACCAAAAACAGAGATACAGTGATTAACTGGACATGTAGGAGAACTCCAAATGGAATAGAAATACACACTTCTATAGAGATTTATAGATTTTTTGTTTCAAAGTGTTCAAAAACTGTTTAATTACAGCAGAAACAGACAAGTTAAAACTCATGTGGAAACACATTAGATAAAGGGAAGTGTGTGAGATCTACTCTGTGAGAATGTCCTAGATAACGAGCGACAGCTGTGAGGTTTTGGTCTCACTTTCATTTTAATGGCATCCTCCAGTGATATGCACTGGATTTCAAGCCTTTGTGGCATTGTCAGATCCTGTGATGATCCACAGAATATGGACATTTGACAGGTCTTTAATAAACAGTTTGCAGCTAGGATTAATTGAAGTTCAGCTGTATCTAGCTTGAGTTCAGCAGAAGAGACAGTGCTGTTAACTCACCTTTTTGGTATAAAAGAAAAAGAGAAAGAAGGAAAAAAAATCCTTGGACACTTGCTATCTTTTCAGACACTAATTATGAGAGACCTCATTTTTGCAGAGGATCAAAATGGAGTAGCAACCGACAGTAATGCATTGTCTCTCAAAGAAAACTGCAGCTAAAAGCACTAGAAAACACTTTTTTTTTTTTCCTTCAGATTTTAACCTACCTGTAGTCGATTAAAAACTCTCCAGGGAACTCTGTCTGATGGCTTTTTGGCAGAGATGGGATCTCAGAGATGCGTTTCGTTTCCATTTCATTAAGGGTCTTCTGGCGCTGACTCACAGAAGCAGTAATTGCCTGCTGGACACGGTGTCCATGCCAGGGCATGGACAAGGCAGGCAGCCTCTCACCCTGGAGATGAGATTTCTAAGGAAGGGGTAAGAGGAGCAAACCCGCTGTGTAATGTACAATTGTGATGTGAATCACTTGTTTCGTACACATTATTGTACATGTATAAATAGACAACCGTCTATTTTAGATACTGCAGCTTCCTCCATGGAGGAGGAGAGGCGAGTTGGAGTTGGGCTATCTGGGGCAGCACCTGCCTCCATCTCTACTGTTCCTTCTCCATCAGAGAAGAAATGGGAACCTCAGCTCTTCCCCAGACTTGTGTTTCCCAAACATGAATATTCTTGGGAGCCAGACCTGAACGTGATGGTTCAAGATGATCTCTAATTGTGCAGATAGTTTTATGTTGCATCCTGTGTGAATACTTGCAGAACTGAAACCATACAGAGAAAACCTAAAGAATGCTTCTGGCATGGATGGGCACCGTTAAGGACTTGAGCCAAATTAGAAAGGGTGAGGTGATGTTCTTGGACGAGACAGAACCTGTTTTGATATCTCTAATATCACTCAAAGAAGATAAAGATTTGATATGCTATTTTCTGTACTGGCTGTTGAATGTAACCACTCACTCAATTATCATATCAAAAACCTGAAGTCAATGGAGGTTGTAGCAATTGAGTAAACCGGGACTAAAATGGAGGAAGTAGGGGTCCTTTTGTTTATGTTGTTGAAAGAATAATATATACCAAAATGTGAGCAGTATAAAATATAGGTCCTTCTTCCATGACCTTTCTGGAATGAAAACACGGGGAAAGAAAATAAAATTAATGAACTCAGGTGATTATTTGTCTGTAGAATTTGAGGTCTTAGTCTTCTATTTACACAAAAGGAAATACTAAAAATAAAAAATAAAAATAAAAATAAAAATAAAAATAAAAATAAAAATAAAAATAAAAATAAAAATAAAAATAAAAATCAGTCATGAAAGAGGCATATACTCAAGTGACTAAACTTTTTAAGGCGTATGTGTTCCTGATGGCCCCATGTATGCATAAATGGAAAGATGTTTGTCCTAACATCTCCTTTCTCAAAAATATCTGGACTATGTAATGATTGCAGTGAATACAATTGAGACTGACATTTTAGAAGAAGATATGCATCACCTATACATAAATAGGAGAGGAGACAAGTATTAAAGTAGCCCAACTGAATGAAATCGGACAGTGTATGCTATCAGAAGTGACAGCAGACATATTTTGTTCCCTGCTCTATTCAGGCCTGTTAGCTGATTAGTTATTTCACCAGGCTGTTTCCCCTGCAGTCTCACGGCATGTAGCAAGAGCTGCTGCATGACTCTTCCACAAGGGATTTTGTAGATAGCTCTCTGCCTGGCCTTGTGAGACTGAACAGAAAAACTGATGGGGCCAATTTGGGTCATCTACTGCCTTAAGGAGAAGAGGTGAACACTTATTGTTGCCAAACTGCTCAGCCACCACTTCTAACAAGAGGTCTAGCAACATGTTTCCAGTTTTTCCTATGTGATGTTTCATGACCCCGGGATGGAGTGAATGGAGCTGGCTTGGAACTCCATGCAGGTCATGATTTTGACTTAGGGGGCATGTTCAGTGCAATGAGTTGGCTCCAACCACCAGAGCTGCTCTTCATACCACACCCAGCCAAAGTCAGAAAACAGAGAAACAAAAAGTTGTACTGAGCTATAATTCAAGAGAGGTCAAAATGGATAGATCATTTCTCAATAGGAAAACAGAAGGTAACTAAGGAAGGACTACACTCATATTTTTCTCAAAACTAATATAGGGGCTGTTTTCCTTTCTAATACTACAGAACACCTCATCTTACTGTATTGCTGTTGTGGTTTAACCAGGCCAGCAGCTAAGCACCACACAGCCGTTCGCTCACCCTCCCCCCTCCCTCTCTGGGATGGGGGAGAGAATCAGGAAAACGAAGCATGTGGGTTGAGATAGAGACAGTTTATTAGGACAGAAAATGATGATGATGAAGAAGAAGAAGAAGAAGAAGAAGAAGAAGAAGAAGAAGAAGAAGAAGAAGAAGAAGAAGAAGAAGAAGAAGAAGAAGAAGAAGAAGGTGTATGAAACAAGTGATGCACAATGCAGTTGCTCACCATCATATGAAACCAGGACATACATTATTCCATTCCATTTATGTCATGCTCCAGTTACACCCTTTCCAATACATTCCAATTAATCACCATTTTCATCTATGGTATATAGAATGTCCACTGAGTTTGCATAGTCCGTGACTGACTTCGGGCTCCATCTGTCACAGCAGTCTTTCAGGGCAGAAGAGATGGTGTGTGATGTTGGATCGTCACACGTTGAAGACCGTTCTCATTTCATCACATCTCTGTGCTTGTCCAATTCTATCAAAATTCATTAATTATTATCTCTGTGGCTGTTACTGTGATGCCATTAATAGGACACTGACATATAGCAATCATGGTAGTAATGACATACAGTATTATATAATAATTAATGTAATACAATTCAACTCATGAGAATGGGCCCATGAGAATGAGCTATTCTCATCCAGTATTAAATCTCCCTGAGGTATGCACTGGACCTCCCCATTCCTTTGCATTACCCACCAAGTGCATCCAGGTCCCTAAGCAAAAGCAATCCCACAAATGGGTTTGCCTTTTCCTGAGGCAGGAGTAGCCCAGACTGTCTTACCCAGCATGTTTCTTACATGCACTACAGGAACTTTATCCCCTTCCACAATATGTAACTGGTTTGATTGGGCAGGTCCAGCTCGGTTGGCAGATCCCCTAGTGTTGACTAACCAGGTGGCCTTTGCCAAATGAGTATCCCAATTTTTGAATGTCCCAGCGCCCATTGCTTTCAGTGTAGTCTTTAACAGTCTATTGTATCGTTCAACTATTGTATCGTTCAACAAGTCGCCATAGGACTTGCTTTTTAAGGCCCAGGATAGTGTTCCGGGCGGTGGCATGGGGCACAGGTTATATTTCCAGCCATTCAGTGGTTGCTTCCACCATTGTAAGTACGTGGCGCTTGCCGTTGCGGGTTTGAGGGAGTGTGATGTAATCAATCTGCCAGGCCTCTCCATATTTATATTTCAGCCATCGTCCTCCATACCAAAGAGGCTTTGACCGTTTGGCTTGCTTGATTGCAGTACATGTTTCACAGTCATGAATAACCTGTGCTATAACGTCCATGGTCAGGTCCACCCCTCGATCACGAGCCCATCTGTATGTTGCATCTCTACCTTGATGGCCTGAGGTGTCATGGGCCCATAGGGCTACAAATAATTCACCTTTATGTTGCCAGTCCAGGTCCACCTGAGCTACTTCAATCTTAGCAGCCTGATCCACCTGCTGGTTGTTTTGATGTTCTTCAGTAGCCCGATTCTTGGGCACATGAGCATCTACGTGGCGTACCTTTACAGCCAGGTTCTCTACCCGAGCAGCAATATCTTGCCACAATGCAGCAGCCCAGATGGGTTTGCCCCTACGCTGCCAGTTGTTTTGCTTCCATTGCTGTAACCACCCCCACAGGGCATTTGCTACCATCCATGAATCAGTGTAGAGATAGAGAACTGGCCACTTTTCTCATTCAGCAATATCTAAAGCCAGCTGAATGGCCTTCACTTCTGCAAACTGACTCGATTCACCTTCTCCCTCAGCAGCTTCTGCAACTCGTCGTGTAGGACTCCATACAGCAGCCTTCCATCTCCGATGCTTTCCCACAATACGACAGGACCCATCAGTGAACAGGGCATATTGCTTCTCATTTTCTGGTAGCTTGTTGTACAGTGGGGCTTCTTCAGCACGACCCACCTCCTCCTCTGGTGATATCCCAAAGTATTTGCCTTCTGTCCAGTTCATAATCACTTCCAAGTTTCCTGGGCGACTGGGGTTTCCTATTCGAGCCCGCTGAGTAATCAGTGCAACCCACTTGCTCCATGTAGCATCAGTTGCATGATGTGTAGAGGGGACCCTTCCTTTGAACATCCAGCCTAGTATCAGCAGTTGGGGTGCCAGGAGGAGCTGTGCTTCAGTACCGACTACTTCCAAAGCAGATCAAACTCCTTCATATGCTGCCAATATCTCCTTTTCAGTTGGAGTGTAGTGGGCCTCAGATCCTCTGTATCCCCAACTCCAAAACCCCAACGGTCGACCTCGAGTTTCCCCAGGTTCTTTCTGCCAGAGGCTCCAGGTGGGGCCGTTCTCCCCGGCTGCAGTGTAGAGCACATTCTTTACATCTGGCCCTGTTCAGACTGGCCCAAGGGCTACTGCATGAACTATGTCCTGCTTAATTTGTTCAAAAGCTTGTCGTTGCTCAGGGCCCCATTCAAAATAATTCTCCTTATGGGTTACTTGGTAGAGCGTGTTTAAAATCAGACTATAATTTGGAATGTGCATTCTCCAAAACCCAACGACACAATATATAGGGGTGGCTAGCTGGGATGGGGGGGCTGGCTGCTCAGGGATAGGCTGGGCATCGGTCAGCAGGTGGTGAGCAATTGTACTGTGCATCACTTGTTTCGTACACATTATTATTAGTAGTACTATTATCATCATTATTGTTATTATTATTACTGTTATTATTATTTTCCTGTCTTAATAAACTGTCTTTATCTCAACTCACAGGCTTCACTTTCCCATTTCGCTCCCCCATCCTAGAGAGGGAGGGGGGAGGGTGAGCGAACAGCTGTGTGGTGTTTAGCTGCTGGCCAGGTTAAACCACAACAGTTTATCACATCCATTGAGATTTCACAACGTCCATCTTGCCATTTTATTCCTAAAAACTCTCACGCAGGTCCATTGACTTTATTTTTTTTATGGCAAAACCGGCCTTCGGAAGGATTTTGACTATTGTCTTCCCTTTCTCAAAAACCTCTACTGTGTCACCCCACACAATGATGTCATCGATGTCTTGCAGGTGTTCAGGAGCTTCCCCCTGTTCCAGCACAGACTGGATAAGTCCATGGCAAATGGTAGGGCTGTGTTTCCACCCCTGGGGCAGCCAATTCCAGGTGTAATGGACACCCCTCCAAGTAAAAGCAAACTGTGGTTTGCACTCTGCTGCCAGAGGGATGGAGAAAAAGGCATTAGAAATATCAGCTGTGGCATACAACTTGGCTGCCTTTGATTCCAGTTCTTACAGGAGTTCTAGCATGTCCGGCACTGTAGCACTCAGCCGTTGCGCAACTTCGTTCAAGCCACGATAGTCCACTGTTAGTCTCCACTCACCATTAGACTTTCGCACTGGCCATAAGGGACTATTAAAAGATGAATGAGTCCACACTAAACCATATCACTAAGCTCTACATCTAAACATCTTTTAAAGGCCTCCAGGGATGGTGACTCCACCACTTCCCTGGGCAGCCCGTTCCAATGCCTAACAACCCTTTCGGTAAAGAAGTTCTTCCAAATATCCAACCTAAACCTCTTCTGGCGCAACTTAAGCCCATTCCCCCTCGTCCTGTCACCAGGCATGTGGGAGAATAGACCAACCCCCACCTCACTACAGCCTCCTTTAAGGTACCTGTAGAGAGCAATAAGGTCACCCCTGAGCCTCCTCTTCTCCAGGCTGAACAAGCCCAGCTCCCTCAGCTGCTCCTTGTAGGACTTGTTCTCCAGACCCCTCACCAGCTTCATCGCCCTTCTCTGGACTCTTTCGAGCACCTCCATGTCCTTCCTGTAGCGACGGGCCCAAAACTGAACACAGTACTCGAGGTGGGGCTTCACCAGAGCTGAGTACAGGGGGACAATCACTTCCCTAGACCTGCTGGCCACACTGCTTCTTATACAAGCCAGGATGCTGTTGGCCTTCTTGGCCACCTGAGCACACTGCTGGCTCATATTCAGCCGACTATCCACCAATACTCCCAGGTCCTTCTCCGCCAGGCAGCTTTCCAACCACTTATCTCCCAGCCTGTAGCTCTGCTTGGGGTTATTGTGCCCCAGGTGCAGGACCCGGCAGTCCAGCCTATCCAGATCCTCCTGCAGAGCCTTCCTGCCCTCGAGCAGATAGACACACGCACCTAACTTGGTGTCATCTGTTGACTGGGACCTCCTGTCATCTCTCTGGTGTCATCAGTCAACTGGGACCTGCCAGCTCCTGGGCTAGGATACGTTTTCCCTTTTGAGAAAGGTGAAACCTGTCTGCAGTTATCAGGCCAGGTGCTGAGTAAAGCGCCATATGGTCAAAAACAAACAGAATTTATGTGTTGGCACCAGCCTCTGAGCCACGTGTTTATCAGGTGGGCTTTCCGGGTCCTCTCTGTACCCCTCTCTGTCACTGTAGGGATTGAGGAAAGCACGACCTGTATTCCCTCTCCATCCACTACCTGTCCCAATCCCCTATAGTCCCGTTTGATAGCCTTCAGGCTTCTCTCAGCAATATCATCACTGAAGCCTGGACTATCAAAAGAGGCTATCCTCTAGTCAGAGGTTTTCGAAGCTTTCTGGCAACGTCCCTGACCCGGGTCCCAGGGAGGCATCAGACTTCCCTACGGGTAGGGTCAGGCTGACATATAGGGCCCTCTGTTCCCCTGAGAAGGGAGTCGCCTACAATGATTACCCTTCTTTCAGTCTTGGTGGAGGCATTGCTGAGGCGTGGAGTTGACTTCCTTGCCCTAGGCATCCTCCTGGGTAGACTTTCCACCACATCCTCACCCACCAATCTCTTCAGCTCCAAGGCCTCAAACCTGTTGTGTAAGGGCACCTGGGAAGGTGAGGCTGGTAGGGAGGGGGTTGCCTTCAACACTGAGCAGGGACCTGTTTCAGCTCCTCTTCATCTCCTAGGTCCCCTTTCTCTGCCCAAAAGATTAAATACTTTCCAACTCCACTGAGATATTAGCATAATAATGGAAATAATAACTTGCATTTAATACTACATTCTGTTAATCCTTATTCTGCAAAACATCATGGCTCTGCTGTTGTTTAGTATTTTTCTTCAGGTAGTTAATATGTTGTTTGTTTTTTTTTCTTATGGTGCCCAAGGCTTTTGCAGTCTTTTATTTACCTTTGTATATGGAAATCACATAATGTTAGGAGACAGGTTCTGTGGCTGGAGGACATAACTTAGGGAGAGGGGGAGATGCATAGATTATATCCTGAGGGAACTGGGGAAATCCAGGGAAATTCCACCTTGCTTTTTTTTTTTTTTTTTTTTTTTTTTTTTTTTTTTTCTCTTTTTCCCATTTTGCTGCCTGTCTCAAACTGTTGTGAAGCCAAGGTGTGGTGTTGGGTCTGTCTGGGATGGCGTCACCTTTCCACACAGTGCTGTGCTCTGCACTTGTAGCTGGAACAGCACTGATATCACTCCAGTGTTGTCTATTGCTGCATAGTGCTGGCACAACATCAGGACTCCTTCCAAGCCCCCGAGAGCCAGCAGGCTGGGGGTGGGCAAGTGACGGGGAGGGGACATCGCCAGGGCATCTGACCTAAACCAATCAAAGGGATATTCCATAACACCTGATGTCACACTCAGCAATAAAAAGGGGGGCTCTTGTGGAGGAGGGGGCTGTCCTCCTGAACAACCACTACGCGTTTTGAGGCCCTGCTTCCCAGGACGTGGCCGAACATCGCTAGTTGATGGGAAGTAGAAAATTATTTTTTTTTCCTTTTCTCTGTGCTTCTGTTCGGCCTTATTGTTTCTTTTGTTTCTTTTTCTCCCCATTCCCTTTCCCATTCCCATTCTGATCTCAAACTTTGAGCTCTTTGTGTTGTATTTTCTCCCCCTTCCTCTTTGAAGTTGTGGTGGAGCTCAACTGCCCACCTGAGTAAAACCACCACAGTCCTTTTTGGCACCCAACGTGGGGCTCAAGGGTTGAGATAACAGTAGAATTTGTTAAAGTATTTAACTAATATACTGCTAGTCGCAATGTTTGGTTTTCTGTTAATATTTTTCTTTGTGACTATGTTGTATGTAGACTGTTATCTGTTCTCTTTTTTCCTCTACCTTCCTTATCATGTTGTGCTATAACATGCTGGCCTTCAGTTTCGTCTGGTACTCAGGCCCTTCTTCTTTTCTCCCTGTGGGCTAATTGCAGCAGCCTTTGAGCATTTTGGATACCCTTGGTTGGATGTTATCCTCCTATTACTAGTTCTAGTGTTTGTCTTCCTCCCTAAGGTCAAACAATTTATTAAGAATATCATCCAAGGACCTCCCTGAGACAAAGTAGTTGTGGGTGGCAAGGTGTGTGTGGGGATATGGACAAGTACCTGTCACGGTTTTCTCCGCCAATAGTTTTTCACTTCACCCCTGAACAAGTGCAAAATCAAAAAAAAAATAATAAAATAAAAGGTAGAATATTTGAAAGACATATGCCCTGACTCTGGCAATACCAGAGAACTCCACCAGCTTGCTGCACTCTGCTGGGGTCTGGCTTATGCCTATCAAATGGTAATTGACACCACCCAGCACCCTCAAGGGGATGGGGAAGTATTTGAATTTGATGACCAGATAACAGACTGTGACCACCTCAGGGGACCAACCATCCATGGTATCAGTCGCCCACATAGTCAAGACAAAACAATGGAAAGTCAGCTCATTTAGTAAGGAAAGAAGCTCCTCCTAAGGATGAGGGAGAAGAGGAAAAGGCTCTAAAGCAGCAGCATCATGGCAACATCACGGAGAAGAGACTGAAATCATAGATCAATCAGAGACTACTCGATCTCTATCCTTGAGTGAGCTGCGAGAAATACAAAAGGATTTCAGTCACCATGCAGGTGAGCACATCCTCACCTGGCTGCTTCGATGCTGGGACACTGGGACCAATAGCCAACAACTAGAAGGCAATGAAGCCAAGCAGCTGGGATCCCTCTCTAGAGAAAGGCTCATTGACAGAGTAATTGGGAGAGATGCACAGGTTCTCAGCCTCTGGAGGCGACTCCTAACAGCTGTGAAAGAAAGGTATCCCCACAAGGAAGATATTGTATATCAAGGAGGCAAGTGGACCACTATGGATAAAGGTCTCCAGCACCTGCGGAAATTAGCTGTGCTGGAGATGATTTATAGTGATTTGAACAATGCCCAGACACCTAAAGACCCTGATGAAGTCCAGTGCACAACATCCATGTGGCAGAAGTTTCTACAGGCTGCACCCTCATCACATGCCAGCACACTGGCAGCAATGGATTGGGAGGAGAGGATGGGGCCAACTGTGGATAATGTGTCCAATCAGATTCATAAATATGAAGAAAATCTCTATGCCCCAGTACAGGCCTGCATTTCAGCTGTGGAAAAACTGTCCCAACGGTTAGAAGAACACATAACTTCCTCCTCACATAGATGGAGGAATCTTTCAGCCATTAAGTGCCAGCATTCTCACTCACCCTTTAATAGTCCTATATGGCCAGTGCGAAAGTCTAATGGCGAGTGGAGGCCAACAGTGGACTATTGAGGCCTGAAGGAAGTCACGCCACCTCTGAGTGCTGCAGTGCCAGACATGCTAGAACTCCAGTATGAATTAGAGTCAAAGGCAGCCAAGTGATATGCCACAACATATCGCTAATGCATTTTTCTCCATCCCTCTGGCAGCAGCATGCAGGCCACAGTTTGCTTCCACTTGGAGGGGCATTCAGTATACTTGGAATCGACTGCCCCAGGGGTGGAAACACAGCCCTACCATTTGCCATGGGCTGATCCAGACAACACTGGAACAGGTGAACGCTCCTGAACACCTGCAGGACATCGATGATATCATCATGTGGGGCAACAGAGAAGAAGAAGTTTTTTGAGAAAGGGAAGAAAATAATTCAAATTCTCCTGAAAGCTCCACAGGATGGATGTCGCCACATTCCAGTGGATGTGAGCAACAAAATAGCTGCTATGTCTCCGCCAACTAGCAAAAAAGAAACACAAGCTTTCCTAGGCCTTGTGGGATTCTGGAGAATGCATGTTCCAGACTATAGTCAGCTTGTGAGTCCTCTATATCGAGTGACTCGAAAGAGGAAGTGCATGACACAAAGGGGAACTGCAGGATGAGGGAGGAGGCTCCAGGTTTTCTGAGATCAGAGAAAACTGATCAACACATTGCAGTGCAGGATCCCTGGAAGGGCTTCCTGCTAAGAGTTCAGGAAGTCAGATAGGCAAGGGAGAGGCACAAAAGCATGCCAGGGACTGAAAGCTGGGTGTAACTTTTAGAGAATGGGGCTTAGATTAAATTGAGTCAGGACTCTTTTTACCAGATGTTTGGGTGCAGTTTTTCTTTGGATAGGACATTTGGTGAAGAAGCAGAGAAAAGAAAAAAAAGAAACTGTAAACTGTGTGTGGGGGAAGTTTGTACTGTATGAGAGGTGAAGCCAAAAATATGCAGAGAGGATGGGTGGACAATACTGTCCATGGACAGCATAGGTGTGGCAAAATGACCACACGGACACCAGGGTTCTTTTAGGATCAGTAATTGCTACTTTATTGATGACATGACTTCAACTCTCTCTTATCGAGGGCATAACTTCATCTTATTGAGGACAGGCTCCCTTCTTATACCATTTGCCCCACAGCAGTACTTTTCCACTAGTTTTTCATTGGTCAAACAACTTTGCCCGGCAACCAGCAAACCCCCAGTAACTTCCATGCCTTAACTGGTGGAGAACAAGCAACCTGAGACAGCAAGGGGTCTCCTGAATCACCCTTCTTTGTTCCTTCTAAACTCTTTACATTCCTGATGGCCTCATCCTTAAGAGTCCGATGTTATCACCAACCATGGGGCTTGTCGACCCCCATGGCCACACTCCCACACATAGGGACAGCAGTTGTCAACCTGGTTACTGTGGAGAGGAGTGAAAAGGGATCATAAAACCACCAGCTGTTGTTGCAAGGAGGCAGGCAAGTTAGAAAGCTGGAGAGATTCTGGACAGCTGGAAAGTCCTGAAGGTGGAGTTTATTTAAGAAAACCTAGATACTCTTCCTAATGTGTGACCGACGTGCTGTGAGACCTTTTAGCTGTGATACATATTGGTTCCTAATAATTGCAGAATTCAGATTGCTCACAACAAGTAGAAAAGTCAGGTAAAACTATGCCTTTTTACAGGGCCATAACCAAGGGCCACAGACGCCAGTGCCCAGAACCAGGAGCACTTCCCAGGTGCAGGTTGAGGTGTGCCCCCCAACATTATCTCCCCTCCAAAATCTCATTCTTATTTAAGTGAAAATAAATCACAGCACAGAAAAGCAATATGCATTAGAGATTCAGTATCTTCAAAGGTCTGTTGGCACTTTTTATTTATGTGGTTTAATTTGAATAAAGATGGTGAACACCAGTGGCTCAGCATTCCTTAAGGCTCAGCTGACAACTCCTAAAAACATACATAGATTGAGGATAAGTTTCTTATAAATGGAGTGGTAATTCCAAGTGTCAGTGTAGAGACGAATCTCCAACTGAATGGTTAGACAGGCTGAGAAAAAGCCTTCAGATGTACTCGGGTATAGATCCTGATTCCCCTGCAGGAGGGGCACTGTTGAGAACCCAGTTTGTAGCAAAATCCTGGGAAGACATCCGAAAGAAATTGGAGAAACTTGATGATTGGCATGAAAAAGGATTAGAAGAATTATTGAGGGAAGCACAAAAGGTCTATCTGAGGAGAGATGGGGAAAAACAGAAGGCGAAAGAAAATGTTTTTATGGCAGCAATAAGGGAAAGTCAAAAACCAAGTGGACAGGAAAGCAGGGAAGGATCAAGGAAAAAACAGGGTGAAAGAGAACCCATGGATAAATGGAAAGGACAACAAGATAGAATCCCTATCTGTTACTATTGTGGCAAAAAGGGGCATCTTCAGAGGAACTGTAGAAAAAAGAAACAAACACAGGATGAAGAAATGTTTAAGGAAGACTAGGGGTGTCAGGGGCTATATCTTTTGGGGACCCGAACATCGAATGAGCCCTTGATAAAATTATTAATAGCTCCCCAGAGGGAAGAGGTGTATTCTTTGGTAGATACTGGAGCAGAGAAATCAACTATTAGAAAATTACCAAAAGGGGTTAAGGAAGGAAAGAGGAATACCACGGTTATAAGAGCGGAAGGGGAGCTCTTTAAGGTTCCTATATTGGAAAATGTAGAAATAGAATCAGAAAAGAAACTGTGTCTCAATGACCTATTGCTGGTGCCTGAAGCTGAGCACAATCTATTAGGAAGGGACTTAATAGTAAGATTAGGGTTGGAAATCAAGAGCCGGGGGGAGAATTAAAAATTCAGCGATATACCCTAACCCAAGAAGATGAGGGAGAAATAGACCCACAGGTATGGTATCAAGAGGGAGATTCAGGAAAATTAGATATGGAACCCTTGGTAGTAGAAATAGTGGATCCACAACAACCAATAAGGATTAGGCAATATCCCCATTAGGCAATATCCCCATTGGAGGGGAGAAGAGGACTCAAACCAGTTATAGACAGGTTGCTCCAAAAAGGGATGCTGGAACCGTGTATGTCCCCACATAGTACCCCCATTTTGCCAGTAAAAAAGGCTGATGGATCATATAGGTTGGTTCAGGATCTTAGGGCTGTGAATCAGCGAACCATAACCAAATTTCCAGTGGTGGCTAACCCATATACTTTATTAAACCACCTAACACCTCAGCATAAATGGTATAGTGTAATAGATTTGAAGGATGCTTTCTGGGCCTGCCCATTAAGTGAAGGGTCTCGGAATTACTTCGCCAAAATCTAAATTACAGTTCATGGAAAAGGAAGTAAGGTACTTAGGACATTGGCTTAGCCAAGGAAAGAAAAAATTGGATCCTGACAGGGTATCTGGGATTTTAGCCCTGTCATCACCCAAAACGAAGAAGGAAGTGAGGCAACTGCTCGGGCTCTTGGGATATTGTAGGTCCTGGATTGAAGGGTTTAGTGAAAAGGCAAAATTTTTATATGAAAAACTGACTGGAGAAAAAATTAAGTGGAATGAGGAAGATGAGGAAAAGTTGAGGTTGATCAAGAAAACGTTAATAGAAGCTCCAGTGCTGAGCCTCCCAGATTTAGAAAGACCCTTTTATTTATTTGTAAATGTTTCTAAGAAAACTGCATATGGAGTACTAACTCAAGAATGGGCAGGAATCAAAAAACCTGTGGGATATTGTTCCAAGCTATTAGACCCTGTGAGTAGGGGGTGGCCAGTGTGCTTACAGGCAATTGTGGCTACTGCCTTACTGATTGAGGAAGCTAGAAAAGTCACTTTTAGGGCACCTCTGAAGGTATATACTCCACATAATGTTAGGGGAGTACTCCAGCAAAAGGCTGAAAAATGGTTAACTGATAGTAGGATGCTGAAGTATGAGGCCATCCTGATCGACTACCCTGATTTAGAACTAAAAGTAACTGCTGCACAGAGTCCTGCACAATTTCTATATGGGGAACCCCTAACAGAACTACAACATAACTGCGTGGAAGTGATTGAATTGCAAACCAAAATCTGACCCGATCTCGAGGAGACAGAATTAGAGACGGGAATAATTTTTTATTGATGGATCGTCCAGAGCAGTAGATGGAAAAAGAAGATCAGGGTATGCCATCGTAAATGGGGATATGGTCCTAATAGAATCGGGACCACTCAGCGCTGCCTGGTCCGCTCAAGCGTGTGAACTTTATGCATTATTACGAGCCCTGGAACTATTGAAAGGAAAAAGTGGCACTATTTATACAGACTCTAAATATGCTTATGGGATAGTCCACACATTTGGGAAAATTTGGGAAGAAAGGGGACTCATAGGCACCCAGAGAAAAGGGCTGATTCACCAAACTTTAGTTACTCAAATATTGCAGGCATTGAGAGGACCTAGGGAGATTGCTGTGGTACATGTCAGAGGACATCAAAAGGGAACTGGCTTCCACATAAGAGGGAATAGCCTAGTGGACAGAGAAGCTAGGGAAGCAGCTCTTAGGAAGCATGATGTAGTCCTAAACCTACAAGAAACGGATAACGGAAAAGGGATACAAAAGTATACAGAAGCAGAAATAAAAATTATAAAGACCATAGGAGCAGAACTGAAAGAAGGAAAATGGATTCTGCCTGATGGAAGAGAAATACTGCCAAAGGAACAAACTAGGCGTCTACTTTTACGGCTACACTGGGGAACAAAAGCATTGAGTGATCAATTTCTAAAATTTTATGGGTGTGTAGGAATATATGAGATAGTCAAACAAACCGTCCAATGATGCTTAACGTGTCAAAAGGTAAATAAGAAGGTGATTAGGCAAGCACCTGCTGGAGGAAGAAGAATTGCATATCGACCATTTGAGAGAATACAGGTGGACTTTACTGAACTACCAAAGGTAGGACGATATAAATATCTGTTGGTAATCGTGTATCAACTAACACATTGGGTAGAGGCTTATCCTGCAGCACGAGCCACCACTGCAGTGGTAGCTAAAAACCTGTTGGAGAATGTTATTCCTCACTTTGGTTTAATCGGGAGCATTGATTCTGATCAGGGGACACACTTTACTTCAAAGGTTTTAAAGGCTTTAACTGTGGCCCCGGGCATTAAATGGGAATATCATACGCCATGGCATCCTCAAAGTTCTGGATGAGTCAAGAGAATGAATCAGACAATTAAACACCAATTGGCCAAATTGATGATTGAGACTCAATTATCATGGGTAAAATGCTTACCAATGGCATTGCTAAACATAAGAATCATGCCACATGGGGAGACTGGAGTATCACCTTATGAGATGCTTTACTGCATGCCGTATTCCCAAGGAATGCCCTTAGATCATTCTCTGCTAGAAGACTATGAGACCCAGAAATATGTGATAACTCTGGGAAAACAATTGAATGAACTTCGGGAGAAGGGGATGTTGGCTCAAAATGTGCCCTTGGGGTTCACAATTCATAAAATACAGCCTGGAGATAAAGTGTTGATAAAAACTTGGAAAGAAGAATCGTTGTCTCCACATTGGGAAGGTCCTTATCTTGTCTTGCTTACTACAGAGACAGCTATAAGAACGGTGGAAAAGGGGCAGACACATGCATCACGAGTAAAGGGACCCGTAACAGGAACCTGGAAGGTTGAGTCTACTCCTGGACATCTGAAAGTTAAGCTTAAAAGAACTTGAAGTATAGCAGGGCATACCTACCCTTTGGATGCTAATTGTATGTATATTAAATCTTGTATTTATTAGAATATTAGCAATCATTGGAAACTCATATAAAGGCCCTAATAGAAGGATTTGGGGACCCCAAAATCCCATAGGGGGAGTACCACCTCCAGTAGAGATACCCACAACATCTTGAATTACCTGAAAATTTTAAAATAATAGGTGGGAAAATTTACCTATATGATTGGTTATCTGCTTTGAATCGAGCCCCCACTAACTCGTGGAAAAGTTGAACTCAAATAGAAGAACCATCGGGTGTGTAAGTCTGGACCATTTCCTAAGAAGCATCAGGGAGAGGGCAAGACCGGAGAAGGGACCAGTACTGCGGCTCAAGAAGGTTTACCAAGGGCTGCAACCCCTTAGGGTAATAACCACCGGGTAACATGGCCTTTACCAGACCTCTCCTAATTGCATGCTATTGGTCCCAGAATTGTAGTGAATGTATTGTTAACACCTGGAGGGGAAGAATTCAGGAATGTATTGTTAACACCTGGAGGGGAAGAATTCAGGAACAAACACTACTATGCCTGTTAAACCTATGCTATGGAAACCAGAGTATGCTCAATGTAATGAAAGCAATAAGATAACCAGTTATGAGCCGAAAGAGGCCCCCTATCAATGGTGGATAGAGGTAAGAGCTAATAATGAAGGAGGGTTGATTGGGAAAAGTACAATTATTATACACCCTGCGGAATCATGAAATTGAAACATGAGCTAAATATGGGATTCCAACCATTGCTAAAAACTTGTTTATAAATCTTATTGTGAAAGCATTCTTTTATGGTTCAATTGGCTTTGGCCAAAATCGAAGCCAAGACACGAATTAATGACATTCAAAAGAAGAGGAGGGATTGTTATATATGGAGTGGTAATACGTGTCGAGAAAAATGGTTGATATTAATAAAGAAGGGGGAGATTTGGGAATGTGGCAATGGGGGTCGGAAAGCCTCCTGGTTGGTGATAACATCAGACTCTTTAACAATGAGGTCATCAGGAATGTAAAGAGTTTAGAGGAAATAAAGAAGGGTGATTGAGGCAACGCCCTGCCGTCTGGGGTTGCTTGTTTTCCCCTCTGTTAAGGCATGGAAGTTGCGGGGGGGGGTTGCTGGTTAGAACTGTTAACATTTATTGTTTAATGTTATATGATAATAATATTATTAGTGTGATTTCAAGGGTTAACGAAATGCCGGAAAAGCAATCACGTTTTGTTGCTTTCGGGAACCTTGTGGTGGGCAGAGCATGTGCAGAAGAAGAGGGAGACAGTCGAAGCCGCTCTTGCAGTCTGGAACAAAAGGTTGCTAATGGTGATGGGGAAACCGTGAGCCTTTCACCCACAACGACCACCACAAAGAGAATTATAATATGAAGCGGGGATAGGATATCCATATGTATAGGCGTACTTGGGTTTCTTGTAAATATGTAACAGCAATGTCCTATATATATTTGGAAAGTTCGATGGGTGCGTGTGCGTGTTGGTAGAGCATAGACTCCCCGCGCACCCAGCGCTGTTTACTTGCCTTTTATAAATATTCTTTTATGTTACTAAATTCAGAGTGAGTTGAGACTTCATTTATAACAAGTTCTTAACTTAATTGTCTTGTTCTCAACCAGTCTTTGCCTCATGTGTTCCAGCACAACTTCGCACCACTATTTGTTACTGTTTGCTTCAAATTCAGCAGATCCAGATGACTTTGTTCAGTAAACATCAAGAGAGATGTGGCCTAGTTGAAAACAGTCCAGAGCAGATCAGGAAGAATGATTAGAGGTCTTGAAAGTATGATTTACAAAGGGGGACTGAAAAACTGGGGTTGCTTAATTCAGAGAAAATTGAAACCATAAAACAATCACAAATAACGTAAAAGACTGTAGCAAAAAATAAAGATTTATAAAATAAAAGTTCTTCATTCCCCCTGTGCACAGAGCAAGTAACAGTGGGCTAAAAATGCAGCAAGGGAAATTTCATCTAGTCACTAGGTGAGGCAGTCATCTCCTTTAGGTGTTGGTGCCCAGCCTGATGATTTCAGTAAGTGGATGACTGACTGACTGAGCTGCAAAGACCCAGATAGCCTCCTCTCCCACCAGTGCTTCTGCAAAACTGGAGAGGGACCGGCAGGGTACTGGCAGGGAAGGCTCCCGTGTCTTTGCTGAATAATCTATGGCCTTTCAATACACTTAAGAGTATATCACCAGCTATTAGTGTAAACCAAGAACTGCACCTAAAATACATGCAAATGTTAGTGGTTAGGAAAGCGAGACAGATGAGTACTTTATACTACTGCGGGAATTCAATAGCTAGAAAAAATCAAGCATTTACTTCTAGACTCCAGCAGAGAACATTTTGCTTGCCCATTGTTTTGAAAATACTGCTTCCTTTTGTGTATCTTCATTCTCCATTGCTTCAACACAAACTTCTTTCTGCGAAGGCTTTTTATGTTATAACGCCACCATGTACAATATATCTTTGTATATAACCAGTAAGGTTGTTCCTTACTCTCTCCTGCTTGCAATGCCAGAGGTAAGACGTTTTTTATTAAATTTTACAAGCAAGATATTTTTTTCTCACGTTCTAACAGTGCATGGAAAGCATTCCTTGAAAACTTCCTCAGAAACTGCTCTGTTCTTTCCTAAAAATTCTCCCATGATGTGACATCTGAACAAAAAAAGGTTGTGCTTACTAACATGTGATTTTTACTTTGCCTGTGGCTAATCATACATCTCAGAAACAAATCAATGTAATCATGCATAACATCTCATGTTTGTAGTGCTTTTTGAATGATTTCTTGAGTACCATTGATTGTCTTTTGGGCAGGTTTACTCTCACAAAATAATAGTTGTCTTTAGCAGTTCTTTCTCTGAACCGATTGTCTAGATTTCCTCTGTAATCAGTTACCGGAAACAGGCACTTTTAGGATAAAGCCCTTCTAGCCTGAATTAGCTAGGTCACCTGGAACACCATTTGGTGGTGATTTTCTCTCAGTTGTATCCAAAGGGATTTCATAATGAGTAGCTTAGATCAGTCCACAGTCAATATCTAAAGATTTCAGAGTTTAATTCTTACTTATATGCCTGTCATATTCAGGTCCCCAAAGGAACCTCTAGGAAGAGCTACAGAACAAATTATAATGACAGCTTGTAGAAAATTTCACCAGTATAATACTATAATTAAAACACTATTGGGAAAACAAAACAAAACAAAACAAACAAACAAAAAACAACCCACACTCTATGTCAATAATTTAGTGTCCACAAGTTGTAAGAAAATTATTTTGGCAAATGACATCTATAATGTTCTTTGACTTGCTGCCAACTGTTATTGCTACCTTATAATCAGGTGTTTTTTTTTTCAGACAGACTGTGCCTGATTCCTTGACGATAAGCAGTGTGTATATATTAACAGAAGTTACTAATAGATAGATCTGTAGAATGGGCAGGGTAAGAAAAGAATTGAACAGTTATATACATTTGTGTAACACTTATAACTGGCTTCCAGAAAGAGGGTTTGCTAGTCTTTAGGGGTGGAGGCAATAGTGTATGTAATTAGCTGCAGGAAAGGGAAAGAGCTTGGGAGTTGGAATGACCTTTAGGGTGGAGAAGGAGGGGTACTGCTGAAAGAGGCACAGATGTCAATAAATCTCCCTAAAGGTCAGCCAATGGACAGTGAAGGTAATTTAAAATAATTATAAGAGGATAAAAGATAAGATGAGGGGAAATGGCCTCAAGTTGTGCTAGGGGAGATTTAGGTTGGATATTAGGAGACATTTATTTACTGAAAGACTTGTGTGGCATTGGAATAGGCTGCTGCCCAGGGAAGTGGTTGAGTGACCATTCCTGGAGGGCTTCAAGAAACATGTAGATTGAGAACACTGTATCATGGTTTAGTGGTGGACTTTAGTTCTAGGTTAAAGGTTGGACCAAATGATCTTAGAAGTCTTTTCTAGCCTGAATGATTCTATGATTCTATGAAAATTTTACTCAAAAATACTAAGGTCTATATAAAATTTTATTCCGAGGTATTATAAATAAGCTTAGTGTGGCAAAGGAGAGGCTTGGAGATTTTGACATAGAGAAGATACAGATACACAGATATAAATGAGAGAGAGAGATAGAGATGTAATTTTTTTTTTTTTCATCTTTAGCCCCTCTGGCTTTGGAGGTTCCTCTATAAGCATGGATTTCAGAAAATTGTCTGAAGTTTTATTTACTTATATCACAATTTTAATTTTTGCTTTACAGAGCAAAATATTGCATGTCTTGAACATCTACTCCAAAGAATAAGGCAGTAGCTAAACAATATAGCAGTGGTTTTGTGGGGTCAACAACTACAACTGCAGGTTAATTTGTGTAAACCCCAAAGCCTTGGATTTACAAAAAGCAACCTCTTACTGATTATAAACTTACTGACTCAGTTAGCGCTTACTGACTCAGTTAGCGCTTACTGACTCAGTTAGCTTACTGACTCAGTGCGGCAGTTAGCACGGCAGTTAGTGCAGGCAGTTAGCACAGGCAGGGCGAGCAGGAAGGGCAGAGAGCGTTCCCCCCCCCCGCCCATACAAACAACTCCTGTAACGGTGGTCTACCTCGATCTAAACTGCAATGGTCTCCACCAGGCACAGTGCTCTCTCTAGGAAGTCTGTACACACCCAGACTGACTACCCGCTCAAAAATGCAGCAGTTAAGGTCTCCAGATGCAGGGAGTGCCTCAGCCTGTTGCTACCACCTGCGGGGGGCAGAGAGACTGTGTGCGTGAGGTGCGAGCAGGTGGATGACCTGGTCCGCCTGGTGGCAGAACTCAAGGAGGAGGTTGAGAGGTTGAGGGATATCAGGGAGTGTGAGCGGGAGATAGACTTGTGGAGCAACTCCCTGAAGAGCCTGAAGGACAGGTACCAGGGTGAGACACCCCAAATAGGGGTGGACCCCCTGCCCTGTTGCTGTCGGGCAGAGGCAGGGGACCTAGGAGTTGAGGAGGAATGGAAACAGGTCCCTGCTTGACATCGCAGGTGATGCTCCCCCCCACCAGCCCTACCTTCCCAGGTGCCCTTACACAAAAGATTTGAGGCCCTGAAGCTTGAGAGAGCGGTAGCTGAGGAAGAGGTCGAAAGTGTACCCAGGAGGATGCCTAGGGCAAGGAAGTCGACTCCACACCTCAGGACTGCATCCACTAAGAAAGAAAGAAGGGTAATTATTGTAGTAAACATCAATCCTATGCCTTAGGATCGGCGGGAAGACCAACAAGGCAGGCATCCTGGTGGGGGTCTGTTACAGACTGCCGAACCAGGATGAGGAGACGGATGAGGAATTCTACAGGCAGCTGACAGAAGTTGCGAAATCATCAGCGCTTGTTCTCATGGGGGACTTCAACTTCCCTGACATATCCTGGAAGCACAACACAGCCCAGAGAAAGCAGTCTAGGAGGTTTCTGGAGAGCGTGGAAGATAGCTTCCTGACGCAGCTGGTTAGAGAGCCTACCGGGGTAATGCCCCGCTAGACCTTCTGTTCACAAACAGAGAAGGACGGGTGGGAGATGTGGTGGTCGGGAGCTGTCTTGGGCAGAGTGACCACAAAATGGTGGAGTTCTCTATTCTTGGCGAGGCCAGGAAGGGGACCAGTAAAACCGCTGTATTGGACTTCTGGAGGGCTGACTTTGAGCTGTTCAGGACACTGGTTGGTAGAGTCCCTTGGGAGGCGGTTCTGAAGGACAGAGGAGTCCAGGAAGGCTGGGCGCTCTTCAAGAAGGAAATCTTAATGGTGCAGGAGCAGTCTGTCCCCACGTGCCCAAAGGCGAGCCGGCATGGAAGAAGACCGGCCTGGCTCAACAGAGTTGCAGCTTGAGCTTAGGAGAAAAAAGAGGGTTTATAATCTTTGGAAAAGTGGGCAGGCCACTCGGGAGGACTATAAGGATGTTGCGAGGCAGCGCAGGGACAAAATCAGAAAGGCCAAAGCTCATCTAGAGCTCAATCTGGCTACTGCCGTTAAAGACAACAGAATATATTTTTTTATAAATCCATTAACACGAAAAGGAGGACTAAGAAGAATCTCCATCCTTTACTGGATGCGGGGGGAAACTTAGTGACGAGAGATGAGGAAAAGGTTGAGGTGCTTAATGCCTTCTTTGTCTCAGTCTTTAGCAGCAAAACTAGTTGCTCTCTAGATACCCAGTACCCTGAGCTGGTGGGAAGGGATGGGGAGCAGAATGTGGCCCTCACTATCCATGAGGAAATGGTTGGCGACCTGCTACGGCACTTGGATGTATGCAAGTCGGTGGGGCCGGATGGGATCCACCCGAGGGTACTGAGAGAACTGGCAAAGGAGCTGGCCAAGCCGCTTTCCATCATTTATCAGCAGTCCTGGCTATCGGGGGAGGTCCCAGTTGACTGGCAGCTAGCAAACGTAACACCCATCTACAAGACGGGCCAGAGGGTAGACCTGGAGAACTATAGGTCTGTTAGCTTGACCTCAGTGCCAGGGAAACTCATGGAGCAGATTATCTTGAGTGTCATCACGCAGCACTTGCAGGGCAAGCAGGCGATCAGGCCCAGTCAGCATGGGTTTATGAAAGGCAGGTCCTGCTTGACAAACCTAATCTCCTTCTATGACAAAGTAACGCGCTGGGTGGATGAGGTCTGTGGATGTGGTCTACCTTGAGTTCAGCAAGGCTTTTGACACCGTTTCCCACAGCATTCTCCTCAAGAAACTGGCTGCTCTTGGCTTGGACTGGTGTACGCTTTGTTGGGTTAGAAACTGGCTGGGTAGACGGGCCCAAAGAGTCGTGGTGAATGGAGTCAAATCCAGTTGGAGGCAAGTCACTAGTAGAATCCCCCAGGGCTCAGTACTAGGGTCAGCCCTCTTTAATATCTTCATCGATGATCTGGATGAGGGGATCGAGTGCACCCTCAGTAAGTTCGCAGATGACACCAAGTTAGGTGCGTGTGTCTATCTGCTCGAGGGTAGGAAGGCTCTGCAGGAGGATCTGGATAGGCTGGACTGCCGGGTCCTGCACCTGGGGCACAATAACCCCAAGCAGAGCTACAGGCTGGGAGATGAGTGGGCGGAAAGCTGCCTGGCAGAGAAGGACCTGGGAGTATTGGTGGATAGTCGGCTGAATATGAGCCAGCAGTGTGCTCAGGTGGCCAAGAAGGCCAACGGCATCCTGGCTTGTATAAGAAACAGTGTGGCCAGCAGGGCTAGGGAAGTGATTGTCCCCCTGTACTCGGCTCTGGTGAGGCCCCACCTCGAGTACTGTGTTCAGTTTTGGGCCCCTCACTACAGGAAGGACATGGAGGTGCTTGAGTGAGTCCAGAGAAGGGCGATGAAGCTGGTGAGGGGTCTGGAGAACAAGTCCTACGAGGAGCAGCTGAGGGAGCTGGGGTTGTTCAGACTGGAGAAAAGAAGGCTCAGGGGCGACCTCACTGCACCCTACAACTTCCTGAAGGAAAGTTGTGATAAGGAGGGGGTCGGCCTCTTCTCTCAGATAACTAATGGTCGGACTTGAGGAAATTTATTTATATGTATTTATTAAAGATATAAAAGGCAAGTAAACAGTGCTGGGTGTGCAGGGAGTCTACGCTCCACCAACATGCACACACGAACATCAAACTTTCTGAATATACAGAGCATTGCTTTTACATACTAAACCCGAGTACACCTACACATATGTACAATCAGAAAAGGTAACAAACAATTCTTTAAGTTCCATGACTTAACAGTCTCCATTTTCCATTCCTTTTCTTGATTACAAGCAAGTCTCCATTTTCCATTTCTTTTGAAGAATATGTCTTGCTTTAAGTTGTCAAGCAACTCAGCCTTCGGGCCTTATGTATCCTAATCTTCCCGGATCGAAGAAAGGCCTCTTTAAGGCCTCAGAGATTGCTCGCCAGGTGCCAAGCAATCCCACTGCAACCTTGTCATTTTTAGTTGCAGAGTCCCACACCTTGACCGCAGTTTGGTTCCATATTTCAGGCTCATAAACTGTCTGACTGTTAAAAAGGAGAATAAGCTGTAAGGTTACCAGGACAGTCTTTGTTTCTAAGGATGTATGATTCCCCATAATGCACAACTGCTTACCAGAGAGGGGCAGTTGTGTGCGCGGGTCTGCTTCTCTTAGCTTGAGCTTCTTTCCAGCTCCAGTGCACCCATTTCCAGCAACTTTCTGTACGAGCTTCTCTGAGCAGTTTGCTGAATTTGGCTGAACCTATCTTCTTGAGACAATCAATGTGCCTGTTCCCGTCCTGGTCTCCGTTCTGCTAGCCTGTTCCTTTTCATTCCTTCTTTCTACTTCTTTATTGATGACATAACTTCATCACATCGTGTTGCCTTTTTTTTTTTTTTTTATCTTGAGGGCAGGCTCCCCTCTTATACCTTTCTCTCCACAGCAGTTCTTTTCAAAACAACTTTTCATTGGTCAAACGACTCTGAATATAACAACAGCAAACACCCAGAAACTTCCATGCCTTAATGGCTGGAGAACAAGCAACCCTAGACTGCATGGAGTCTCCTGAATCACCCTTCTTTGTTCCCCCTAAACTCTTTTATATTCCTGATGGCCTCATCATTAAGAGTCTGATGTTATCATCAACCATGGGGCTTTCCAACCCCCATGGCCACATTCCCAAATCTCCCCCTTCTTTATTAATATCAACCATCTTCTTAACATGAATTACCACTCCATATATAACAACTCATTTGGAGAAACTTGAAAAGGCTTTGCCTGTTTATTCCTTTAGTTCCTTTTCATACTGAGAATGGAAGGCAGAGATCATTACCGATAACAGGAAATGCCAATTAACAAGTGCCAGTGTCTAAGGAGGAGTAAAGTCACTACCCCACTCCC